>NC_140181.1:61038987-61350810 GCF_963971535.1 Notolepis coatsorum
ATAGTATTACTTAAAACTAGGCTACTTTTGCGTATACAGTCATTAATATATTCCAAATAAAATAAGTCCCTCGATACTCCGTGCTGCTGCTGACTTGAAATAAAATAGACCGCGTATGTGGGCAGTCGGTCCGACACTAAACAGCAGTCTGTTATAATCACATTTTTATGAGCTAAGGAATTCCGTTATATTGGACATTTGTATTAATTATATCAAGCGAAGAACTGAGAAAGCAGAGAGATGGCAACATTATCGTGGTTTGCGTGACGACTCTCTCCACCTCGCAACGACTTATTTGCAAAGAGTATGGCGCTGCAGAGCAGCTGATCCAGCTGTTATTGGCTCTTTTCTGGGAACAGCAGCGCCCCCCACCCAACATTGGCTGAAAATGGCTGAATTGGAGTACTGCTGGAATACTGCATTGGGCTGCTGGTGCTATGGCTCTGCAGCTTCACAAAAGTTCGCACACCCAGCACTAAGCTCTCGGTGACAACGTCGTTGTCATTATTAGAAGCAACGAGGAAACAAATGTAATGATCGTTTCGTTCATCGCATAGGCTATTTAATTTTAGCCTATTTTAATACAATTCAAATAATCAAATTGTGCTTAGACTCAGGGAATTATTTTCACCGGACATTAAGACCGGAGAGATGAAATATGTCGGACTTCAACAGATTTTGCCGGTCAAATACCGGTAATTACCGGCTAACGGAAACGCTGGTCCGAGGTCGACCTAGATAGATAGCAAGCATTAGTCGTTCATATCTCAGCCCGTGCTGACTCAGTTGTGCCCATTCTGCGGTCTGTTAATAAAGTTTTCAATCAGACAGATGTATGGAAAGGCTTTTATTATAACATTCGTTGCAGTATGTTATAACGTATGCCTCGTTTAGTCATCCTGCGGAGCTAAAAGCTAAACGTCGGCCGCGGGGAGCTACCGCTACCGTTGTTGTTGTCATTGAGCTCTCGTCAAAATCAATGGCGGATATAGCGGAAGTAAAAAATTAATACGCGCTTGCCGATTGGTGCTAAGAACAGCAGGGCGGGTGCAAGCGGTGTGACGTAATTGGCAGACTCGACTGTCAATCAAAATGATTCTGTTTGCCGTCTGAATGAATGAAAACATTATTAACACTTTGATCGCCATGGTTAAATTCATAATTTACCATCCCTAGCCAGCTCTATTTGTCTATGGAGAAGTTCCCCTTCTTTGCAGGGCTATAACTTTTTAAATTCTATTGCTAAATTGACATTATTATGGCCCATTCAATGTCCTATATATATTGTTCAGGGTGTAGCAACGTTATACTTTTTCATTCACATATTCATACTAAAATATGGTCTAAAGTATAAGTATGTTTTTATCGTTTTCTGCAGCTTTCTCCAGAACTTGATTTATAGCCCCAAATGCATTATATTGATGATCAAATACAGTTTGCTAGTGATCGGTGCCAGATAAAAAATTTCAACTGGAGGTACTTCTAGAAGTTACTACGTATCATCTGATGATGACCGGATGGGCGGGGGTCGTTTATAATTCCGTGGGCAACGTTATATCATTCATCTAGTGTGGGTCATATGATCATCAGAGCAGTTTATATGGAACACGTTAGAAAATAACGCTGGATCTTACCGTATCTTCCTCGCGCCGTTGGACGATCAGCTTGGAGTAGACAGTTTTCGATTATGGGATGTTGATCTAGATGAACCATTTCCAGGTTGTATAATACTATATACATCCAAATAACGTTGTTTATTGAGTTAGGGCGAGCGATTGATTATTCAGTGTGTCGAGATGGAGTCCGGCTAACGATCGCGAGTGCCCGGACGAAATATGGATGAGCACTTCCTGTTTGGCGCGTCACTTCCTGTTGGCCGATGCCGATCGGCCACCAGATGGCGCTCTTGAACCGTTAGACAGTTGAGTGGAGCTCAGCAGTATAGCTCAGGTCCCCGGAGGAGAAATATGATTTCGATCACAGATTTTTGAAATATTGATATCAAAGACGAGTTACGGCGTCTTCGGCAGAATGAGCATGGCGAGCAAAGACGAGTTACGGCGTTCCCGGCGATTAAAGTGTTAACAGATTGCAGAATGGGTACAATACAGTACAGCTCAATACAACAACAGTGGACTGGAGGATGCAGACCGAGAGAAAGACTTTCGTCTTGTTTACATCAGGGTCCCCCATTTTCAATTCATCATATTTCATATCTAAATCATATAATATCTCATTGCTAAATATATGCAATATATAATCTAATAATCCAATAATCTAAATCTAATATATAATATAAAAATGCTAAATGCATGGGTATTTTATTTTGTCTTTAATGTTAGCTTGCAAACTCAAATACTGTCTTGATAAGCCTCATAAGGAATTGTTTGGGGAAAAAAAGAAAAACATTGTGATGCGTATCGTGTATCGCCGAAAGGTCAGAAAATATCGTGATATCATATTTAGGCCATATCGCCCAGCCCTACAACAACATACGCTGATCAAGGCGATGGCTATGAAAACAAGGCACAATCAAGCTGAAATTGACGTTAAATTGCTCTTACCTGTGGTCGGTGGGATTCCAAAAAGAATATTCCAATTATTTGATTGCCATCTGGTAGATAGTATGTCCATTTGGCCCACAACATAACCCACCACAGCATAATGAACCGGGGGTCCCGAAAACGATTCAATGCGATCGGGTGAAGCCCTAGGTTCAGGTTAGTAGAAAAGAGCGCCCGGAGGCATTTCATCGACGCACAGCCCAATACACAAGGTTTCAAATGGTGCTCGATACCGCCGCCTGGTAGGATGCGGCCGGTATTGCACTTTAGAAAATCTCAGACTCAGCCCCATGATAACACCAGGCTCCCTGGATGGATAATGAATGTAAAATATCGAATAAAATAAATAACGATCAAATAACGTATATATACGTGGTTGGCGTTCAACGGTTGTCGGACAAACTCGTATATAAGCGTTGTCGGCGTCCAATGAGTTAATAATGAAACAGTCACTGGGTATTTCTGGAGAAACTCCTCCTTTGAGGGAATAATTGTGAGAAACGCTCTGAATAAATTATTCCGCGAGATGCCTCCTCCAAGACCGGGAGGAGACGAACCTTGAAATATGAAATAATAAACAACTTTCTATTCTTTACACAGTTGTTGTTGTTGTTGTGGTGCTTTTATTACAGGAAAAGCATCTCATGTTTACTCTTTTAAACGTACAGACCATGTAATGTTATACTGTTAAGCATCGAGACGGATTCTAAAGAATTATCAGTAAAAATTAACTGCACGTACAGTAGGTCCAATAACGGAACACGACACTCGCTACGGCCAGAATCCATTCTCCGAAATAGTTTTCAACCATGTGTCGTCATTCGCATGAATGTTTGATGTAATGTGGGATTAGAGCGAAATAAGCATATCACCCGACTGGCGCACATTTGCTAGGGGGTGGGAACTGGACCATCAATCCTGTTGAGTTGCCTCATTCTTAAAAGCAGGTATCAGTAGATTTCTGACAGCGATCTCTTGATCTCTATTACCGAGCAAAGCCCAGAGACGCAAGGCATCAGACGAACAAGGTTAGAGAGGAGGATGAAAGACTGTCTTTTGATCCTAAGAAGCTCAGCTCTCAGATGATGGCACTGGGAGTTAGGGAGTGTCCATGGCGCCCCGGCTCGACACCACTCCCCTCTACTCGGTACAAATTAATTACCCCTGTGACCTCACCTTAAGTGGTGGCAACGACAGACCTTACGATTTAGGTCTGTCAAACTGATTCATTTGGGGGGGGGGGGGGGGGGGGGGTTTCTGGACCAGATGCACGTAAACGATCGAAGAGAGGTATTTTTTTCTTTTCCAACACTATTCATATCAAATGAAACAGGCTGGTGTCTCAAGGGAGAGCCTCTTCCGCTGTTCTCAAAACTGAACCTCGGTTGGATGTGAAACTACCAACAAACTCAAGCTACTACTCAAATGAACGGGGGATACAATGTCAAAAAGCCACATACAATCACTTCCTCTCTCTGCCAAGGTAAAGGTCCAGATAAATGGGTATGAATTATCTGTCAATCAGATGTCTCAAACCCTTCACACTTTGAACGCTAATGGGAACTGACATACAGCATTTTTTTTTTTTTTTTTTAATGATGCTTAAACGCCTGTCCGCCGCTTCCCGCTCTCTGTGCAATGCAGCAGTGACTGTGTGTCTCGTCAATTGCGGTGGCCCTTTTGATCCTGCCACTTGTGGACATGAAACGCCTCACGTTGACAGCTCAGAGCAGGGAATCTATGTTAATGGACCTACAGTATCTCTGTTATCTGTGCCGGTGTTGTTGTTTTGTGTTCAAACCATGGAACCGCAATTTTCGTTCGAATACAATTACTCGGGTCTAAGTGTATTCAATCTGCAAGGAAAAACATTTATTGTCACTTCTACGGCCTGCGTTTAGGATAGAGAATAGCACTATACTCTAGGTCCCTCTCACACAAGGTCTGAAACTAGTACACAATTCAATGACGAAAAGGCAAATCAAATCATGTTACTGCCAAACTACCCATGTTACTGCCTTACTGCCAAACTACCCAGGTTACTGCCAAACTACCCATGCTTGATCTGGAGCAGATCCAAACTACCCATGCCTGATCTGGAGCAGATCCAAACTACCCATGCTTGATCTGGAGCAGATCCAAACTACCCATGCCTGATCTGGAGCAGATCCAAACTACCCATACCTGATCTGGAGCAGATCCAAACTACCCATGCTTGATCTGGAGCAGATCCAAACTACCCATGCCTGATCTGGAGCAGATCCAAACTACCCATGCCTGATCTGGAGCAGATCCAAACTACCCATGCCCAGGGGAGGAAACTAACTTTTTGGCTTACCAGCCAACTGGCTGGTATCTGATTTTTTTTACCAGCCAAATAGATTTTTTACCAGACAAAAAAAATCGCTAATTGTGATAATTACTTCTTTGTACGTCTTCGTCTAAATTGATTTTCAATCATAGTAAATTAATCACACTGTCTCTACTCTTCAAAATATTACATCATTAAATCACATATTAACATGAAAGAGGGAACTATTCTGGACTGGGTTGGGCTGAACTGGGCAGTGAAAGATGCTGGGTTGGGCTGGTCTAGGTTATACTGAATGATAAATTGAAAATGGGGGACCCTGATGTAAACAAGACGAAAGTCTTTCTCTGGTCTGCATCCCCTTAACAATTGCATGTATTGAGCCGTACTGTACTGTACCCATTCTGCAATCTGTTAAATAAAGTTTTCATTCATTCATTCATCACAGCTCAACTACTAGGAATGTGTGTCTGACTCTTAAGTGCAGGAAATATTCATCAGAAAGGGGGGACATGATGGAGGGAATGGAAAGAGCAGGTTTGACAGGAGCAGGGTTGAAGGGCATATTGGAGTGTGGAGGAAGTGGACAAGGCATTAAGCAAACAGGACTGAAATGGGGGACCCTGATGTAAACAAGACTAAAGTCCTTCTCTGGTCTGCATCCCCTTAACAATTGTGTGTATTGAGCTGTACTGTATTGTACCCATTCTGCAATCTGTTAATAAGGGCTGGTTTAGGTTGGACTGAGTTGGGCAGTGAAAGAACCAAGCATTTCACTGTAATAGCTAAATAAAACAACTTGAACTTGACTTGTTACATTTGCACTCTGGTTGTATGCCAAATGTATTCTGGTTGTACTGTACTTGTGCTGTAAGATGACAATACATTGGAACCGAATCGACAACGCTAGGGGTTCAGCAGGTGTATTCTGAATGCCAAATATGACAACATCACCGTTGTGAAGGGCATATGGGCGAGTGGTGATATGCTGGGAAACTCGGTAATAATAAAATGTCACTCGGCTGCATTTAAGCAAAGCCGCTCAGTATAGTCCACTATGTTGAATGCGCGTTATGGTAGCTTGTTACATGCTAGGTAGCTAGCCGGCTAATGCTGGTCATTCTCATCCGACTCGAAGGAGACGCGTCGCGTGCTGTTGTTCGCCCCCATGTCAGACCGCACTGATATCCGAAAGCGACGACTCTACATGCAATTATTTTCATCCACTGATGTGTTTTTGTAAGTTTGTCTACGTTGTCAAGCCGGCTGCCGGTCAGCCGGTGGCAGGAGTTTGTAGGTCTGCGCGCAGTGGTCTGTCCACTTCCGCTAGATGGGCGGCGTCTTCTAGAAAACGAGTGTTCATTGGAGGAGCTTAGAGCGCATCTGTACAACGATGATGTTCATTGGTTATGGTCTGATTATTATGTGGCGCAAATGGGAGGAATCAAGGGGGGAGTCAGAGTTCGGTTTGTGCCAGTGAGCGAATCAGCAGATTGCAGAATGATTTTTTTGTTTTTGTAATTACTAGTACTCGCCAGACTGGCGAGTGCTCTTCATGAATTACTCGCCAAACGTAAAAAATACTCGCAATTGGCGAGTAAAGTGGCCTAATTTCCTCCCCTGCCCATGCCTGATCTGGAGCAGATCCAAACTACCCATACGCCATACCTGATCTGGAGCAGATCCAAACTACCCATGCTTGATCTGGAGCAGATCCAAACTACCCATGCCTGATCTGGAGCAGATCCAAACTACCCATGCCTGATCTGGAGCACATCCCTTTTTACATTTTACTTTTTAATTGGACTCAAGTCATGTTGGGTTGAAGGAGCTATAGGCAAAAATTGTCAACTGCAGCTTAGAGATGTGATTTCCCATTATCAGCTGTGGGTGACATTTTCTCACTCCCAAAGAAACTCAATTAGGATGCTGATCTGGCAGCCTGTAAAAATGCCTGAATGCTACAATATGTAAGTGATAAAGATGTCTACGGGTTCATTGAGTTTACAGTATAAATCAGGCCAAGAGTGGTAGCTGTTACATGGGAGTGGCCATCCCATATGCTGCTATATATGCTGTACAGTCCCTGCTACTAGGCTTTACTGTATGTGAGGATCCAGTCCCTGATTAATGAAAAGCACACGGACACACTGGCCTAAGCATGATTAGAATTAAGATGCTGCAGTGCCAATCCTTCCCATTAATTTGCTACTAGGGCCTTTCAGTATCTCTTGCTGATGAATATGGCGGGACGGCAGATGGCGTGGACGGAAGGACGGGCTGCTTGATTTGGTGCCACTTTTCGAGGAAGGAAACTAGTTTTGGTGCAACTTACAGTGTAGCAGGAGGGATAAAGGCTAAAAGGCAAAAAAGGACTCCTACTCCAAAGTAAAATGTTGTCAGAGAGCAGTGCCTGTTTTACTCTTCCCTCTCTCGAAAGCACCAGCTGGAGAAGATAAACCACAGACAGCGGTGCAGTCAGCCACAGAAGGCTGACAGCGATGGCAGTTGATATGACCCTTCACTCCACACGATTCCTCCACAACCATACATTTTTCAGTCCAGATGACCACATTCACGTAGAAACGCATGAGCCAACCCCACCGCTCTCCCAAGCCCTGAATCATGAATGAGACCCAGACTCCCACACTCTCCAACGAGAAATGTACAGACAAGACAAGGAAAAGATGCCGTCCGATGCTGCATCTTTAATCGCCTCTGCCCGCCTTGGCTTCACTTGATCCACAAACACCCGGCTCAATCAGTGTTTTCCCACATGCGAGGCTCGTCTCGTGGCTCTAAGTGCCTGCAGGTCATTTAAATTTAATTTGTTTCTGGCGGGGCAAGAGTTCAGTCTACTGGTGGTGGTGGGGAACATGGAATCCTGTGTACTTTGATTTACCTCAAGACGTTGCATCAAAGATTCACAAAGTGTAGCTTCTATGCAAGAGGGGGAGCGGGGGTTTGACAGTAGCTCCTAATTAGACGATGATATCATACAATTAAGAAGCCCTTTTTTTTTTACCCTGATATGGGAATGGACTTTTTTCTTCTTCTTGGCTTGCCAATCGATTGACAGAGCTCTTACGCAAGGTAGTGTCGCATATTTCTAGGTATTTTTTCTAATTAAGCTTACATTTCTACATGTGTATAGTTTGTAAATACTAGGGACAAGCAGATGCTCATATTTAAAGTTACAGTGGAATGGATAATAAAGTTACTGGAAAAAAACTCAAACGTAATTTCCATTCAATCATCCTACTTTTCTGGAATCTATGTGCATGTACTATAATTAATGTGCTAAAAAAAATTCTTCATTGAAGCTTTACTTGTGCCATCGTTTTTTTTTCTCCCTCTTCGTTGCAAGTGCCATGAGGGATGTGCCAAGATATTCCCTCGCCAAGAAGCTGCCTCAAATATAGTGGCACAAGACAAAGAGACTAATGGTGTTTTGATCTAAGCACACAAGCCGCAGGCCTGACATAACACATGCCAGCTTCTTCAGTTCTCCTAGACCCCACCAGGGAGACTCTGAACGCACTCGTCTTGGCTCCCCTGTGACAAGTGCAAATCATCCGAATATGGTGAAGTCCTCCCCCCCACCCCCTGCCTGCACGCTTGCCTGTACCCTTCAATTTAGACACACTGCAAGCTCGGCATACAATAGAGCAGATAGGAGGTCGTCGTTTTATTTCTCTCTCTCTCTCTCATCGATTTACGGCGGCCTAATCAATTGTGATGGCGCGTTATCAATTCCAGTGATAAAACACCACATTAATGGCATTCTTTTTCCCGCTTAAATTTTTGGGCGGGAAATCGTGAGACTTGGGGTTGCATTTTTGGTGAAATGGTTGTTTTCCCAGTAGAGCGGCGGTAAGTGATGTTTCTGAACCAGCGGAGAGGGAAACGCAGCGCTCAGGTCTTGAGAGGAGGTCATGTGGGGCTACGGCGTAGAGGCGACGTTGCATTTTATATCGGCTTATATTATAGATTATGATGTACGCTGGTGGGGGGGGATTATTAAAGTATTTTTAAAGTCACCTGCCAAGTTTAAAGCTCAGCTTACAGGTGATGCCGAAGGCGACAGTAGTGTCCAATACACTGTGGGCTAAATCCACAAAGGATGGATTGCACGGAGCAAGTTGCACCCTTACTTACAATTCATTATGAAATGAAAATGGAGGACCCTGATGTAAACAAGATGAAAGTCTTTCTCTGGTCTGCATCCCCTTAACAATTGTGTGTATTGAGCCGTACTGTATTGTACCCATTCTGCAATCTGCTAATAAAATGTTCATTCAATCAATCACCGTGCAGATTGATTGATTGAATTAACATTTTATTTAATCTTTATTCTTTGTGGATTTAGCCCAATGTCTTTGAACAGAAGGGGACATGGAACGATACGCAGCGAGGGATAATGTGAGTTCTTGGGGAAACCTGGCTTGCTCATGCGTACCATCCAACGGGCCTAGAACTCGCCTGTTCTTTCCAAATTATGAAAAATGACCAGACGTTTTTTTCGTATACTTTATCAGGGTGCATGTGCACGTATGTGTGGTCGCATTAACACACATACACACACACACACACACACACACACACACACACACACACACACACACACACACACACACACACAGGCACGTGCACACATAGAGGCCAAGGGGTGCTTGAGCACCTGCCTTTTTGAGCCTCATCAAAAAAGTGCCCCATTTGAAAGAAAAAAAAAACTTTTTTTTGTTACGCATATAAACTGCCCTTCCAACTGAAAAATGTCAAAATCAAAATATTAGGTAAAGAGAGAGAGATGCCCCATATTCCATTGCAGTTTGCACAGCCTCCTCAGCGTGCCTCTCCGCGGACCTATATATTTTATGCATAGTGTGGGTGGTGATGATGATGATGATGATGATGATAGAAACCGCTGTGGCGCATACAGTTAAATGCTGGTATTACACTCATTGAGGGACACGAAGAAGTCAAGTCCGATGGGATTTGGGAATCTCAAATACAAATCGGGATTGGAATAAAAAATGCATTTATATTAAACAATACAGAATATACAGCACTTCTTGGGGTCTGTAGGGTAAGCACTTATTCCCTCCCCCTGAACATTTATGGAGATGTATGGGCCTTTTAAGTCAGTGATAAAAGTGTCTTTCAAGGATAAGTGAGCTCCTGCACTGATTATTATAGTTCAATATTCAATATTTGATCACCAAAACCCCCCCAAAAAGCATAAAAAGGGGGCCCCCCGCCCGAAAAGGGCCCTTAAAAATCGCGCTTGTGCGCTACGCGCGCTCGGTTAATATATACACACAAGTGTAGTGCCCTTTTCAGCCTTTGAGCACCTGCCCCTCTAAAGTCCTGTGCACGTCCCTGCACACACACACCACAAGCTATTTGAGGAAACTCCTCACAAAACCCATGGCATTACAACTATAGCCTGGGTTGTATGAAGTTCACACTCCACTTTCATCTTCTGTCTGATGTGTTCCAGAGCCGTGGTGACATCATCAGAGGCGTGCCCATTCACCATAGCATACTGGCCCAAGGAGGAGAGGAGCAGCTTCACAACCTGACTGCAGTCCAATGAAGCGGCAGTGGGAATTGAGCTTTTGCCTTTGGGTATCAACAATTCCCTTTATGCCCAGCGGACATAATGTTAGTAATTTGTCAATGCATATTTATTATGACTTAATATGTGTGAAGAACTTCACACTCTTTCACACAAACACACACACACACACACACACACACACACACACACACAGACACACACACAGACACACGCACGCAAGCATGCACGCACACACACACACATGCACACGCGGTCACGCGCACACACACAGACACACACAAAACAACTACATTGCCTTGTAAATTGAGGACCAGTACACACCTCTGTCTGACAGAAAGGGTGAGAAATGTATATATGAGGGTTATTTAAATTGATCTTTACATATTGGGGGATGTTCAATCAACCCAGAATGGCAGAATAAGAAGGTGCATGCAAGTGCACTCTCTCAAAACATATGGACACTTGATCTTCTCATAGGAATATCTTGCTCTGTTCTACATCATGCAAATGGTCTCTAAGACAATCAGAACCACCATCAAGCGCCAGAGCTCTGTACAATCAAAAGACAGGAACGGATGATGAGACTGGAATCATTCTGGTTCCCTGTTGATCACTGATGGCAGATTAGTTCTACTAGAGGTTTAAATGACTCAAATGAGCCAGAAGTGATAGGTGAATTGGTGCCCTCCGGGATAATAGGTACATGGTGAACATAATGCCCACAGCAATTAGAAGACACAGGGCTATTAAACCAGGATCAATGGAGTAGAGGAGAATAATATAGGCTACATCATTATACAATATTTTATCGATTAAGTAATTGTCTTATTTTATATATTATATATTTATTTACTTTTATTATTTATATTTATATTTATATTTATTTATATTATTCTAAAGACAAAGTGTATACGTGACATACAGTACATGACACGAATAAATGCAGCGACATTGATTAATGCAGAGGCACGTTCATTCAAAACAACAGGACACTGTGACGTCCAGGTGCAGCTTACTGTGTAGGTCTATTTGAGACATAAACCATTTAATTAGCACAGTATGCAATCGGAAAAGAACGACACGAGACGGCTTGTAAAATCGCATTCCCGGTCTTAGTGTCTACAATATGAGCAATTTACAGCATGTTAATAAAGCGTTAATCTCAGAAGAAGAGTCTAAAAGTGGAACTTACAGTATAGTCTAGTAATGAATGCACGAATATCAAATGGCACTGGTGCTGCTACTATAGTACAGACACAGTAGATCGCGAATAATACAAATTATTCAGAATAAGGAACGTTGCTGAAACTCAAAATATTTACCTGAGTGAGTATATCCCCTGCGATATAGATGTTTATCCTTTCTCTGATATCCATATGTTACTCCGCGCATCTCTCTCTCATCACCCCATGCAGCGTCCAACGCAGAGTAGAAGACGAAGGACGGGCGACGGCAGTAGTTGAGTTTGTCTTCTTGGAAATCTAAAAGTCTCCTACGGATGATAATAATAATACTACACCATATTCTGCTGCGTTATAGTAGACAGCGTCTCGCCTTCCGGAACAGCCTCAATACTCGAGCTCTTTCCACAGACTTCACTCACGGTCTGTCCGGTGCGCTCGGCAAGTGAGTCAGGTCGTCGCCACTTCAACATTCATTTGGGGGCAAAGCTAATAAGTCTTCTCTTCGCGCCCACAGAGGGACTCAAACAAACCAACCAGTGGTGGTTTGCTAAACAAGAACGAAATGTTCGGATACAATTTGCTAAGCTGGAGGAGAAAAAGTGTTCACTGGTGTTCACCGTACGTCTCCAATTCCATCCAGCCAGAGCGTCCAGTCCGACGACAGGCTATGGAGTCGGTCTCACTCGCGCGCAAGGCGGCAGTCAGTGGCACATGGGACGTTCCTTATGGATGGTTGTCTTCCCTCCACACTGCAGTTTCACACCAAATGCTCCAGCAGTTGTACCACCAGTGCACTAAGTAGCAGCAGTCTGAAAGAAAGCTAATAGTGGTTTTCAAAACATATTTTGGTGATCGGAAAAAAGATGACATTTTTTTATGCAGGGGAGAGCATCAAAGTGCACTTCAGTCAGTGTAGTGCATTATTTATCGTCCATGCTTAGTGATGAATTAAGTAGCGCATAGTAACCACTTCAGAATTAGTTGTACATTTTTATGATGACATAATCCTCTAATGAAAGACATACGTGCAGGCAGCCATGGTAAAAGAAAGTGATAGTGTGGGCTGCTTCAAATGTAAAGTTTTGTTTTATTTGTCACATACAGTGAAATGCTTGGTTCTGTATGAGCCCACTGAGATTGTGCAATAAAAAAAAGTTGAAGGAATAAAGACGAAACACTATGTAGCAGTCTGGAAAATATGGTATATTATTCAGAACTGCTGACTGTGTTTTATATCCCTTTTATACACAAAGACATTCTAACTAGTGTCATTGATTCACACGAGCAATGACACAAACGTCCCCTTCCGAGGAGCATTGGAATACGGATTATAAATGACAGTACTGATTCATATTCTACAAATGCGTCTTCACTTGTGACTGGCAGGCGGGACCAGCAGGGGGCAGTAGCAGGCAGAGAGTGGCGGAGAGAGCTGAGAGATGATAAAGGGAGGTGCCCAGCGGAAGTCGGCCTCTTCAGCCGTGAACTTGACAACGAGAGGACACAGCTAACGGGAGCTCTGGATAGCCTGTTGCTGACGTTTATGCCGGAGTGCCCCGGGAGAGGACAACGGGTGATAGGAAGTACTGGCTAGTGGATACGATATCCTAGCAGTACCAGTGGTATGATATGAACAATAAGTGCAGAGCCAGGCACTAACAGTCGAGTTATGCCTAGTTACAGTGAGCGGTATAGGTAGCGTGCGGCTAAGGATCACAGTAGTATTGCTCGTGTTATACTTAGTTACAGTGCCGGTATAGACTGCGTGCAGCTACGGGTGTGGACCTGCGAACACTCTGCTCCGGCCGTCAGCAGCCGTCTTCACCGGCGGTTCTACCACCACTCTGCGCCGGCTGGAGAGCAGTCAACACGAGAGCCGTCCCGTCCAGCAGAGGTCGCCCAGCACCAGCTCAGCCAGCACTGCCTCTCTGCTATAGCTCCGCCTGCTAGCACCTGCGACGCGAGTGTTCGACGCCATCTTGCCACCAGGACGGTGGTAGAGCGGCGCGGCCGCCATTTTGGTAGAGTAACATTAGGGCTTCGGTGCCCAAGATCTATTGCACGTTTCACAGTGTGGTGCGGCCTGAGGGCGAAGTGAACACTAACAACCAGTGCATAAGGGGATCCCCAGACAATATATACCGGTATTAGCATAGGACTTTTGCAAGGTATTTTGTGGGCTCACTCTTTTATTTTATTCCTTTTCTTTGAGCGTGATAAGGCGTGTATTTCCTAAATAATTCCCGTTCTGTGAATCCCTTTATTCTCTTCCCTATGCTCCCCCCTTCCTTCCCCATATTCTCAACCGGGGACAGTAAGAGTGTAATTCCTTAGAGAAGGTAAATACTGTGTTCCGCCCAGACGTGGGCAGCGTTTAGTCTGGGTACCTGAGAGCACTTGGTGCCTGGGTGTAATATTATAATTGACTCATGCCATTGATTCATGCCATTGATTCATGCCAGTAATTATTGTATGGATACCCATGGTGCAGTAATCACCAGACGTAGCA
This sequence comes from Notolepis coatsorum, assembly GCF_963971535.1. Lineage (NCBI taxonomy): Eukaryota > Metazoa > Chordata > Actinopteri > Aulopiformes > Paralepididae > Notolepis > Notolepis coatsorum. Next base: position 61,053,140 of record NC_140181.1, read on the forward strand.
TTGTTGTAACTAGGCTGAGTTACAATACAGTCATCCAGAACGGGAGCACTGTGTGTGTGTCTTTCATTATTTCTAACCCTAACCCTTTGATACGGGTAATATATGTAATCGTAACCCCTTGCTATTCTACCTTTTCCATTTCCATTGTAAGGGTTCTGGTGTCACTAAGGGAGGGTACTGCTTGCGGGGGGAACCAAGTTATTTCGCTACCATCCGGTCATTGGGTGTGGGAGGGCAAAAGGGGCAACTGTGGAGAGTGAGGGTGTGTTGGGGAGTACTGCTGACTGCTCCAGAGAGAGGGAGGAAGACCAGAGTACCGGACCAGGTTTGTAAACCCTGGGCCTCATCCATCCCCACTGCCAGCCTCCAGTTGACGCTCCGGACCCCAAAGACGGAGGTGCAGCTGGCCAGAGTGCTACTGTGTCTCGCTATCTATTGACCGCACATCACCGTTCCCACGAAGCAGGGATAATCCACCCTGCTACAACTATACAAAATATACAAACTAAAGTACAAAATGTCAAATACACAATGTCAATACAGTACATTTTGATTTTATTTGATTTTATTAGGAAAACCACAGCATCATACACAACATTGAAGTATCATGACCCTGCACCCCAGAGGATCCCACATCTTCTCACATTCTCCCTCTCCTCTGTCGGTCTTGTATGACCAATAAAAGCTGTAAAAATGCTAAAATAAATCTAATTTCTTTTTAAAAACACAATTAAACAAGACATAAAATACCTCCACATATCTCCACATGTTTGTATACCCTCAAGGTGAAGATCTGGGCCCCGTTCCCCGTACCTGGATAACTGAGTTAGCCGGATAACTTTTGGGTAAGTCTGACTTAAGCCGGACTTTCCGATTCCCCGTACCTGGATTTTCCAAATCACCATGACAACAGATCCAAAAGTTTGAGCCTGGTCGAAAGCAGAGTTTAAGTTCAAGTTAGCCTGAACCATCGCCACGCCCCCGCAAAAAAGTGACAGCCCGTTTCCTGAAATTATTCCCACAGTCTACGATCTGCATTATACCATTCTGAATTACGTTTTTGTGCTCCATTCTTCCAGAGGGGGCTTTTGAAATGTAAAATAGACCCAAAATGCTGATACTAAATTCACTTTGTCCTAAATAATGCACGTTATATATACCGTGGCGCTCGCTCGGTGCGATGTACACATTATGACGTGGTTATTTTAATTGTAACTGGGATTAAGATGTCTGATGAGATGCGCTGTTTGACGGATTTGAGAAATTGAATGAGCCGTTGACGTCACATTAATGAATGAGGATAAAGAAATAAAACTTCATTCAAAATAAAGAATATTCTAAACACGGGTCTCTCGTTCATTAATGTATAAACAATGAATTTATCCCATCTGGCACAGTGGTGCAGCGGTAGTGCTCAAGCCTGCCAACCCAGCGACCCGTGTTTCCAATATAATTTTTTTGAATATAATATTAATGATTATACGCCAAAGTAGCCTGGTTTTAAGTTAAAATATTATAAATCTACATGCATTGAGGATGTCATTCTTTATATAGCTCTCAACGTGCACCAAATTGAATTATTCCTATATTGCAAAAAGAAGGAAAAGACTAGGGTTTCGAACCCCGGTCGTCTGCGTGAAAGTCAAAAGAACAACCCGTTAGACCACAGTGGAGATAAGTTAAAGATCGACTATACATCAATCAATGGGTAAGAGAGCCGTATCGTAATTCTGTATAACAGTTTAACTAATTATTTTCGCTAGCAAGATCTCATTTGATTATTCAATCCAGCAGGCAAGTTTAAAGAAATATAATCTGATTGATTGAGGTAATGAGGGACTTAAAATTAGCCTATAGATAACGCATTTAACTTGTCGGCGAGGCGATTGAGCCGTATTGCAATCTGTCAATAAAGTTTTAAATCAATTAATCAATCAATGCCGTTAGAGAATCAGGATCTCTGCCATCGATACGTGCTGGCTTTTCACCTGAAGCGGCCGCGCGCACTTAGCCTGGGTCTCAAGTCTGAATCGAGTTAACGAGACTGAATCCACCTTCGAGGAACAGGAAAATCCCGGCTTCAAACATCGGGTTAACTGAATCTGGATAATGACATCTTGATCGACTTAGTTGAACCAGGTACGAGAAACAGGGCCCTGGTAAGGGGGCATTGCAATCACTCCTGCCATGCGTCTGTGTATCAGCCATAACTCCTACAGTTGTGATCTGATTTGGATGAAACCTATAGAACACCGACTGACCTGAGTCTTTCAAATTGGTCAATGACAAATATTTGATTTGAATCCATTTTCATCATTGCCCATTGAAATCAATAATGAGGGCAAACATAAAGGCAAGAGGGTACTATACACAAAGCTTCACCTAACTCCTGTAACCAGCTCTCAGGGAACACCTTACAACATGCCAATGCCTGAGTCAGCCTCGTAATGTAGTAATCTATGTACAAAATGTTCATGTTGATTCTACAGACATCCTCGGATTTAAATAATTATAATATTAATAACAATAAATATGGCAATATTTGTATCATTAACAATTACGTTTGACATTTATAGTCATGACTCAACGAGGCATTGTGATGACCGAAAACAAATAAAAGCAATACACAAACACAGTGAATAAATGAATAAATAAGAAGTAAACTCAATATCACGGTTATAGCTACAGTGGAATAGAATGGACACATCTACATTCTGCTCTCGGCACATCCCATTCATTTCATGTCGGCTATATATTTTCCATTTTGTATGAATTGTCCATATACCGTATTGTTCTATATTGTTATTTTTTATTGTTGGTTTTATTTATTTTATGTTTATAGAAACATTCCACTGCTCATTTTACTGATCACGAGTTGAAGTCAAGTCAAGTCAGTTTTATTTGTATAGCACGTTTACAAATGACTAACAGCCAAACCAAAGTGCTTCACAACATGATAAAAAACACATACAATGCAATAAAAATACACTAGAAAAGAGGTCGAGTACAGTACAGTGCAAAGTGCAAAGTGCAATAAAAGAGACAAGAAAATTTGATAAAAATGCAGAGTGACAGCTGACGTCATGTATAGATGCTGGGCTAGCTCTGGTCAAAGGCCAGGGAGAAGAGATGTGTTTTGAGCAAGGATTTAAAAACCTCCAGGCTCTGGGCAGATCTTATGTGGAGGGGGAGGCTGTTCCAGAGTCTGGGGGCAGCAGCAGCAAAGGCTCTATCTCCCCTGGTTTTTAGCCTGGTCCTAGGCACCTCCAGCAGCAGCTGGTCAGCAGACCTTAAGGCTCTGGATGGGGTGGGGTGATGTGATCACGAGTTGAACCCACACAAATGACAACAGATACAAAGGATACGTTTAACGGATTCCATAGAAATCAATAGTTTATTAGTAACGATGCAACAGTCTGATGCAGGCGGAGGCATAAGCAGGGGTGTAGCTCCAGATTCTGGGCCCCATGAAAGAATGTATTTGTAGGCCCCCAGTGAATGCGAGCGCGCAGAAGCGCGCGAGCGGATTTTTTTTTGGCAATTTTTTTATTGATAATAATATGGTTTTTACCTATACATTCGGATCAGCAGTTCAGCACCTGCACTGTTGGTGGGTGAGCCTAGTAAAGGATGTCGCATTGCATTCATCTTCAATGAATGGACCAATGCAATAGTCTACCAAAGCCCCCCCTCTCTCTCTATATATCTCACACACACACACTTCAGAAACAAACATAGTATCAATGAGAGCATCAATAATACACCTGAGTGATGTCTAGTAAAAAAAGAAAAAAAAAAAAATGTTTGGGCCCCCCCCCCAGTGCTGGGCCCTTGGAATCATCCTAAGCTACCCCCCCCCCCCCAGCTACGCCCCTGGGCATAAGGAGCTGCATGCTCTTGGGAAGCTGTGCTCATAGCGCGCACACACACAATATATACTGCTACTGGTAGATATTGCTGATCGTGCACTGAGGAGTGAGCGCGAGTACCGCGACCATGCGGACCTATTCGCAGAGAGTGATGAGTACCTACCAAGACCTGTGCAATAGCCGGGAGCCAGCACTGAGGAGCCGGACCAGATGCTCAAACCCTGTGCCACCACACGTCCAAGTACTGTCCACCTCCCCAGATGCGTTTCCATATCTCAACAGAAAGCAATACCACTCCATCAACGTTCAAAACATCTGTGACGCCCAGAACCACCTGGTCATCGTGGTCTCCCGCTTCCCAGGAGGTGTACATGACTCCTACATCTTACAGAACAGATCTGTGGGTGTGCACCTCGAGCAAGGAAACGCTGGAGACGCATGGCTAATGGGTATATGTGCGTAATGAATAGTTCCAGCAACAGTAGGCCTCTATTATTCTAATTACCTGTTTTATTAGGAGATTGCGGATATGCGCAGGCTCCCTGGTTGATAACCCCACTCACCAACCCCCAGGCGGAGCAGGAGGTGGTCTACAACGAGAGCCACTCGCAAACTCTACCACCACATGGAGTGCACCATTGGACTGCTGAAAAGATGCTGGATGTGTTTGGACACAGCAGCTAACACACCTCAGACAACCCTCAGCCCGCTGTTCCTCCTCCAGTGGCCAGCATCTCTCTCCTGTTCCTCCTCCAGTGGCCAGCATCTCTCTCCTGTTCCTCCTCCAGTGGCCAGCATCTCTCTCCTGTTCCTCCTCCAGTGGCCAGCATCGCTCTCCTGTGTTCTGCAATTTTTTTTTGGACTCTGACAGTGATTTCACATGAGCCCATTTCTTTTTCACTTCAGCTGCTGTGGCTCCTCTCCTGACACCACGTTAACCTCACCTGTTATCTCGTCCAGTGGCGGCCGGTGTGAACTACATTTGGGTGGGCGCGGGGGGGGGGGGGGCAAGCGGACAGCTGACCAAGCGAATACTGACTCGACATAACTTTACCCCGTTTCCAATGTTAAGTCGAGTTCATTCATACTACACCAGTACACGTATGATCAATCCAATAATGAACACATATATATATATATCTTGTCATTTTAAACAAGTTACCATTCATTCATTCATCCATTATGCGTCACCTGCGGCGAACAACAACAACACGCTGTGTTGAGAGAGCGAGAGAGAGAGCGAGAGAGAGAGAGAGAGAGAGAGAGAGAGAGAGAGAGAGAGAGAGAGAGAGAGAGAGAGAGAGAGAGAGAGAGAGAAATATCATGATTCACCAGCTAAGACAGAGTATAGCCTTAACATAGACTCACTTACCATCACAAGTTGAATGGGGTTGAATTGTTGTTGTTGTTGTTGTTGAACACAAGCCATAATCCACTTATTTTAAATCCACTCAAAAAGAAACTCCAGTCCGGACCATACCGTCGTGCTGTATCCAGCTACTAGTCAAGGTAGCAAAACATCCTGTCTGAAACACCGGTGTTGTGCCTAATGCTTTTTTTCTAGCAGAGCGCTTGAAAACGCGACCGGCTTCCATCATAATACATCATATTTCAACGCACAGCGCGTTACGCACTGATTGGCTGCGACGGATACAGCGATGAAACCAGTGCACGCCCACTGTTAGCGCTATTGCGTCTAGCCCGAGAGAAATGCGGCTACGGAAAGTATAGAGGCGGTATTATTCTCTATCAGACAGTCACTTCCTGTTAATGAAAACAATTATTTATATTTGATATATTAACGTTATATTGTGCATTGGAAACACAAACATACTTAAAATTTGTAAATATTATTCATTTTAAACATGTTTATTTTATTTCTAGGGCTAAAAAAAAGATTAAATTAAAAAAAAAATCTTCTTCTTCTCTCTTTTAACCAGGGAGGGCGGCGCTCTAGCGCCCACTATCGGCCGGCCGCCACTGATCTCGTCCCATGCCATTTTTTTTGGGTGGCCTTGTACCCGTATTGACACTACTAAATAAGATCACGTTAACTCATTGGCTGCCAGCTATTAGCCTTATCCTGTGGTACTGTAGCTACTGCCACGCTGTAAACGATGGGAGTTAGTCAACTTTTTTGTAGAGCTAAATCTATATTCTATATTATAGCCATGGATACAATACTATAGTCATTTGACATTGAGTTTGTTTCCGGTCAAGATGCAAAAAAGAGATAATTTTTCCATCCATACGTTCCCGTGTTATACCGTGGTGAATATAAGTATGGTTTTAGAGCTGTCTAGGGTAATTCATGAAATAGTTAGTTATGGCAGTATACGTCGATTCCATTGTAGACTTTGCCGTTTCTTGCCTGAACCCGCTATTGTTCCGGAATCAAATCTAGATCATAGCTATTATGTTCCATCATGAATGCATGAAAGGGGGGGGGGGTTCGTTTCTGATTATTTGATTGTCAGTAACGGCATTCGCATTGAACACTAAAGACGGTTATCAGCCCGATCGGTATCAAAGCATTGCAGGATCAAGCTAAAATTGACGTCAAATCGCCCTTACCTGTGGCCGGGAGTAATCCAAAAAGAATATTCCAATAGTTTGATCGCCATCTGGTATATCCAATGTCCATCTGCTCGACGGCATAATTCACCACAACTTATGGATCGGAGATATTTGACGGGCTTCGATGGAACCGGGACAACCGTTCGCCTCGCCCAACAAGGAAAAATGAAACCCGAGACCTGGGGCTGTCCCACAGAGAAAGATACAAGGGTAGAAAGGGTGCTCAATACCGCCGTCTAGCGTGATGCGGCCGGTATTGCACTTTTACATTGGCATGAGGATTCCCCATGTTAACCCAGTGTCAGTGGGCCTGTAATGAATAGAAATATTGAATAAAAGAAATAACCATCAAATAACGAGTATACTTATTGTTGTTGTATTGTACTTGTGCTGTATAATGATACATTTTGATCAATTGCAAATTGCTTTCGCATTGCCTGTGGACTCGGTCATGTGCACACTGCCCTGTGTTGGATGGCCTCATAAGGAGCTGGCGGGGCATTTCTGTATGTAAATTCAGGTGTACGAGAACACGCTTTCAGTTTAAGAATGAGTGACGTTCTTCATTCGGGGGATCGCAGCTGAGAACACTTTGGCCATTTACAAACACCTTTTCAGGTGTTCAGGAATCCGAAGGAGATCTATCGTAAGTTTCCTCTTACGAACTTCTTACAAGGTTATTTATGAGGAAACTTACGAGAATGTTTGAGAATGAGGTCCAATGAGGCTGCAGCTATATTTATCCATTGTGTCCGTCTGTCTACATCTGTTTTTAATACATTTTCAATGAGGAGTATTTGTTCGTTGGACAGGATTTGGACAGACACGTTTGGAGAATCGAATTCTAATTTAAAAATAAACCAACGGACAGTAATACCTGCCATCAATTTTCTATCCGCTCATTGATGGATCAATGTAGTCGCAGCCTAAAGGTGAAGTATCGCCATTTGGTCAAATGAGATGGCTACCTACTGGAATAGGGGCAGAACACACCGTTTCTGGAGGAGGAGAGAATTCAAACCAAGAGATAAAAAAAAACATTACATTCTCTAAGTGAAATACAAATACTTGTGCAGATAACCATGAGACGGGTAAGACATTTCAAGTAGCAGCAGCGATGAGGAACTACAATCTCACGCTGCTCGGAATAAGCGAGACAAGATGGACACAGTCCGGACAGAAACGACTGGCCTCAGGAGAGTTACTGCTGTACTGACACGAAGAGGACAATGCCTCCCACACCCAAGGAGTAGCACTGATGCTATCTAAAGCAGCACAGACAGCGCTCATAGGATGGGAAGCCCATGGTCCAAGGATCATAACTGCGTCCTTTCGAACCAAGAAGAAGAGGATCAATATGAACACGGAGGCACTGAAGTCAGATATAGAAACCACAGTGAAGATGCTCCACCCACTCTTCATGAAGATATGGGAGGAAGAAGAAGTGCCAGGAGATTGGAAAGAGGGCTACCTCATCAAGATCCCAAAGAAAGGCGACCTTAGCAATTGCGCAAATCACAGAGGGATCACACTGCTATCAGTGCCAGGGAAGGTTTTTAACAGAGTGATCTTGAACAGGATGAAGGACCTCATCGATGCACAACTCTGCGATGAACAAGCTGGTTTCCGCAAGGACAGATCCTGCACAGGCCAGATTGCAGTGCTGCTCATCATCGTGGAGCAGTCGATAGAATGGAACTCGCCCCTGTACATAAACTTTGTCGACTATGAGAAAGCCTTTGACAGCCTAGATATAGAGACTCTCTGGAAGCTTCTCCGACATTACGGGGTGCCGACCAAGATTGTTTCCATCATCAGGAACTCCTATGAGGGACTGACATGCAAGGTGGTCCACGGAGGGCAGCTCACAGAGGCATTCCAAATGAGGACTGGGTCAGACAAGGTTGTCTGCTCTCGCCCTTCCTCTTCCTGCTGGCCATTGACTGGATAATGAAGACCTCCACAGCACAGAGAATGTACGGGATTCAGTGGACACCTTGGATGGAACTGGACGACTTAGACTATGCTGACGATTTGGCACTACTGTCGCACACCCAACAACAGATGCAGGCGAAGACCAACAACGTGGCATTCACTTCCGTGCAAGTGGGACTCAACAAAGGCAAGACTAAGATCCTCAAGACCAATGCAGCAAACAACACCAACGCAATCATGCTGGATGGCGAGGCTTTGGAAGAAGTTGAAGCCTTTACCTACCTTGGCAGTGTTATCGACAAGCAGGGCGGCACAGATGCTGACGTTAGAGCACGAATAAGGAAAGCACGTATAGCATTCGTGCAATTGCGAAACATCTGGAGCTCAAAAGAACTGACTTCCAACACCAAAGTCAGATTCTTCAACACCAACGTCAAGGCAGTCCTACTATACGGAGCAGAGACGTGGAGAACTATAGCTGCAATCATCAGGAAAGTGCAGGTCTTCATTAACAGCTGCCTGCAGAAGATCATCGACATCCGATGGCCAGACACGATCAGCAACTGCGAACTCTGGCAGAGAACAAACCAGCTGCCTGCAGAAGAAGAAATTAAGAAATGCAGATGGCGCTGGATAGGCCACACCCTGCGAAAGCCTGCAAGTACCATCACGAGACACGCCCTAACATGGAACCTGCAGGGCAATCGGAAAAGGGGTCGCCCAAGAAACACCTGGCGCAGAGACCTGGAGGCAGACACCAAGACCATGAAGATTACCTGGAACCAACTGGAGAGAACAGCTCAAGACAGAGATGCCTGGAGATCACTTGTTGACGGCCTATGCCCCAGAAGGGGTAGCAGGCGTAAGTAAGTAATTTAAGAGACAACAACTAGTACTAACTTATATCGTTTATACCCAGTTTAATCACCTGTACATTGTATATTACTATTGCACTTTACTGTTACATTTGCACTCTGGTTGAATGTACTGTACTTGTGCTGTACAATGACAATACATTTGAAAATAATCTAATCTAAGAAGTAGAATTGGATGTGGCGCATTATCAAGTGTGTGGTTAGGTTTAGACAGCATGCACAGCTGTCAGACAGCGGTTCCAACATTTTTGTGAGGTGTTTTGCTACATGGCAGGAAGGAAATATAGCCCTATCCTAACACATTTGCATTGTAGGTGTATATAGCTGACGTTACCCAGATGGATAGACTTTAGACTGTCTGAGTGCCGTTCCAGTACATTTTCCAGTCTGACTATTGTGGGGTGTGTGTGTGTGTGGGGGGGGGTATTAATAGACCTGTTATTGGGGATGAGTGATCATCATGCCAATGTTTTCACAGGATCTCACCACTGAATATTATTATTGGACAGAAGCAGAAGGCCCACGCATGGAGTCCAAACACTCCAGGACCTTGTTAAAGTCATGACGCCTCCGGCCCATCAGGTCTATCCCTTCATAAGCATTAATTATGATGAGCAGGATTTAAGAAAATCGACCCTCTTTTATATGAAAATCAATGGGAAAAGCGATAATTAACGAAGTAATTAATTTAACCCCTGCTGGGCCTGGGTATAAGGCGAATGGAAAAAAGATAATATTTGGCTTAGCCTGCTGAATGCGCATTTAGTATTCCTAAGCCATCCGTGTGTAGTACCGCACAGCCACTAATGACACATAGGAACTAAATCTCAATAATGCAGTAAACACAAATATCTGAAACTAGAACTGAATAATGTATGACTTGTTTAACATTCCAACACTGGAGGGAAATTTTGTCTCCTTATCATTTTCCTTGTGAGGGTTTTCCTCCATGGAAAAATGGTAACTCAGAATTTTGGCTCACCCACAGTTTGCTCATTTCCCTCTGCCCTCAACAGGGACAACCCGTACAGTATGTGACAGTTAGCTTGTTGTTGTAGTATGGAGAATGTCATTCAAGCACCCATACAGATTTTGGTTATGAAATATGTTAGTCCCGAGGCAGTCAATTATGTGCTAACTATCAGCAACTTGTCAACGCTGCCATGAGTCAAATATACAAGCATTTCAGAGTGTTCTTTTCCTAGAAAGAAGAAAGAGAGATCATCATTCCACAGGGGTGCCATACTGTGCACCACAATTCGTTGAGATTTTAAATGCAATAAAAAATCTGTAAATGACACAAGAAATTACACAGGGGCGTGTTATGGTCTCCAGCTCAGCAGGATTTATTGTCACATTAGAAATGGACCCTTTAATGGCTTTTTAAAAAGACACATCTTGTCTACATTATTGCCTTGATAAATTCTCACACTTCATCATCAGGGATGGAGATGCATGGGCAATTTTAATGATAGCTTCAGGTGGTGGTCAGAAAAGTACTGCAATACTTTACTGGGAGTGGGCGTTAACCCATACCCTTCTGGGAGTGCTTTAAAGTTCTGCATTGAACTATAGAAGTATTTGCTACTAACTGTAGGCCTACTTACTCACAGGTCGAGAGGTAAATATTTATCTGGACATTTTATGTTACAAATGATTGGGGGGGGGGGGGGGGGGTCGACACTTCCGCTTGTGAGCAGCCAATCACTGGAAAGGGTGTCAGGGAAACTCACGTGGCTGCAGCAGCCCATCAGAAGGGGTGAGACGGTACGCTGGCATACCAGCACTAGGGCAGAGAATTAAGGAACTGTAATGGCGGCACACACAGTTATCACATTTACATTTAGGCATTTAGCTGGCGCTTTTATCCAAAGAGACTTACAAGTTATGTACAACAAGTCAGCAGGTAGGGTACAACTCTGGCAGCTAAGGGTAAGTAACATTGTTCATCAAACAATGTTGAACTTGGGTGCTACAGTTTTGAGTGCATAGTAGTATAGACATATTAGCATAGTAGGTAGATAGTAGTAGGCACATTTCTTAGTTAGTAAAGTGCATAATATTAAAAGACTGTACAAAGTGTAGCAGTCTGAAAAATATTGTATATTATTCAGGACTGCTGACTGGTGTTTTATATCCCTTTTGTACACAAAGACATTCTAACTAGTTTCATTGATACTCACACGAACAATGACACAAGCGTCCCCTTCATAAGAGCACTGGAATATGGATTATAAATGACAGTACTGGATCATATTCTACAATGCGTCTCCCCTTGTGACTGGCAGGCGGGACCAGCAGGGGGCGGTAGCAGGCAGAGAGTGGCGGAGAGAGTTGGGAGGTGATATATGGAGGAGGCAAGCGGAAGCCGTCCTCTTCGGCAGTGAACTTGGACAACGAGTAGTCGCAGCTAACGGGGGCTCTGGAGAGCCCTGTTGCTGACGTTATGCCAGAGGGCCCTGTGAGATAGCAACGGGTGATAACAAGTACTGGCTAGTGGACACGATATCCTAGCAGTACCAGCGATAGTATATGAACAAGTAGTGCAGAGCCAGGCACTAGCAATCGGGTTATGATAGTTACTGTGTGCGGTATAAGTAACGTGCGGTTAACCAAGTATCCAAGTCTTTAACCACCGAGTTATAGTAGTTACAGTGTGCGGTATAGAGTGCGCGCACCAGGACGAGCGTGGGCCAACAACCATTCTGCTCCGGCTGACTTCGACCAGACCTGCACCCGGCTGCCTGCATTCAGCCTGCTCCGGCGGACTTCACTCAGACCTGCACCAGGCTGCCTGCGGCTTACGGGAGTTCCTCCCATCCAGCAGGGGTCGTCATCGCTCAGTACACGCTCTCAGCCGGCGCTGCCTCTCTGCCCAGCTCCGCCTGCTAACATCCTCGCCGAGAGCGTTCGACGCCATCCTGCCTCCCGGACAACAGTGGAGTGGCGAGGCGGCCATTTCGGATGAGTACAAATGAGCAGTGATGCTCCCGATTCCTTATACAATACACAGTGTGGTGCAGCCTGCGGGCGAAAGTAACGTTGCTACTACCATTCCATAGGGGTACCCCGAACAATATATGCCGGCATTAAGATAGGACTTTACTGGTATTTTGTGGGCTCACTCTTTTGTTTCATTCCTTTTCTTTGAGCATGATAAGGTGTGTGTTTCATAATATTTCCCGTTCAGTGAATCCTTCTATTTTCCTCCCCTATGTTCCCCCTTCCTTCCCCATATTACCGACCTGGAGCAGTATATGTAATCCCTTAGAGAAGGTAGATACTGGGTTCAGCCCAGACGTGGGCAGCACTTAGTCTGGGTATCGTGAGAGCACTTGGTGCCTGGGTGTAATTATATAATTGATTTATGCCAGTGTAATCATTGTGTGTTGATACCCATGGTGCAATAATCACCAGACGTAGCATTGTTGTAACTAGGCCACGTTACAATAACACTCATCCAGAACGGGAGCACTGTGTGGGTGTCTTTTATTGAGCCTAACCCTAACCCTTTGATGCGGGTAATATATCCATTATTAACCCCTTCCTATTCAACCTTCCATTTCCCACTGTAAGGTTTCTGGTGTTACTGAGGGAGGGTACTGCTTGCGGGGGAACCAAGTTATTTCTTTATCATCCAGTCATTAGGTGTGGGGGGGCTAAGGAGACAATTGTGGATGGTGAGGGTGTGTTGGGGAGTACTGCTGACTGCCCAAGAGAGAGGGAGGAAGACCAGAGTACCGGACCAGGTTTGTAAATCCTGGGCCTCATACACTCCCACTGCCAGCCTCCAGTTGACGCTCCGGACCCCAAAGACGGAGGTGCAGCTGGCCAGAGTGCTACTGTGTCTCGCTACCTAGTGACCGTGCACCACAGTTCCCACGAAGCAGGGATAATCCACCCTGCTACAAAAGGTTAGTATTTTATTTGTATTATTATTTATTTATTATGACTTCTTCATTTCAGATATTGATTGAAGAAGTATGTTTTTAGTAGATCGTGGAAGATTTGGCCGGGAAGTTCGTTCCACCATTGTGGAGCGAAGACCAAGAATAGCCTGTTTTTCTTTTTCTTATGCTTAGGCATGAAGGGACTTTTGATGGCCTGATAGCCTTGGTACTTTGTACTAAGTGAACTGAATGGCAACTGTGAAGCTGTGTCTTACACAAAGCCATGTAAAAAGACCTCAGACTTTGGGTCTGCTATAGGCTACGTACCTTTCAATCATTAAGACATGATTTAACATTGGTAGGAGGCACGAAAGAGTGACTGGTTGTCTGTTTTCTTTTTCTTTTTTTTCTTTGTTGTGTGGGGGGAGGATATATTTTTATTAAAATGTTGTTGCTGTTGTTGTGCATGTCTGATGTCTTGTTTTGTTTGTACAGTATATGTGTTAAAACGTTGAATAAAAATATCAAGACAATAAACTTACCTACATTAACAATACATGTGGAAGGGGCCAGGACGATACAGACGGGGATGAAGCCAGCCTAAGGTTGAGGAAAGGGGGGAGACATATTTTTTGTTTCTGCCCTGGAAGTGTGGATATGGGTCAACACGGTTTACCTATATATAACCATTCCAGACGGGAAACTGACGACGATGCATTGGTGAGATGCTCAGTCGAAACACAGTCCTCCACAGGTTTCGTTGATTCCGGCGATGGTCAGCCCCACTGCGGCAACCAGCTAGTGGAGGAAAAGCCTCCATCAGTGGCTAATTGTTCACAGTTCAATATACAATCGTATACTGTATGTGCAGGGTTAACGCAAGGCACTTAACTGGGGGGGGGGGGTGCTTTGAGGAGCCCCCAGGTGAGTGGACCTCTGCACCCGCAGTGGAAGAAGGTGGTTTAAAGATGGAAGACGGTGGATACTGGACCCGACGTTGTAGATACTACTCGCTGTTGTGAGAACTCAGTCTTGGGCTGTCATGGGTCTCCAACCCGGTCATTACCTCATCACGCACCTATATGAGAGTCCAGGAAAACAGGCATAGGCAGGGCCTTCCACAATTCATTCAATAACACAGCTGTGTGTGTGGAAAAGCACAGGGTCATTCAGAAGGGCAGTTTCACAAAGAAAAAAACACTCAGGCCAGTAGGCAAATTATTCCTGCCAACCTGTGACATTTGAATGATCGTTATTTTCATATTTTCACTTTTTTGTATGAAAACCTAATATGCAAACATGTGCTGGATTAATGTAGTGGAGTTGAAAATAGGATGTTTCTTGTAGTGGAGTCATTCTCTTGAAATTGACATACTAGAGTAAAGGCTACAAGCAGACTACCTCAAAATACACTTAACTAGAGTAAAGGCTACAAGCAGACTACCTCAAAATACACTTAACTAGAGTAAAGGCTACAAGCAGACTACCTCAAAATACACCTAACAAGAGTAAAGGCTACAAGCAGACTACCTCAAAATACACTTAACTAGAGTAAAAGCTACAAGCAGACTACCTCAAAATACTCTTAACTAGACTCGAGTAAAGGCTACAAGCAGACTACCTCAAAATGCACTTACTAGAGTAAAGGCTACAAGCAGACTACCTCAAAATACACTTAATTAGAGTAAAGGCTACAAGCAGCCTACCTCAAAATATACTAAACGAGTAATGTACTTAGTTATTTTCCAACCACAAAGGTGCAGAAACCATATTGTGTGTGTGTGGAGTCTATTTGTAACCATGATCGGAAGATCACCGGTTCGAGCCCCGGTCAAGGCTGCTGTCGGAAAGTGGTGTTGTTGTCCAGCAGGGGGCACTCTGTCCTCTGGACTTGTCAGTAACAATGCCCCTGTTACAGTGATAGGGACACCGTACAGCTGTGAGTGCAGTCCTTCGGATGAGACGCTAAACCGAGGTCCTGACTGAATTAGGTCGCTAAAGAACCCAGGACGCCTATCGTAAAGAGTAGGGGGTTCCCGACGTAGAAAGTTGGGAACTAAAATATATACTTGTAGTTGTGGAGTTGATCATTTGAAGTGTTAATGTGAGGTATCACTCAGAAAACTCAATCTATGCTGTTTTATCCTTGTCTTCAACTGAAGGGACTCTTGATGGCCTGATAGCCTTGGTACTTTGTACTTGATGTCTCTGACATCAAGGCCACCTAATCATCCCTTCCCCTTAATTGGCTGATACAGTATCAATCCCTGTCTCCTGAGCCTTTCAGCCATTGTGTAGTGTGATGTGTGCCGGGTGCCAGTGTATGGTAGCCATTGAGCCTGCGTAGCCCAAGGTGGTGGTGAAGGAGGCAATTTCCCTAACCCTACAGTATGTTGTGAAGCGCTTTGAGTAGGAGAAAAGCGCTATATATAATGAATTATTATTTTAATTATTGTTACCTTTACTCTGCATGTGTGTCCGTGTGTGTCTGTCATGTGTGTGTGTGTGTGCATGCGTGTTTGTGTGTGTGTGTGTGTGTGTTTGATTCAGTGCCACTATGTGTGAATTTTCATCCCATTTCTGTTTTGTTTATGTATGCAGCTCATTCGAAATTAACCTAATTGCTTGGGGTGAGGAGGAATTCTACTTTGACACACACTCGCTAGCTAATGGTAATTTTTTGAATGCCAGTCAGAAAGGCAAGTTTTTTAAAGACTGCACTCAACAAGGGCATGCAATTATCCAACATGCATTAGTTGCTTTGGAGTAACTTTTTATTTTTGTCTAATTAATGGTGTAAGTGTGCTGTCCTGAAATGTAAAAGTCAGTTTGCGACTCCAAGCCTTGCAGGTCCAATTGTCTGTGGGGGAGAATATCTTGCAGAAAATCAAGAGGTAGAGGGGTTTTCTCTCTCGCCAGGCGCCTTCACTCGCTGCACACTAATGACTGTCTTGCCAAAGCATTTAACCTTGAGCCAATCTGTCTTCTCACTTAGAAAAGCTGAGCTCTTGAACCATGAAATAGAGGTAGTTGTCCCTCTTAAAATGAGGTTACAACCCAGACTCTCTCAGGATTAATCAATTACTGCCTTTTCAAATGTCGACAAGCCATTGGCTAGAAACCCCTCTAAGAACTTTACCATCTCAATTTGAATTATATTGCTACAATTATATTCACAGAGAGAGACCTTATCATATGATCTCAAGTCTGGTGCCATCCGTGTTTCCATCTCCAGTTAGTTCCAATTGCAAAAGCAATACACCTAACTCCAATGCAGTGGCTTACCTAAGGCTGAAGCGGTGGCGGCTGGTGAATTATTTTCCAGGGGGAAATAAGGGGGGAATAAATTACTGAACTTTTTTTCAGGCCAAGTCATATTCTTATTTTAACCTCCACTGTATATCTTTTTTTAATAGCGTCAGCGTTTTAAGGGAACTACATTATTTTGAACATATTTTCTATTGCCAGTTTGCTTTTACGTAATAGCAATGCTGTTTTCAATTCATTAAATAAAACTGATACTTTGCAAGGGTTGACTCTGACTTTGTCATACAAATAAATAAATCTACATACTGTAACTTTTCAGTGCACGTTTTTATTTACAGTATAATACCATTTTACAGGCTTTGAATACTCCTTGGTGTTTCCGAACGCGTATTCAAATACTCTTTCTCAAAAACACTGTTAAAAACAATAAGATTAACATTTCATAATTAACCAATCAATCACAAATCATGTGTTGGCTACCACTCTGTTCTATCCAGTAGCAACCCGAGACGTCACGTCAAATTGCGTTGGCAACATGCATTCTGATCACTGTTGTACTATATGCTTCTGCGTGTATAGACAATTGTGTGTACGTACATTCACACGGGGAACCGATCTTTTTCGTTTTCATTTAAAAAAGTTCCGGTGTTTTAGACTTCGCATTTTGAAACCCCCCGACCGGAAGTATTATTGTTGTTATCGCTAGCTAGCGGAACAGTCGTCCGGTTCTGTGCTTTTGCGCTAACGCTAATTAAGCTAGCTAATATTTGTCTTCCTTTGACTTGTTGAAAATGTCTAGGATACAAATGTTGAGATTGTTGGTGAACAAGCGACTAACTGCAGCTATATTGCAGTGTGCACACACACTGTCGAGTCTTGACTTTAGGCAGAAAGCGGACATTTACGCATATAACGTAGAACATTTGCGCATATTGCTCCGGTCAAAAATATAAAGTTGAGACGTAGTACCTACTTACTGGTCACAGGAGTCTTCAATAACATTTGGATGGTAATACATTTTGTGAATACATTTGTTGGCAGACGAGTCGATTCCTTATAAACACTGCTATCTAACATTAGCAAGCTAAGCATGCATAGCTCGACCTGGCTGTGTAACGTTGTAACTTGTGTTCCGCTGGGAAAGACCGTTCATCACTGCACTCCTCTCATGCTACGAATGGACACACATACACGTCACGTAGAAGCGACTGCTGACACAGAAGCTATTTCTTTTATGAAAATTCAGAAAGTTGGCTAAACATTTTTTTACACGCCAGGGTGGTGAGTAGCCTCCGTAATTTACCAGCCAAGTAAATCTACACGCCATTGGCACTTGGCGGGTGCTTATTTTGTTCCCATCTACAAATCTTATTATATAGGTAGCCAATTAACGGAAAATTCATCACGACTCCGAATCAAATTGACGGAAATCCGTCTCAAGACGGAGCGCTTTAATCCCTATACCAAAAACGTTGCTGAGGTATCACAATGTCACACACACACACAAACACGCGCACGCATCGGCGAAACCACACACTGAGTAGCCTACTGTGCGTGTCAGAGCTTCGGCGAAACCACAAGCATATGAATATTTAAGTAGGTACAGTACAACTATCACCATTGCCATCAATTACATCACGTGGAATCCCAAGCACTACACAAATTAGAAGAAACTGCAAAGGATCAGACCTAGTATACAGTATATACCAAGAATAACTTCAGTACAGCATATTTAGCAATAGCATATTGTTAAAAGAGCCAAGGCTGGCTTGCGTAAATTAAACATATGACTTACCATCAAAAGAGTTGAAGGGGGCGAGACATTCAGCTGTCCACAAGCCTTAATCCACTTTTTTTTTTAAGTGTTTCATATCCTTTACTCCAGTAACAGTCCATGGGCATGTCCCCATCGTTTTAAAAAGCAGGCATGGAAAGCAAAATATGGCATTTACATGACTGCATCCAGCTAGCCATATAGCTCCTTGTTAGCCAACACACTTACCGAACCAGCTACTAGAAAACTACAGAGTATATTGTCTTCTTCTGTCTGTTGATTGTTTCTGAATTGAGATATCAGGCTGATAAGGTCCAAACTCTTTCACTCTGAGTTTTTCTTGCAGCGTATTGTTTTGAGGGATTTAACAGAATTTTTGAGGTTTTTCTGCCTCCCTCATCCATGGTAGCTAGCAAGCTAGCTAATTCTCCGTTCTCTCTGACGAGGGAGTGACGAACACACCAGTGACCCTGCTTGCTTGGAGCGCTAGAAAAACGCGTCCTCAGACATCATATTTGGCAACGCTGATTTAGTCGCTTGGTCCATTTATATTGGCTGCGTTGCGGAGTGCCCAATCAGTGAGGCCACTGAGGCGTTAAGGCTCCCGTATACTCGGAAACTGACACGGACACGCACGCAGATGCAGACACGCTGCGCACACGGCTCTGATTATAGTCCGTGTTTGGTGTCCGGAAGCGTCACGTCGAGTGCTTTTGTTTTGACAGCTGGGCACATGCGCAGTGGGCACGCATATCCACGGAGCAATCCGCGCGGTTAAAAAATGTGGCTTGCGCGCGGACACAGATGTGAGGTCCGTGCGGACAAGAGCATTGACGAAAATTACGCAAATTATGTCACGCGCAGTCGCGCACCAATGCACATGTGCGGATGTGGATTGCGGAGGGAAGTATATTCAGGCCATGAATGTCTAGCGCCCAGAAGAGAGAGTGACGTGACGCACAAACACAGGGGGGATGAATAGGACGCACAAACAATGATTTATATTTGATATATTAACGTTATTGTGCATTTTAAACACAAACATACTTAAAATTAGTAATTATTATTTATTTATTTTAAACATATTTATTATATTTTTAGGGGTCAAAATCTAAAATTCAAATCACTATTTCTTCCTTCTTCTTCTCTCTCCACCAGACATTATTATTGTTATTAATGTCCAAACCCCCCAACCCCCCTAGTGTACAGTGTCCTCCCCCTCAATTGTATATATTCTCTTTTAGAAACGCTGTCTGTAAATAAACAGTACTGTATTTGTATATCTTGTATGTCATAAATGTCTGGATGTAACAGTACTGTATATCTGTATGTCATGCATGTCATAAATGTTATGAATTGAAAATGGGGGACCCTGATGTAAACAAGACGAAAGTCGTTCTCTGGTCTGCATCCCCTTAACAATTGTGTGTATTGAGCTGTACTGTATTGTACCCATTCTGCAATCTGTTAATATGAATTTCAATCAATCAATCAATCAATCAATCAATCAATCAATCAATCAATCAACTAACAAAATAATCAAGTGTCACAGGACACAACCAAAACCCCACATGGTTGGGAAACTGGGAAAACACCCAGCACCACTATTACGTTACCATTGACTGAAGGAGTGTAACGTTCCCCCTGGTCCTGCTCCACCTGCCCTTGGACTCTCCCCACCTCCTCTTATGAACAATACGTTACAGCCATCGTGTGGCCCAGTGGCGGCCGGTGGGTGCTTCGCCACTAGGGGCGCTATACCAAACATTTTGCAAACATGTACAGTACGGTAGTACCACGCAACAGACTCATGGCAAGATGTGAGCGATTCGACTCACGCTCACGGCAATGAATCGGCTCTTATGAACGAGTCGCTCAGCTGTTACTACAATAACACACAACCAGTCAAATAAAGTATAGTCTAGACTCTAATTCACAACTTGAAACACAATATATAAATAGAAAAGTTAGAAACAAAACTCGCCCCGTCTCCAAACACAGGCAGATCTCTCCCTCTCTCCTTCTCTCTCTCACACACAGCGCGACGTGGAATCGATTCGTTACACAATCAGACCTATTATATACCAAGAATAACTTCAGTATGAGTACAGGGCTGTACACATATTTTGCATATTGTTAAACGAGCCAAGGCTAGCTATTAAACTATCGATATGAATCGAAAATCTGGGACCCTGATGTAAACAAGACAAACGTCTTTCTCTGGTCTGCATCCCCTTAACAATTGTGTGTATTGAGCCGTACTGTATTGTACCCATTCTGCAATCTGTTAATAAAGTTTTCATTCATTCATTCATTCAAACATAGACGATATTGAAGCCATAATCCACGTATTTTCAATCCGAGAGAGCTGCAGTAGTTAAATCAATGAGCCATCGACACAGTCAGTGTGGTAACGTTATTATTGCATCCAAGATTGATACACGGCTGGCTAGGCAGTTGGTAGTCATAGTCTTGTGTTATAAAATAAATAAACAATCAGCAATGTCTCGCTTCATGAATGGCCAGCAGTAGCCTAACAGTACTGCTCCTAAAAAAAACTATTTACAAACGTTAACGTTAACCACAGAGAGAGAGAGAGAGAGAGAGAGAGAGAGAGAGAGAGAGAGAGAGAGAGAGCGAGAGAGCGAGAGAGAGAGAGACTCACTGTTTAGTTGACACGTCCAGGGCTTGCCTTGATAAAGTGTATAATCCACTGTTGATGTTTAATTCCAGACCACTGTCCACTGTGTCCAGACTGCATCCGCCATATAGCTTGTTAGCCAAGTGTTAGCTTGTTAGCAGAAGCACCACACAACACAAGTACTTCATTCCTTTGTCCATTTCCGCTCGAACAGACTGCAAACTACCTGGCGTTCTATCGCCATGCTCTAAGACAAACTCTAACCTTAACCAACTTTGAAAGAGTGCCTAAGCTTAACAGTCTAAAGAACTTGCAGTCACGGGCACGGCACGCTCTAAGACAAACAGCTGCCTGCATCACCAACCTAGGAATAAGCTAGAATTGGAATAAGCTAGAATTGGAACATTAGAAATTGGATTCGGCCAATCAGAGATCGTCTCTGTGAAATTCTGCTACGGAAAAAAATACTGGCGTCGGCCAATCAGAGAGTGTCTCCGCGAAATGCGGCTACAGACATTCTTGACGCTACTGGCTAGACCGCTTCAAATCGTGCCCGGATTCCAACATAATAGTCATATTTCAACGCACAACGTGTTATGCACTGATTGGCTGTGACGGATACAGCGATCAAACTGTGACGCGCACTCAGAGCGCTATCGCGTCTAGCCCGGGCCGAGAAATACAAAAAAAAAAAAAAAAAAAAAAAACGTGATGTCACTTCCTGCTCAGGAAAACGAGTGTTTTTTTATTTGAGATAATAACGTTATATTGTGCATTGGAAATACAAACATACTTAAAATGAGTAAATATTATTCATTTTAAACATGTTTATATTATTTATAGGGCTATAAAACAAAAAACAAAAAGATACTTTTTCTTGTTCTACTCTCATATAACCAGGCACGCCTGGCCTAGTGTCTCCCCTGTCTGTGTTGGTATTGTGTTCTAGTCTTGTGTTGTTCTCAGTGTGTGTATTTATATTTCGACCCAGTTATGTTTTCTGTTTAGTCTGTTCCAACCCAGCTGTGTCTAATTTCCCAATCACCCTCATGTCTCTAATTAGTCTGTGTATATAAATGTTGTCTGCCCAGCCTTCCTTGCTGGGTCATTACTTCTGTTTCCTGTTTCACTGTCGTGAGTACTCTTGCCGTCTGCAAGATCCAAGTGTCGCTTGCTAGTTGTTTATTATTATTATCCAAAGTGTATTCTTGTGTAGAGAATTATAGAGGGACTGAGTTGTCTCGCCTGTCTTTGCTAGGTTAATTAGTGTTGTGCTTATCTAATTTTTGGAGACTACGGTCTCTCTTTTCTTTTCCTCATTTCAAAGTGTTTCTTTTCGTATTATGCTCCGTGTGTCACAATAAAGTGCACGTTATTGTGAAAGAGCAACCAACCGCCTCCTGTCTATCCTCTCCTCGTGTCTATTCTGCATTTGGGTTCTACACACCACCATGCTGTCTAAACGTGTTCACCCTAACAAAGGAGTGCTTGTTGTCTTGTCAATGTAACATAATGAGGAGACGGTAGCCAAAGTAACCAACAAAAGATTTTTTATTTATATTTACCATGGCTCGTAAAAGAAGAGTAACATAGAGTAATGACAAACAAAACACAGAACTGTACAAACAGGATCAGCACCTCACACAGGGGAGAACAGGACAGTTATACAGGAGGGGATGACGAGACAAGACACACCTGGGTTGATTACAAATGGATACACCTGGGAGGGAAACGATAAGGACTACAAGACCAGGACAGGGAACTACAACTAGACATAACACATAACACACTGGGAACACCTGATCAGGGTACAAACATACCCCACACGTAACAACCACACAGCACACACATAACGCTATTACAAACAAACAGAGTGCCACGAGACACACTCAATCTTACCTGGGACACCAGTAAGACAAAACACTGAAGCTACTACTAAGTACCAGTGTGAACCCAAGGAACACACAGTCCTACACAACAGGGGAAATAAAGCCACATACAAAGGTCTATAAATAATATAAATGTACCTGAACCGGGTTGTTTGTGAACCTCCAACCCGTTCAGTGAGTGCATTTAGCACAGGTCCCGGTAGGAGGAAATAATAAAGGCGTTTTCAAAAGTCAATGATATCTATTGTACTGAAGGGGAATGAAACCCATGAACACACAAAAACAGGGATAAGGTAATGGAGAACGAACAGGAATAGATGATAAGACAAACAACACTAAACAAACAAGGTAAATGATACTCTTACACTAATAATCCCATCAAATGGGGGAAGCAATGGGGAACACTATAAGTACTCAAGTGTCACAGGACACAACCCAAAACCCACATGGTTGGGAAACTGGGAAACCACCCAGCACAACAAACACAACACAAGGCTATTCCCAGGGGTGTAAAATACTTGAGTAATTGTACTTCGTTACAATACTTAAGTACTGTTTTGGGGGATTTGTTCTTTACTCAAGTATTATTAAGTTTGTATACATGTACTTTTACTCAATTACATTTCAGAGAAAAAAAACATACTTTTTACTCCTTACATTTAAAATGCAGACTTACAAAGTACAAAGTACAAATCTCGCAGGTCCAACAATTTTAATTAGTATTTGTGTTAGGGTTTGTAACCGACCCCAAGCGCAACGGCACAGAGAGAGTTGTTTCAGAGTTAGCCAAAAACAAGGGCGTGTTTATTCACAGAGTCACAAGATTGAATTAGGTGGAGAACAGAACAAACGGGGAATCTGGCATGTGAAGAATGTTTGCGGCTCTGCAGATTCTCCCAGAAGGTGATGGTGAGGAATTTGCCTGTGACATCTGAGCCGCTCTGCAGATCCCCCCAGCATACACTCCAGGTGGAAGCGGAGAGAGAGAGAGAAATCCCAGTTAGCTCAGCGCACAATAGAAACAGAGAGGTGACTGATCCAAACAATATATCCAAGTGACTTGATCTTCGGTGTGATACACACAGTTAGCAGTGTCCAGAGAAAAAACAATACGGTAATCCAACGTGTAAATCCGACAACAAAAAATAGGTGAGAACAGTATAACAAAAACGGGATCTCTTCGGTGTTTCACAAACACACAAAAACGATTGATCCAAAAAGGACTGTTTCCAAAAACTCACCAGAGCGCAACGCGTAAAGCGGGCAGATAAACGAGGCGTAGCTTCGTGCGGGGAATCAGGTTCTCCAACAGGGATACTTCACGAGAGTCCTGGGGAGCAACAGACAGCGACGGGAAAGAAAGGCAGATGCAGGGAATATTCAAAACGATCCAACATCGATATTAGGGAGATCAGGGTATATAAAGCCACGGGGCGCTAATGACAAGCTGTGACAGCTGCGGGATGAAATTGATCATTGCTCCAGAAGCGTGTGGTGGGGAGAGCACCAATCAACACGGCATCTTACAGGAAAGAAGCGTGAGGCGGGAAATGCAATTGATTAACAAAAATACCTTAAAGGAACGGAGCGAGTGGGTGGGGAGCGGACAAAACCTCACAGTACCCCCCCCTCCACGGGAGCCACCCGGCGACCAGGCCGACCCGGCTCGCCCGGATGGGCACGATGGAAGTCGGTGATCAGGCCGGGATCCACGATGAGCTGGCGGGAGACCCAGCTCCGTTCCTCCGGACCGTACCCCTCCCAGTCCACCAGGTACTGGAACCCCCGACCCCGCCGTCGAACGCCCATCAACCGGCGGACCTGCCACTGGGGGTGACCGTCCACCATCTTGGGAGGAGGTGGATCCGGAGCAGGAGGCATCAGGGGACTGAGAGAGACAGGCTTAACCCGGGACACATGGAAAACGGGGTGAATGTGCATGGACGCAGGAAGCTTAAGACGCACCGCCGCCGGACTGAGCACCTTCAGAACCTCGAAAGGTCCGACGAACCGGGGGTTAAGTTTCTTGGCCGAGGACCGAAGTGGGAGGTCCCTCGCGGAAAGCCACACACTCTGCCCAGGGTGGTACGTCGGCGCAGGAACCCGGCGCCGGTCAGCCCCACGACAGGCGCGCTCTGATGACCGGAGCAGCGCGGTCCTGGCGATCTCCCAGACCCGACGGCACCGGTCGAGGTGGTCCTGTACGGAGGGAACTGCCGAACTGTGCAGGGAAAAGAGGGGGTTGGTAGCCCAGGGATACCTCAAAGGGTGAGAGGCCGGTGGCGGAACTGACCATGGAGTTGATGGAGTACTCGACCCAGGGAAGGAAACGGCTCCAAGAAGCTGGTCTCTCGGCAGCCACACACCGAAGAGCAGACTCCACGCTCTGGTTCATCCTCTCCGTTTGTCCGTTAGTCTGGGGATGATAACCAGAGGAAAGACTGACCGTTGCCCCCAATCCCTTGCAAAAAGCCCGCCATACCTGGGAAGTGAACTGGGGCCCCCGGTCCGAGACGACGTCCTGGGGAAAACCATGGAGGCGAAACACGTGGTGTGTCAGGAGGTCCGCCGTCTCAGCCGCTGAGGGAAGTTTGGGAAGGGCCACGAGGTGAACCCCCTTGCTGAAACGATCCACCAAGGTCAGAAGGCACGTGTTCCCCTGGGAGGAGGGAAGACCTGTGACGAAGTCCAGCGCCACATGTGACCAAGGACGGCTCGGAATGGGAAGCGGCTGTAATAGCCCGGAGGGTGCCTGGTGGGAGGCCTTGCTGCGGGCGCAGACCGCGCAGGCCAGTACGAACTCCTTGACGTCGTTCCTCATGGTGGGCCACCAGAATCGACGAGCCAGGAAGGAGAACGTGCGATGAACGCCCGGGTGGCAGGCGAACCGGCTGGTATGGCCCCACTGGAGGACCCGGGACCGGACCGAGTCGGGGACGAAGAGACGATGAACCGGTACATTGCCTGGAGCGCGATGGAAGCGTAGGGCACGCCTTACCACCCCCTCGATGCCCAAGGTGACGACTCCTACCACCCTGGCCTCTGGGAGGATGGGAGTCGGATCCTCAGTGGTTGGAGCCCCCTTGGAGTGTAACCGGGACAGGGAGTCGGCCTTCGTGTTGCGGGAACCAGGGCGAAACATCAGCGAGAAGTCGAACCGACTGAGGAAGCTGGCCCATCTTGCCTGCCGGCCATTGAGGCGCTTGGAAGCACGGATGTACGTCAGGTTCTTGTGGTCCGTCCAAATGGTAAACGGCTCCTCGGCCCCCTCTAGCCAATGACGCCACTCCTCCAAGGCAGCCACAACCGCCAGCAGCTCCCGATTGCCGATGTCATAGTTCCTCTCGGCAGGGAGGAACCGACGCGAGTAGAAGGCGCACGGATGTACCTTCTGGTCCGTTGCCGACCGCTGGGATAAGATAGCTCCCAGTCCAGTATCCGAGGCGTCCACCTCAACGATGAACTGTCTCTTGGGGTCTGGATGGAGCAAGATCGGGGCGGAAGTGAACCTCTTCTTGAGGGAGCGGAACGCAGCACACGCCGCTGGGGACCAGTCGAACGGCAGGGCGGGAGAGGTCAGTCTGGTAAGCGGTTCCGCCACTTGACTGTAGTTCCGGATGAACCTTCGGTAGAAGTTGGCGAACCCGAGGAAGCTCTGTAACTCCTTCCGAGAGGTGGGTTCAGGCCATTCCTCCACGGCCTGGATCTTGCGAGGATCAGCTCGGGTCAAGCCTTTCTCCACGATGAAGCCAGGTAATCGACGGAGTCGGAGTGGAATCGGCACTTCTCCGCCTTGACGAAGAGCCGATTGTGGAGGAGGCGCTCCAGCACACGCCGGACATGCTGGATGTGTTCCTCGAGGGTCTTGGAGAAGATGAGGATGTCGTCTAGGTATACTACCACAAACTCCTCCAGCATGTCACGAAGGACGTCGTTCATGAGCGCCTGGAATACCGCCGGAGCGTTGGTGAGGCCGAACGGCATCACCAGGTACTCGTAGTGGCCCCTGGGAGTCTTGAAGGCGGTCTTCCATTCATCGCCCTCACGGATACGGACTAGATGGTAGGCACTCCGGAGGTCCAGCTTGGTAAAGACGGTAGCCTGGGTGAGAGGCTCGAAAGTGGAGTTCATGAGAGGTAGAGGATACTTGTTCTTAATGGTGATCTCGTTGAGCTGGCGATAGTCGATGCAGGGTCGAAGGTCCCCGTCCTTCTTCCCAACAAAGAAGAAACCGGCCGCCACAGGAGAGGAGGAAGGCCGAATGAGTCCTGCTTCCAAGGACTCAGAGATGTATTGATCCATCGCCGCCTTCTCCGGGACGGTCAGACTGTAGAGGCGGCTGCCGGGAAGGGGAGCCCCTGAGCGGAGGTCGATGGCACAGTCGTAAGGCCGGTGAGGCGGAAGGGCCTGAGCCCTGGACTTACTGAAAACCTCCATGAGGTCGTGGTACTCGGGGGGTATGGTCGAGAGGTCCGGAGGCGGCTCACCAACGGATCTCCGGGGCGGGGGACAGGACGCCGCCTGAAGACACTGGGCATGACAGGAGGAGCTCCAGCCCTTGATGGTACCGGAGGACCAGGCGATGTGGGGCTCGTGCAGCGCGAGCCAGGGCCGGCCCAGGACTACTGGGACAAGAGGGGATCTGGTGATAAGGAACTGGAGTCTCTCAACGTGGTTACCAGCAATGGTGAGCAGGACAGGGCAGGTGCGTTGAGTGATGTCAGCCAGGCGGTGTTGGTCCAATGCGAATACCTCCAATGGCCTCACTAGGTCCTCAAGTGGAATGTTGGCCCAGGTAGCAAACTCGAAGTCTAGGAAACTCTTGTCTGCCCCCGAGTCAATGAGTGCCTCCACCGTGGCCCGTTGGTCCGCCCAGGCCAGGGTGACGCTCATCAGATGGCCAGGTGGTGCACGGCTCTGGGAACGAGAAAAACGTCTCACCAGGATCTCCCGGGGTCCCGGCGAGCCTGGTCTTTTGGCCGGGTGGGGCAGTTGGCGATACGGTGTCCCTCCCGACCGCAGTAGAGGCAAAGGCCGGACCTGAACCTCGCCTCCCGTTCAGCTTGGCTCAGATGAGAACGTCCCAGCTGCATGGGTTCCTCCTCGGGTACCGAACGGGAGGGAAAAAAACCACCAGTCGTGTTGGGAGCAGGGCGACCAGCAGTACCGTCACGAGTACGGGGGGTCCGGAGTACCTCTGGAGGTCCCTGTCGGGTTCTCTCACGTCTTCTCTCCTGGAGGCGTCCGTCGATGCGAATGGCGAGGCTGAACAGGTCCTTGAGGGACTCAGGTTCCTCACGGGTCGCGAGCTGGTCCCTGACTGCGTCGTTGAGCCCCCTCATGAAGGTAAGACGAAGTGCTTGGTCGTTCCAACCGCTCTCCGTAGCCGCCAGTCTGAACTCCAGCACGTAGTCGGTAACCCCGCCGCTGCCCTGCCGGAAGGTACCCAACTGGGCTCCAGGGTCCAGACCACGGGCTGGATAGTGGAAAACCCTGCGGAGCTCCGCCACGAAGTCTGGGTAGGAGAAACAGAAGTCTGCCTCCATTGCCCAGGAGGCAGTGACCCACTGGGCTGCCCGGCCTGAGAGCAAGTTAGTCATGTAGGCCACTTGGGCTCCCTTTGAAGTGAAACGACTGGGTTGATGACGAAAAACCAACTCACATTGCATGATGAATGTGGCACAATCCTAGAAGTTACCGTCGAACAGCCGTGGTTCGGAGAGACGGGGCTCCCGAGGTGCGGGATCGGGAGGCGCGGGGCCTGCCAGGGCTGCGGGTGATGCTCCGGCCAAGGCTCCTGAAGGAAGTGGGGTTACAAGCAAGGTGTTAACGGTTTCACTCAGCGTGTGTAAGTGGAGGAGAATACTAGACTGCTGGCTAGCCAGAGCGCCCAGGGACCCCTGAA
Source organism: Notolepis coatsorum (assembly GCF_963971535.1). NCBI lineage: Eukaryota > Metazoa > Chordata > Actinopteri > Aulopiformes > Paralepididae > Notolepis > Notolepis coatsorum. The sequence goes on from NC_140181.1 coordinate 61,081,762, forward strand.
TAGGCAGGACCTGCTCTCGGAGTTCCTGTACAGCAGCCGCAGCCCTGTCTAGCTGTTGGCTGTGTTCCTTGGTTAACTCTATCTGGACTGCCAATGCTGTTCTGACTCTCTCTGTGTCGGCTGGGGTCGTCATGGTTGGATCGTAATGTTAGGGTTTGTAACCGACCCCAAGCGCAACGGCACAGAGAGAGTTGTTTCAGAGTTAGCCAAAAACAAGGGCGTGTTTATTCACAGAGTCACAAGATTGAATTAGGTGGAGAACAGAACAAACAGGGAATCTGGCATGTGAAGAATGTTTGCGGCTCTGCAGATTCTCCCAGAAGGTGATGGTGAGGAATTTGCCTGTGACATCTGAGCCGCTCTGCAGATCCCCCCAGCATACACTCCAGGTGGAAGCGGAGAGAGAGAGAGAAATCCCAGTTAGCTCAGCGCACAATAGAAACAGAGAGGTGACTGATCCAAACAATATATCCAAGTGACTTGATCTTCGGTGTGATACACACAGTTAGCAGTGTCCAGAGAAAAAACAATACGGTAATCCAACGTGTAAATCCGACAACAAAAAATAGGTGAGAACAGTATAACAAAAACAGGATCTCTTCGGTGTTTCACAAACACACAAAAACAATTGATCCAAAAAGGACTGTTTCCAAAAACTCACCAGAGCGCAACGCGTAAAGCGGGCAGATAAACGAGGCGTAGCTTCGTGCGGGGAATCAGGTTCTCCAACAGGGATACTTCACGAGAGTCCTGGGGAGCAACAGACAGCGACGGGAAAGAAAGGCAGATGCAGGGAATATTCAAAACGATCCAACATCGATATTAGGGAGATCAGGGTATATAAAGCCACGGGGCGCTAATGACAAGCTGTGACAGCTGCGGGATGAAATTGATCATTGCTCCAGAAGCATGTGGTGGGGAGAGCACCAATCAACACGGCATCTTACAGGAAAGAAGCGTGAGGCGGGAAATGCAATTGATTAACAAAAATACCTTAAAGGAACGGAGCGAGTGGGTGGGGAGCGGACAAAACCTCACAATTTGTTTCTCTGGCTGAACTAACGTTAACGTTATTAATCCTGCGGCCGCACTTTATTTAAAAACAGCCAATCAAATCCCCATCAATGGAAAATTAACCCGCCCATACCCATGCTGATTGGTCCTTGTGCAAGACTAGAAAGCGGGGATCTTTGATTAAATACCTGCTATCAAAAGAATAGACAGTCAGAAAAAAAGTTTTTACTTTTACTTTTTAGAACTTAATACATTTAAAAGTAGAAACCTTTTGACTTTTACTCAAGTGTGTTTTTAGCCAGATACTCTGCCTTTTACTTGAGTAAGATTTTGAGACGGTACCCATGCATACTTTAACTTAAGTATAATTTCTGGGTACTTTTTACACCCCGCCTATTCCTAATAGCAGGAGTGCCATAAGACACAATAAAAACGTACCAACACTCACTTCTGGTGAGAGGCAAGCGAGATGGCTGCTTGAAGTTCTAGCTCCCGACGTTCAATTAAAATAACCTCTCCAAATTCAGAAGAAAAGCTAAAACAATAACGAAATACTCTGAAATTAGTGAGAGGGCATAAACAATGAGTCGAAGGAAAAGTTAAAATCAGGAGAACATCAAGGAAAACGACGAGATGGACGAAGTAAGACTAGCTAACGTGGAGGAAGATGGCGACGGTGAAAACACGACTGAAACAATTCAAGAGGGACTAGCCAATATTAGCAGAGAGATACGCGACCTTAACACTTTGAGTGCCACGGACGCGTTTTGTCGTTAGTTCATGCCGCCAGTTGAATGCCAGCAACACTATAGCGTTTGTTTGTCGTATTTTTTTTTATTAGCGATTTCGTCGTTTCGTCGTTGAGCCCCCTCATGAAGGTAAGACGAAGTGCTTGGTCGTTCCAACCGCTCTCCGTAGCCGCCAGTCTGAACTCCAGCACGTAGTCGGTAACCCCGCCGCTGCCCTGCCGGAAGGTACCCAACCGGGCTCCAGGGTCCAGACCACGGGCTGGATAGTGGAAAACCCTGCGGAGCTCAGCCACGAAGTCTGGGTAGGAGAAACAGAAGTCTGCCTCCATTGCCCAGGAGGCAGTGACCCACTGGGCTTCCCGGCCTGAGAGCAAGTTAGTCATGTAGGCCACTTGGGCTCCCCTTGAAGTGAAACGACTGGGTTGATGACGAAAAACCAACTCACATTGCATGATGAATGTGGCACAATCCTCGAAGTTACCGTCGAACAGCCGTGGTTCGGAGAGACGGGGCTCCCGAGGTGCGGGATCGGGAGGCGCGGGGCCTGCCAGGGCTGCGGGTGATGCTCCGGCCAAGGCTCCTGAAGGAAGTGGGGTTACAAGCAAGGTGTTAACGGTTTCACTCAGCGTGTGTAAGTGGAGGAGAATACTAGACTGCTGGCTAGCCAGAGCGCCCAGGGACCCCTGAATAGGCAGGACCTGCTCTCGGAGTTCCTGTACAGCAGCCGCAGCCCTGTCTAGCTGTTGGCTGTGTTCCTTGGTTAACTCTATCTGGACTGCCAATGCTGTTCTGACTCTCTCTGTGTCGGCTGGGGTCGTCATGGTTGGATCGTAATGTTAGGGTTTGTAACCGACCCCAAGCGCAACGGCACAGAGAGAGTTGTTTCAGAGTTAGCCAAAAACAAGGGCGTGTTTATTCACAGAGTCACAAGATTGAATTAGGTGGAGAACAGAACAAACGGGGAATCTGGCATGTGAAGAATGTTTGCGGCTCTGCAGATTCTCCCAGAAGGTGATGGTGAGGAATTTGCCTGTGACGTCTGAGCCGCTCTGCAGATCCCCCCAGCATACACTCCAGGTGGAAGCGGAGAGAGAGAGAGAAATCCCAGTTAGCTCAGCGCACAATAGAAACAGAGAGGTGACTGATCCAAACAATATATCCAAGTGACTTGATCTTCGGTGTGATACACACAGTTAGCAGTGTCCAGAGAAAAAACAATACGGTAATCCAACGTGTAAATCCGACAACAAAAAATAGGTGAGAACAGTATAACAAAAACGGGATCTCTTCGGTGTTTCACAAACACACAAAAACAATTGATCCAAAAAGGACTGTTTCCAAAAACTCACCAGAGCGCAACGCGTAAAGCGGGCAGATAAACAAGGCGTAGCTTTGTGCGGGGAATCAGGTTCTCCAACAGGGATACTTCACGAGAGTCCTGGGGAGCAACAGACAGCGACGGGAAAGAAAGGCAGATGCAGGGAATATTCAAAACGATCCAACATCGATATTAGGGAGATCAGGGTATATAAAGCCACGGGGCGCTAATGACAAGCTGTGACAGCTGCGGGATGAAATTGATCATTGCTCCAGAAGCATGTGGTGGGGAGAGCACCAATCAACACGGCATCTTACAGGAAAGAAGCGTGAGGCGGGAAATGCAATTGATTAACAAAAATACCTTAAAGGAACGGAGCGAGTGGGTGGGGAGCGGACAAAACCTCACAATTTGTTTCTCTGGCTGAACTAACGTTAACATTATTAATCCTGCGGCCGCACTTTATTTAAAAACAGCCAATCAAATCCCCATCAATGGAAAATTAACCCGCCCATACCCATGCTGATTGGTCCTTGTGCAAGACTAGAAAGCGGGGATCTTTGATTAAATACCTGCTATCAAAAGAATAGACAGTCAGAAAAAAAGTTTTTACTTTTACTTTTTAGAACTTAATACATTTAAAAGTAGAAACCTTTTGACTTTTACTCAAGTGTGTTTTTAGCCAGATACTCTGCCTTTTACTTGAGTAAGATTTTGAGACGGTACCCATGCATACTTTAACTTAAGTATAATTTCTGGGTACTTTTTACACCCCGCCTATTCCTAATAGCAGGAGTGCCATAAGACACAATAAAAACGTACCAACACTCACTTCTGGTGAGAGGCAAGCGAGATGGCTGCTTGAAGTTCTAGCTCCCGACGGTCAATTAAAATAACCTCTCCAAATTCAGAAGAAAAGCTAAAACAATAACGAAATACTCTGAAATTAGTGAGAGGGCATAAACAATGAGTCGAAGGAAAAGTTAAAATCAGGAGAACATCAAGGAAAACGACGAGATGGACGAAGTAAGACTAGCTAACGTGGAGGAAGATGGCGACGGTGAAAACACGACTGAAACAATTCAAGAGGGACTAGCCAATATTAGCAGAGAGATACGCGACCTTAACACTTTGAGTGCCACGGACGCGTTTTGTCGTTAGTTCATGCCGCCAGTTGAATGCCAGCAACACTATAGCGTTTGTTTGTCGTATTTTTTTTTATTAGCGATTTTATCAATCGAGCCTCACGCTAGTGTTGCAGACTCTCTCTGAGCTCCATTGGGAAAATACCGGCCCCTATCATCTCTCCCTGTGTAACTGCACCCCATTAGATTAGACTGATGGGGGGGGGGGTCCAGTTTCCTCGTTTTACTTTTCCGGCGAGGCATCTGAAGAGACCCAAGTGAACGCCGAGCCGGAAAACGCATGGAATACATTATTTACAGTACCCAACGCTGAATCAATAAACGCGATCGATATTTGGAATGGCGATCAGGAATTGGAATAATCTTTTTGGAGAACATCTGATCTGAGGTAAGCATTTTATTTTACCAGTCTTGGGGTAATCGGATCTGTTTTGACCTACAGTATATATCAGCGTGTGCCCCATGTGTGTGTGCATGTGTGTGTGTGTGTGTGCACGCTGATCACGAAATTAGAGAATATATTTTTCAGATCGCTTATATAGCGTGCATAAGTACACATATACTATCGATAATCTAGCGTTTATTTGAAAACGATTCATAAATAGGCCGGAAAATGACAATGTTTTTTGTGTATGCCAGAATATTCCAGTAAATGCCGTTTATCACGGAATCTATATATTTTCCTGAAAAACTAGGGCTTTTCAAAATGCTATAAAACGGAAATTAACCGATTAAAAAAACAATCCGTTTCGACAATGTTGACTGCAAACAAGTCATTGATAAACGACGGGCAGATTAGACACATAGCCATAATTTAAGACAGAGATTATGCGTTCACAACGCTATCATTGAAGTGGGTGGTGGCATTCAACCACGTTTTACCATGTTAACAAGTGGCAACCAAAGTGTTGTGAAGGATCAGATTAAACCGAATATATATATTTATTTATGGATATATATTTAATAGTATTTGTATATCGTTTGATATCCCCTGTATATTCCTTGTACAATATGCACTGAATATCCCTTTAGTCTACTAACAGCCCATAATAGTTTCATTCTACCATTGGACGAGAACCTGGCGCCAGCAGCCATACCCCTAGGTTCAAGTTCAATCGTGCCGACCAACATGTCGTGGCAAGCCCGGTTCCGCGTAGGAATACGTCTGGCGAAATACGAATGGTACTATTTGTTCACAGCGCATATATATATGGCGCAAGTAAAGTAGAACTTCCTTTTAGTCCATTAGTTCTTTACCCTCCAACCTAGTAACAGACGCAAAGCCTCACCCACGACGCACGTGTGGTGCAGTAAGGCCTACTTGGCCTCAGAATAGGCATTGAGATATCGTGTGGATTAATAGTTGAATTGTCATAGTTTGGCACTATACCGTCGAGTTGGACGTATTTCTATTAAGCTAATAATAGTCTATTATGTATGGTGCATCGTTCGGTTAGAGTTATAACGTGAGCAGTACCCCCATCGTTCCTGACGTTATCTGGAGTCTTAACCAGGCTGGGCAGACCACGTGTGGTGCTTGCATCCGAGGAGCTCCGGGCCAGGACGAGTGGACCTGTACATTGGATTACTTTACCCGGACGACGGCGAGCCTTCCACGGCTTGGATTATCTACATGCTTTGGGTGCTTTGATTATTCCATGGATAACGGCCAACACTGCTGAGTGTTGGAACTACCCCCCGGAGAGGAGTCCAGGTGAGACGGCGCTCTACCCCGAGTGAGGTCGCCTCACGTCTCTTCATCTGTGGACCGGCAGCTACCGTCCACCAGAGGGTCCAGCTGTATTCATCTGCGGACCGAGGTTCTGTGGGCATCGTGTTCAGGACTCTGAATTCTCCCAAGAAATCGTCAGCCAGATGGGATACCGCCAGCGGCTCTTCTAACCCCCCCTCCTACTGTCTTACAACCAGCGGGACCCCCCCCCCCCCCTTAGTGTATCCAGCTATAATCATTTAAGTACCATCGCTATAGTTCCCTAAAGAACCAGGTTGTATATTTGCTCCCTGCGTAACCAGAGATTGGACATTCAATGTTGATTTACCTACGAATACTTATTTGCCATACAAGTGCATTTCAAATCATAAATGTCATTAAGTGAACGTTGTATATACCCTTTGCTATATAAAATATTCGATTTATACATTTGTGTGGACTTCGTTTCATCAGGTGGGAAAGTGTTCATCATATCTATATCATGTACTGGATGGCCAGAAGTTAAAGTACAAGAGGTAGTGGTTTAATAATACCACTTATCAATACAGTCAGGGAATTGTACCCCTCAGTTACACAAAGTGTTAAGACAGAACTGAAGAATGATTTGAAAACAACACAAGAAGAATTAAAGACGGAACTGATGACAAAACTCAAAGATTTTAAAAAGGAAATTAATCAAGAACTGAGAGCTAACGCTATAAAGCCCAAGCACAAAGCACTAGAATACACGAGGCGGAGGCACGCATCGGAGAAACAGAAACATGGAATATGACACTTCTCATGTCTTGCAGAGAGCCATGCAAGAAGCGCTAACGGACATGGAAGGGAGGTCCAGAAGAACAAATATGCGCATCTATCTATCTATGCGCAATTCGAAACTGGCCCCCGTAAATGCCCAAACCCCCCCTCCCACCCCCTCCTAATGGAATAATCTCCCACTACATATAAAACAGACAGCCTCTGTGGATAGCTTTAGCACAGCTCAAGACCTATTTTTATACTCTTGCTTTTAGCTGATTTTAAAATCCCTGTTGTCATTTATGCTTTTTAGTTATTTTCTTAATCATGTTTTGCAATTATTGTTATTTTTTTTTATAATAAAAAAAATTTGGTTTTAAACTCCTGCTTTTCTTTTCTTAACTTTTTTTTGGTTTATTGTGAAGTTTTTTTAAAAATTGTTTTGCTCTGTTAAGCACTTTGAGCTGCATTCTATGTATGAAAGGTGCTATATAAATAAAGATTATTAATGTACAGTTTCCTCCCCCTTATGTATATATTATCTGTTTAACAGTACAGTGTGGATCTCTGTTTAACAGTACTGTATATTTGCATATCTTGTATATCACAAATGTAACAGTAGTGTATACCTGTATGTCATGTATGTCAAGATATATATCTGTATGTTGCGTATGTCACTTTGGATGCCACGCCCGAGATTTCTCGGGTTTACCCCCCGCGGGTTGAATGCCCATCACGAGAATACTCTGTTTTTTTAAAAAAAAAAATTTATTAGCGATCTGAAATCATATTGCATCAAGCGAGCCTACCGTTGGAGATCCAGTCACCCCAGGTGCTCAGATGTGAAAAAAGCGCCCCCTATCGTCTCCCAGATGGTAAATCACCCTTTTGGATTGGACTCAATGAAAGTGAATGGGAGAAAGGATTTCTGACTCCACATTTTACTTCTCACTGATGTAACCGTGGTCTACCAGAGTTCATTGTGGAGCCTTGGTGCCGCGGCGAATATGTGTTTTACTGTATACACGATGGATCAATCAAATGAGCGATTTTTTCGAATGGCGATCGGAAATTGGAATAAACCATTTGGATACCATCTGATCTCAGGTAAGGAATCTATGTTATCAGTCTTAGGATAATCAGACTCGTTTTCACGGATATATAAGCGTTTCCCCTATATGTGATATGGCTGTTTTGACTGTAAAAGCCATCAGGAAATAAGAGCAGCGATTATCAGCGCGCGGCACGAGTGTGTGCGTGCGCACACATATACTATCGATTATCTAGCGTTTATTTGAAAACTATTCATAAATAGGCCGACAAATGACAACGTTCTAGAATATTCCAGTAAAAGACGATTATCATAGAATGTGTTGTTTTTTCTGCGAAAACTAGTGATTTTCAAAATGCTATCAAACTGAAATGAAGCGATAAAAAAACAATCTGCTTTGACAATGTTGACGGGAAAATGAGTCTTTGATAAGCGACGGGCAGATTAGACACATAGCCATAATTTAAAACATAGATTAGGCTATATTAACGTTAACATTGGAGTGGATTTGGGCATTCAAGGGGGTAAAAAGGAAAACACGGCTGCTGGCTCTCAATTAAGGTCATTATGAATTGAAAATTGGCGACCCTGATGTAAACAAGACGAAAGTCTTTCTCTGGTCTGCATCCCGTTAACAATTGTGTGTATTGAGCCGTACTGTATTGTACCCATTCTGCAATCTGTTAATAAAGTTTTCAATCAATCAATCAATCAATCAATCAATCAATCAATCAATGCTTGCTTTTAAATTGTACTTCTGTTCCTTTTTGCTCAGACCCCTGATAAGCTGGTTTGATCCTGAAATTGATGTGTCTTGGCGCTCCTTAGAAGCAGCAGCGGTCTCACCGCAAAGATTACAAGATGTAGTATACTCCAATATCCCTATATCAAAATGGCAATTATGATATGGACCGATCATATCCCACGTAATTCAAACATGGCGTAACGTACAGAGGTCTTGTGCTCTAAAATGCCCAAGGCACCTCGACTCTAAAAAATGTCATAACCAACATCTACTTGTTGGGCACCAACCTGTTAATATTCCTCAATGGGAGAGGAGGGGAGTTCATACTCCTGAAACGCTCAAAGGCCATTTTTATCATATATATTATATATGATAAAAATGGCCTTTGAGCGTTTCAGGACCTAAGAGATTTTTATGATCTCCCCAGCATATCATTCTTCCTCTACTTGCAACTAAGGTCAGCGCTTTGTTTACACTCTTAATCAAATCCACATATAAAAATCTTTGGATACAGTCTGGCGAGGGGACATCCCAGAATTAGACTCTGAGTTTGACTGGGATGATTATCTGGACTAATGTTACATTAGCCTCTCACAACCCTAATCATCAGAAAATACATTTGAATTATATCCATAGGACGTATCTCACACCAAGCTGTTTGCTATGGGACTGGTGACCGACTCTCTGTGCACTTTGTGCGCTCTGAGGGCCACTGGCACTTATATGCACATATTTTGGGACTGTCCACCAGTAGCTCGTTTCTGGAAATCCATAACAACTAAACGCTCAAACATACGTAACTTAACAATTCCACTTATGGCAGCAACACTACTTCTAAATTATATATCATCAATACCGGCATCCATACAACAAAAAATTATCATTCTGGCGTTACTGTAGCCAAGAAACTGGTAGCCATGAGGTGGAAGGAACCTGAGAAACTCACAATGATTAATTGGTCTCTGACACTACTGGAGGTCATTTATATGAAATCTCTACTGCATGTGTAATTGGAGTGGGACAGGCCAGCATTGAGCTGTGGGTCGCAGTGGCCGAGAAAGTTAAGGCCACTATCTAGCAGTGGAGCGGGGTTGGGGTATTGGTCCTGGGGGACCCCTGGGCTGTCCAAAGAATTTTGGAAATAATAAAAACCAGCATAACAAAATAATGGGGAATTTACAACAGTGTATCTCTTCTTCTTCACGTTTGTGAAGGTTTTTATCTTCTCTGCGAGCTCCTGGGAACTCGGATATCCTGTTGCCTTCCCATTCAGTCCATTCTCTGGCCACTCTCAGTATTTTCTCCCTTGCTGACTGTGGTAGAAATCGAATCAACACAGGTCTGGGTGGCTGTTCGTTGTTGGGCGCAGGAGCCGTTGTGGCGTGCGCTCTTTCCATTTCAAATTCTCCATCCATATCAATTCCAAGCCCTTCACTCAAACCTCTCATCACACACCTCTACAATGTGTCATTTGTCTCCTGGGTTTCTTTCAGCCCTACTAGTAGCGCGTTATTTCTCTTGCTGTGATTTTGACTTCCATGCAATCCCACAAAACGTCCATCCTTTTTTCACCGCACTCTCTGTTGCTCACAAGCCGCTCAGTCTTATCCTCTAGGTGGGAGATTGGCCCCTCTGCTTTTCCCAATCTTTCCTGTATGCCATTCATCGTGTTCCTCAATTCAGTGGTTGCTGTCTATAATAATATATATAATATATCTACTAGGGGTATAACAGTCCGTGTATTCGTCCCGCGAATTTAAGGTACGGCCGTCACGGTGCCGTACGTGCAGCCATACGAAGAATATACGCCTGGGAACTTTCCCTTGCGCGGCTCAGAGGAGCCTTCCGTCTTTACAGCGCAAACACACCAGTCGCACATGCAGGCACTCGCGGGTTCCGTGCGAGAACAGCACGCGTAGCCAGGCACACCGAGTCAGAGTGGGCAAAAGTGCACTGAGGAGGAAGGCACATTTACATTGGAACAGCTGCAGGGTCATTACAATTTTACAGTTTTCTTTCGTTTTCTTGTTCGCCCAATAATGTCAACCAAATGAAACCAATGGAAAGAAACGCACCAACAAAAACAGCAACATTCTCCCCCGCCGGACTCGAGTAGGGTAAATCTGCAGTGCCGCAGCCCCATACATTGCCGGACTCACAGGCACAGCTGATCAAATAAAAAAAAGAATCATACTTTTCCTATAGAAAATTATTCTATTTAATAATAATTATTATAATAATTATCATAAATATAATATATAAAAAAAAAAAAGCAAAAAAATATAACAATATTAATAATTATTATTAATATATTTTTTCTGTTGTACCGAACTCATACCGAACCGTGACCCCAATACCGAGGTACGTACCGAACCGTGGCTTCTGTGTACCGTTACACCCCTAAGATATCTACTGCCACTCCCTGTAGTGTTCCGCTGATTTTGGTGGTTTCGTCAAACATCTTCTCCATACTTGTATTTTGGCCTCTGTGTTTTGTGGTGGCGAGAGCTCGAGTTTCCTTGTCTTCGGTTGAAGAGGGGCTTTTTCTAGTTGCCATGCGGCTTGCCACTAAAGTTCTGAAAACCTCCCTCTGCGAATCAAATATATGTCAGTCATGTCATAAACACTTAGGAAGTTGGTTCTACTAAAAGTAAATATTGGTGGGTGAGAGGAGCTTGTCTACTGCGCTGCCATCTTGCTTGTTTTGTTTTTGTTTTATTAAATATCACAATAAAATACACATACTTTGCGGTGAAATGCTTGGTTCTCTATGAGCCCCTGAGAGTGTGCTTCATACAGTAAAAAAAGGTAAGTCGACTAAGAAAGTAAGTAAAAAGTAAGTTAAAAAAGTAAGTAAAGAGGAATATACAATATACAGTACAATATACAATCTAAAGTAATAAAAATGAGTAAACAGTGAGGTACAATGCAGAAAATGAGGTACAAAATGTTGAGGTAAGGTGCGATTGCAAATTAGGTATGAATGTAGTGCAAATCTCTTTAATAATAGATAAATATAATGTGTTGACGTACCCATGTGACTCTGCAGTTTCCACTCTTTTTTTTTATCCAATTTTTCTCCCATCCCAATTTAGCTGTTTCCAATTCTCCCCTCCCCTGTCTTGAACGTTGCTCGCATATGCCCCCCACAGGTCGGTCGTAGGGAGGATATAAGCCTTGCATCACGTGTCCCCTCCGGTACACGAGGAGGCAGCCTGTCACATCTTTTCACCTGCCAGCGCGGACTCTCATTGGCGAGGTGTAACATGTGAGCCTCTCACACTACCCCCACTATTTCCTGTCTCTGCTGTGCAGGCATCCCCCAACCGACCTGTAGGAGTCGCTGTCCACAACGTCCAGATCGACTTCGACTTCCACCCGCTGACTCTGCCAATTGAGCCAGTATGACGGCCGGCCCAAGCCGGAGGCAACGCCGACAGCCGGATTTGAACCCGGTGTCTCTTGCGTTGGTGACGAGCGCAATGTCCTCTGTGCCACCCAGCCGCCTTGCTTACAGTTTCCACTCTTAAGCCCTTAGACTCTGTATATCATTCAGCCATCAGATTCATCACTGGTGATAGTTCTAATACTCACCAGTGTGTCCTGTACAATGAAGTTGGGTGGTCTTCTTTTGCAGAAAGACGAGATTTGCACTGGCATTTGTTTCTTTATAAAGCCACAATTGAAAATTGTCCAAATTACATTACTGGAATGGAGTGTGGAGACCCTGAGCAGACTGTCGAGCATATCCTAACCATCTGCCTCCTATACAGACCACCCTCGGAAGCCAGCCTCTTTGACGTGAGACCAGAGATAAGGGTATGGCTACAAGATACAGAGTTGGACCTCTGATGTTACACGGAAGAAGAAGATGGATTGCCCTGCATGGCACTGGTCGCCACAATCTATAACTTTTGTGTGTGTGTGTGTGTGTGTGTCTGCATGTGTGTGTCTGCATGTGTGAGCGTGTGTGTGTGAGCGTGTGCACCCACACATATTTGGGCATAGGCTATTAGCTCCCAGGTGTCTGTAGCGAACAATGCTATTTGCACCCGGCCCGGGGTGGAATAGCCATTGTGGATATTTACACCTGGGTGTATATAGCATCATGGCAGAGTGAGACAAGCACCCAGGTGTCCGTAGCCAACAATGCTATTTGCACCCAGGCACAGATACTGTATGAGCCACAGCTTGTGCACAGTACACACAGATATTGCATGCATACACACACAGATCTATTTTATTGAATCTATTTTTCCTATTCTATCTAATTTCTTTCTCTGGTGTTAGCTACATTCCCTTGTGCTACTGCATGTAATTGCATTTTCCCAACGGGGAATCAATAAAGGTGCATCTTATCTTGTATGTATTGTAGATATTTACACCTGGGTGAGTCACAGCTAATACAGATCACAGAGACAGGCAGACAGGCAGGGGGTAAACCCCAATGGTACAGTAAGTGCGTTTATTAGGCCTGGGGGAAGGTAGAGGCATATGTAATATATTCATGAATTGTATTAGAAGTGTACAATGTGTACGTATTACTAATAAGTACATTATATTACATATTCAAACATAATTTCAGAAAACCTCACCCACATGTGCCTTTATCTCAAGAATAAGAGCACTTGCCTGTGACCGCAATGACTGTTGGTTAGCTTTTGTTTCTGACTTTTGCAGATACAAAACATCAATACTTACAACACATAGAAATATTACTTATACCGTAGCTATAACATATTGCACATTATGTACCTTTTCCTGTGGTCGTTTAGTACTTTTTACATTTAGTAGGTTTTCTGATTTTGTTTACAGCAGCCTATACAGAGCTGTCTCTACGCCTGTACATCATAGCTGCCGAAATGTCGTCCAACTCTCTGTGTAGGAGAGTGGGTGTAAATAGCAGAATAGCTGCCGGGCAAATAGACAGTTTTTGAATACACAATTTTTTTTTATATATTTTGAAATTCAGTAAATAGAAAGAGAGAAGATGTAAAAGATATTACCTTTTTCTTGTGACCTTCCTGGTTTGAAGTGAGGTATATTTATATTATGATATTAATAAATATAGTATAACTAGTTATCCTGTCTTGGTTTGAGAGTGGAGGACAGCAGATTCTCCTGTGAAAAGTGGTTGGTGATGTTTCCCGCAGAAACTCATAAATAGGTGTGAACAAACTTTGTGTTGTGGAAAGACAGCTGGCCAGAAGGAATATTTTGTTCTCCAGCCAGACAGCTAGGAGCCAGATGTTTTGTCTTTTGTTATGAGAAACCTTTTGAAGATAACACTGACAAATCAACTTCGTAAATGTATTTTCAGATGTGGCCACAAGAGGGCAGTAAAGTAGATCTTTGAGTATTCCTTTGTTATTGGATAATCTGTAAAAAGGTCACTCCTATTTAGAAATAACTTGACGAATAGGAGAAGAAAAGGGAGTGACATTATTTCTGTATTTGTTTGTGTGTGTGTGTGTGTGTGTGTGCGTGCGTGCGTGTGTGCGTGAGTGTGTGTGTGTGTTTAAGTTTAAGTTTAAGTTTATTTGGATCCCCATTAGCCACAGCAGTGCTGGGGCTATTCTTCCTGGGGTCCATAACACATAAAATACAGTTACAGACGTATACACTCACAACATTTACATGTCATACAGACAATTAAAACAACAATAAAAACCCTTATACACTCATAACATTTACATGACATACAGACCATTAAAACAACAATAAAAAACCCTTATACACTCACAACATTTACATGTCATACAGACAATTAAAACAACAGTAAAAACCCTAATCAATTTCATAATACAATATAAAAATACAAAATTATACAATATTTTAATAATATATCCCTATCAGACACATGCCTTTTCATCCATATATACCTATATCTTTATCAGACACATACATTTAAATTTACGTACACACTATCTATTAGGGAATGTCAATTTATTTGGTTGAAAATGTTGTTTTACCACGATTTTGAAACGGCATTTACTATTCTCCTGCTTAACATGTCTGGGAAGAGAGTTCCATTCCTGCATACCACGGAACATGACAGTTCGCTTCATTGCATTCGACCTCACTTTTGGAAGTGTAAAACCTCGTGCAGAAGCATGTCTGGTGGAATGGTTGTGTCTGTCAAGACTTATTGATAAATTGTTATATAAAATTGAGGGGATCTTTGTAACAAAAATATTCCTAGTGAATACAAGGAGTGAGCAGAGTAATTTATGTTTGACAAGTAACCAAGTTAAACAACTGTGCATCGCTGCAACATTAGTTCTGTACTCACAGCGAAGCGCTATACGTGCTGCTTTGTTTTGTACCATTTGTAATTTTTTCAGTTTACTCGTCGTTACATTCGACCATACTGCAGGACAATAGTCAAGATTTGACAAAACCAGAGCTTGAATGACCTGTTTGATAGAATTTAGTGGTAACAAATGAGCACATCTTTTAACAACAGAAATCCCTCTTCCCATTTTCACTACTATATTGTTTATATGGTGTGACCATGACAATTTACTGTCTAATGTTACCCCTAGGAGTTTAGTCTCCTGGACTTGATTAATTACCACATCACTTATCAAAAGTTTCAAGACTGGGTTCGTTCTTAGAGTATGGTTTGAACCGAAAATGATGCTACTTGTCTTTGATATGTTTAGAACTAGTTTGTTATTCTTTATCCATTCCATCACTGATTGCAACTCTGCCTTTAGGACCGTATTTAATTCATTGGCTGTTGAGGCTGATGTGTAAATCATGTGTGTATGTTCATACCCCAGAGTAGGGCTGGGCGATATGGCCAAAAATCTTATCACTAGGGCTGTTCGATATTGGCTTTTTTATCGATATCCAATATACCGATATTGTACCGATATACCAATATCCCCCCAAAAAAACGTTATAATTTCAGGTAATTTACATTACATATCTCTTGTCGTGGAATTAACACAACATTATGCATACTTTTGACAATAAATAAAATAAGAATTTGTTCTTACTCGCTTGCCTGGGTAAATAAAGGTTTAATTGTATGATGTAAATGTAAAAAAAAATATCAATAATTTTTTTTAACCGATACCAATAATTTCCGATATTACATTTTAATGCCAATATCGGCCGATAATATCGGTAGGCCGATAATATCGGACATCCCTAGTTATCACGATATTTCACGATAAAATTTTTCATATCGTTCAATATAGATAATTATCATAATTATCGATATTTATTTAATTTTTTTTTATTTAAACAACAAATGTATGTTTATTTTGCAACAATTCTTTGTTGTTGCCGCCATCTTTAGTGTTACAGCCCCTCACACTCCAGTTCTCAGGCTGCAGCTGGTTTGAAAGCGAAAGTACCAAAAAAAGTGGCTGTGGCTCCAGGGGAGTTGAACAGTTCTGGCTCTGCTAGTTTCTTTTCTATCTTTTGGCGTTTTTTTGGTGGACAAACCACCGCACACATGCACCGTGACTCGCGACTGGACACATAGCCTACTGTGTACAGACGGTTTCAAACTGTATTTTAAATTAGAAAGCAAACAAAATAAATGGACAAGAGAAAAATAAATCTCAATTTGGTCAGTATTGTCATTTGGACAAGAAAAGCCATTCGTTTTTATTATCGATTATTATCGATTATTAAAATATATCGCAATAATTATCGTTATTGTTTTATCGCCCAGCCCTACCCCAGAGGTGTGTCAGCAGTTGGTAGGTGCGAGATGAGTGTGGTAGATGAGTGTGGTATGATGAGTGTGGTATGATGAGTGTGGTAGATGATGAGTGTGGTATGATGAGTGTGGTAGATCAGTGTGGTAGATGATGAGTGTGGTCGTATGAGTGTCATATGATGAGTCTGGTATGATGAGTGTGGTAGATGAGTGTGGTATGATGAGTCTGGTATGATGAGTGTGGCATGATGAGCATAGTAGTTTCAAGTTTCTTTAATAGTTGTCATACAGAAGTACAGAATACTTTTGTACAAAATGCTTCTTACTGTTGCGCTCCAGAGACTGTGCATGACAAGATAAGTATGAAATAAAAACATAGTAAAAATTAGAAGTAAAAAAAGAGGTCACAGTGTTCAGTTTAGACATATGTACAATGTTCGTAGACGTAGTTACCATACAATATACAATACTGTGCAGTGTACTAATATACAATACTATATAGTGCAAGGCATAAATGGACGAGGTGCAGTTTAGGTACAATTCACAGTAGGTGTACGAGTTGTAGTGCAAATCCTTTATCAATAAATATAAAGTGTAAGTGTGTTTGTGTGATCTAAAGTGTGGAGAGTGGGTGCTGCAGTGTGTTGTTTGTTTGAGTGAGTGTGTGCTTGTGGGTGTGTGTGCTGTGTGCATTTGATGGTTGTTGCATAGTGATTATTGTTCGTTTAGCGATTTTTTTCGTTTAGCAGCCTGATGGCCTGGGGATAGAAGCTCCTTCTGAGTCTTTCTGTGCTCGCCATAAGACTCCGGTATCGCTTGCCTGACGGCAGCAGTTCAAAGAGGCAGTTGTTCGGGTGGCTCGAGTCCTTAATAATTCTCTTAGCCTTCCCCTTGCACCGCTTGTTGTAAATGTTCTGGAGGGTGGGAAGCCCCCCTCTAATTGTGCGTTCGGCTGAACGTGTCACTCTTTGTAGTCTGCTACGGTCTTGTGCAGTGCTATTCCCAAACCAGGAGGTGATGTTGCCGGTCAGGATGCTCTCTATTGTACATGAGTAGAAGTTCCTAAGGATCTTCTGACTGACTTGGAACTTCCTTAGGCGCCTGAGGAAGTAGAGGCGTTGTCGTGCCTTCTTCACAACACTGTCAATGTGTGTGGTCCATGTCAAGTCCTCGGATATGTGGGCTCCGAGGTACTTGAAACTGTTCACTCTCTCAACTGGTGCCCCGTCGATGCTGAGGGGGCTGTAGTCCTTGACCCCCGACCTCCTGAAGTCCACAATCATCTCTTTTGTTTTGCTGACGTTCAGGGAGAGGCAGTTCTCCTGACACCACTGTGACAGGTTCTCTACCTCTTCCAGGTAGGCCCTTTTGTCGTTGGCAGAGATCAGGCCCACCACTACTGTGTCATCAGCAAATTTGATGATGGTGTTGTTGTTCCGCTGTGCTACGCAGTCATGTGTGTACAGGGAGTAGAGGAGGGGGCTCAGAACACAGCCCTGGGGGGCCCCTATGTTGAGCGTGATGGATGAGGAGGTGCAGTTGCCGGCTCTTACCACCTGGGGTCTGCCCGTCAGGAAGTCCAGGACCCACTGGCACAGGTCATAGTTCAAGCCCAGGTCCCTGAGCTTGGCTATGAGTTTGGAGGGGACTATGGTATTGAATGCTGAGCTGTAGTCGATGAACAGCATTCTCACATAGTTCCCCTTCCTCTTGTCCAGATGTGATGCTGCTGTGTGCAGCACATGGGCTATGGCGTCCTCCGTGGACCTGTTGGGGCGATATGCAAATTGCAGAGGGTCCAGGTTGATGGGGAGGGAGGAACAGATGTAGCCCTTCACTAGCTTCTCAAAGCACTTCATGGCTATGGAGGTGAGGGCTACAGGGCGGTAGTCGTTGAGGCAAGCGGGCGTAGATTTTTTGGGTACAGGGATGATGGTGGACTTCTTCAGACAGGTGGGGATGACGGCCTGTTCCAAGGACAGGTTGAAGATGTCAGTGAATACCGGGGCCAGTTGGTCGGCACAGACTTTTAGGACGCGGCCGGGGATGCCGTCCGGTCCTGCTGCCTTCCTGATATCCACTTTTTTAAAGATCCGTCTCACCTCATGCTCTGTTACCCTGAACACTGAGTCTCCATCAGCAGACCCCCCCCCCCCCATTGCCGTGGTTTGTAGGCTGGTGTTGTTATTCACAGCCTCAAACCTCGCATAGAAGGAGTTGAGATCATTTGCTAAGGAGATGTCACTGTTCAGTTTGAGGGGGGTTCCTTTGTAGTCTGTCATTGTTCTGAGGCCCTGCCACATGCCTCTAGAGTCAGCCTGTTCAAACTGAAGTTCAACTTTATCCCTGTAACGCCGTTTTGCCTCTATTACTGCTCTCCTGACGTTGTATCTTGCCATCTTGTGTTCTTCCATGTTGCCTGTCACCAGCCCGGTGTTGTATGCTGATGTGCGCACTTTCAGAGCCTCACGGACGGATTTGTCTACCCAGGGCTTTTGATTTGGGTAGATATTAATTTTGGTGGTGGGGATTATTACTTCTACCTGAGTACAGACATAGTCAATCACCGTTTCGGTGTATTCGTTAATATTGGCTGTGTTATCACGGAATACACTCCATTCTGTGCTTCCCAGCACTGCTTGGAGTGACTCCACTGACGTCACGGCCCAACGCTTAACCTCTCGCGAGACCACCGGCGTTCGCTTGAGACTCTGTTTGTACTTAGGCAAAAGAAAAATTGCAGCGTGATCGCTTTTACCGAATGGACTAAGAGCCTGTGACTTGTACCCATTCTTAAATTGCGAGTATACATGGTCTAATATGTTCTCGCCTCTGGTGGGACAGGTCACATGCTGATAGAAATTCGGCAGCACCTTTTTAAGACGCGCGCTGTTGAAATCCCCCAGGACCAAAATGGCCGCGTCAACGTTAGCTGCCTGGAGTTTGTTTACCTCGTCGTGAAGTTTTGAAAGTGCGACCTCAGTGTTCGCGTGTGGTGGAATGTACACTCCGATGAGGATGATGGACGTTAACTCTCTTGGGAGGAAGAAGGGTCGACATTTTATCGTGATAAACTCCAGGTCTGGGGAGCAGTGGTTAGACATTTCCTTTGTGTTGCCTACATCGCACCACTCCTTGTTTATCATGAAGGCAATGCCGCCTCCTTTCTTCTTTAATGACTCTTCTGCCGTCCGGTCTTTGCGGAGAACGAAGAAATGGTCTGCCGGTTCTATTGCGTGGTTCGGGACATCTGGACTCAGCCAAGTTTCTGTGAAACAGAGGACGTTACAATCCCGAATGTCCCTCTGGAATTGGATCCTTGCTCTGATGTCGTCCAATTTGTTTCCTATCGATTGCACATTGGCCAACAATATGCTGGGCAATGTGGTTCTGTGTCGTTTGGACCTCAGTCTGTTCCGGACCCCGGCTCTCTTTCCTCGTCTTCGCGGCGGCTTCTTGGCGTCTTGGCCATGGCCGGCATAACAAAGGATCTCGGCGGGCCATTTCTGCTGTTCAGCGATCCGATCCAGAGAGCAATCCAAACGGTAAGTTTTTCTTAATCCAATGTCAATGATTGACTGACGGTCATACACATATAATGCACCAACAGTTGGTGCAAATAAAACTCCTAATACTATAAAAATTAACAAAATAAAGCACAGTCTCGTCGGAGCGATCAGAAAGGCAGCCATCACAGCGGCGCCAGTGTACCACAGTAGATGATGAGTGTGGTATGATGAGTGTCATAGATGAGTCTGGTATGATGAGTGTGGTAGATGGGTGTCGTATGAGTGTCATATAATGAGTTTGATTGAAAAGTGTATTAACAGATTGCAGAGTGGGTACAGTACAGTACAGCTCAATAAGTCTGGTATGATGAGTGTGGTAGATGCAGGCATTAAAGCGTTCCGTCTTGGGACGGATATCCGTCCATTTGATTTGGAGATTCCGTCATTTGATTCGGAGTCGTGACGGATTTTAACCTGAGCCAATCAGAGGCGTCAAATATCCTTTTTTCCCCTACCGCGGCCGCACCAAACAGTCATTTGCGAGCAATCGGCAAATTCTCAGGCAAATGCAACCAACCAGAAGGCGAGATTGTTCTGAGTTTACAGCCCTTTCACCCGCCTCCGCTGTGCTCAGCACCAATAGGAAGCGCCCATTTTGAGACTCTCTAGCGTCTAGCTCTACTCGCGAGTAAACTTGACTCATCAACAACATGCGGCAACTTTTACGAGACCGTAAGTTCATTTGACTTATTCTAGTCTAAAGAAACATATATATTACTATTGCTATTGATACATCTAGGTAACGTGAATGCCACAAAACGAATGCCTTTTGTTAATCAGAACGTTATTTACGCGACAAGCAGTGTGTTGTTGTCGTTGTTGTTGTTGTTGGTGGTGTTTCGTGTGTGTGCTTGCGCCGCTCGCTTTCTGATAAATGTATGAATGTTGATAAATCTAGATAACGTTAATGCCACAAAACGAATGACTTTGTTAATCAGAACGTTATTTGCGTTATCAATTGTTTTTAAGCTCAATAAACGTCTTTCTCCCATTTGTCCGGGAGATCTCTGGGTAACAGTACTGTATATTTGCATATCATATATGTCACAAATGTAACATTACTATATACCTGTATGTCATGTATGTCACTATGTGCTCAATACACACAATTGTTAAGGGGATGCAGACCAGAGAAAGACTTTCGTCTTGTTTACATCAGGGTCCCCCATTTTCAGTTCATCATAACATATATGACACACATGACATACAGATAGACAATACTGCTACATCTATACATTTATGACATACCAGATTTACAAATACAGTAGCCTATTGTTTGTGATACAAAAATAGTCTAAAAAGAGTATATACATTTGACGAAGAAACTGTACATTGGATGTGGTTGGGTGGGATGGGGGGGGGGTTGTAACTATACATTGGATTATCGACAACCTTACTTGGTCCCAATAAGAGGGTCTCGTGTATTAAATAAAGTTTTCATTCATTCATTCACTCTGGATCTTGTAAATCCAGTAGCAATACACACAATTGTTAAGGGGATGTAGACCAGAGAAAGGCGTTTGTCTTGTTTACATCATCAGGGTCCCCCATTTTCAATTCATAGTGACATTTATGACATACACAACATACATGACATTTATGACATAGGGACATACATGCCTTACAGGTATATAGTAATAGTACTGTTACATTTTGTCACATATACGATATGCAAATATACAGTACTGTTACCCAGAGATCCTAACAGTAAATATATACATATGATGAGGAGGAGACTGTACATTAGGAGGGGGTGAGTGAGTGGGTGGTAAATAAATATATACAAACGGTGGGGAGGAGACTGTCCATTGTTGTTGTGGCATAATTGCGAAACGTGTTTAGTCCCTTGTTTGTATGATAACAAGCCGTTTAGTTCATGGTTCAAAGTGGGGAGGGGTGCTAGCTCGCCATCAATCAGAAGCTAGCCACAAGACTTGCATTCACGCTCTCCAGCACACAACAGTAGGGTCTATAGTCAGTCAGGACAGTAGGCTCGCTCTACAAGTAGGCTCCCTTAAAACGCTAACACTATTAAAAAAAAATACAGTAGAGGTTAAAATAAGAATATGACTTGGCCAGAAAAAAAGTTCAGTCAGGAGATTTTTTTTTGCTTTAATCCCTGTAGATGAGTGTCGTATGATGGGTGTGGTAGATGAGTGTGATATGATGAGTGTGGTATGATGAGTGTCGTATGATGAGTCTGGTATGAGGAGTGTGGCATGATGAGCATAGTAGATGATGAGTGTGGTAGGAGTGTTGTAGATACGCATTCGCAATTGTCTCCTAATGGCAATCGCTTGGAGTGGTGGAACATTTTGTGTTGCAGCAGCATGATTAATATTTATTAGTCATAAATATTAGGTGATTAGAGAATGAATGCCAAGAAACCATTAGACCGTAATGAATATGAATGAAAATAAAAATGTAAAACGTTAACCTAGTTGTTAATAAAAACTGACATACAATTTTATTATGGTAAACATTTTAAAATATATATATACAATTTATAATATGATTCTTGATGAAATGACTTAAGATCCATCTGTATTTTCCTGAGTTGAGTGTCACTTTCTTCTGTGATCGTCTCAGTTTTGATCTTACCTGGAATCAAATAAATTCTCCATTTCTTCTTTATAAATATCCACTATTTGTCATTTGACAAAACCAAAACCATATATGACTTCTTTTAACCTCTTAAAGGGGACATGCATTGCTATTCCTTGCACTATTTGGGCAACTTTACACAATTCCTGTGAGTCGATTGAACACTGTAAGGTTTTTTCCCCCAAAAAATCATTGTTTTATATTTCTAATGGAGTACTCAAAAGCATAATTTTCCAGCCTCAGAATTTCAGGCTGTTATTGGATGGGCTCCGCCCATAAGCGATTTCAGTGACAGTCACCCACACAGCGTGATACATACGAGAGAGAGAGAGAGAGAACAAGCAAGCAAGAGAGAGAGAGAGGAGAGATGCGTCCCAGACACACACGCAGTCAAGTTTGTGTGTGCGTGTCTATCCCTGATGAGGGAGAGAGATGGCGCACACACATTTACACACACTTCTGCGCAGTCCCTCCCGCTGTCCCTCTCTCTCTCTCTGAATGAATGAATGAATGAATGAATGAATGAATGAATGAATGAATGAATGAATGAATGAATGAAAACTTTATTTAACAGATTGCAGAATGGGTACAATACAGTACGGCTCAATACACACAATTGTTAAAGGGATGCAGACCTGAGAAAGATGTTTGTCTTGTTTCCATCAGAGTCCCCCTCTCTCTCTCTCTCTCTCTCTCTCTCTCTCTCTCTCTCTCTCTCTCTCTCTCTCTATCTCTCTCCCTCTCTCTCCTGGCTCGTTCTCTGCCTGTCAAAACCCGTTTGAGGAAGTGTCGGGTTACACTATGCCTACGTCCGCGACACACACACGCAGTCAAGTTTGTGTGTGTGTGTGTGTGTGTGTGTGTGTGTGTGTGTGTGTGTCTTCTGCACGGTCCCACGACTCCCGCCGGTCCCTCTCTCTCTCTCCCTCTCTATCTCTCTCTCTCGCTCGTTCTATGCCTGTCAAAACCCGTTTGAGGGTTTGAAGTGTCGGGTTACACTATGCACTACAACCATAGAAGGGGCGTTACTGCAGATCAGTACCCTATTCACGTCAGGAATACAGTCAAAGCAGAACGGCTTAGTTGAGTGAGGGAAGATCTCGTGAACTCGAGACTAGACTGATGAGTCAATATGGTAATTAGAGACACAGACCCATTGATACGAACCCCTATTTCTATAAATCAATGCTAAATACTGGAAAAAGCCATTTATAATGCATGTCCCCTTTAACACATTGGACGCCAGAGGGCGCTATGGGCATTGGGCCGTTGCATGCCAGCGCTTTGTTCAGTGGAGAGAATGCTGTGTTTGCGAGTGCTTAAACTATATGAAATATTATAGCTATGGATCTAATAACGCTGTCGATTGTCAGTGTGTTTCTTCTGGTCAACATGCAAAAAACAGATTGTTTTTTCATCCGTACATTTCCGTTTTATACCGTGGTAAATATGAGTATAGTTTGGGTGATTCTGAGTAATCACAGGAAAAGACGCGAAAATAGCCCTTTAGGGAAATCACGTTGTCATTTTTCGCCTGATTATCGAATCTTCCTGAAATCAATGCTAGATTATCGTTATTATGTCTCCTCATGCACCCATGAAAGGGGGCTTGTAGCGGGGCGCCCCTGCGTGCTGTGATGTGACCAACGGTAAACAGCACACACACAGTCCACACAGACAGCTTCGATCGCGGGAGAAAAAATATCAGATCAACGCAAGATTGGAGATATAGTGTCCTTACCTTGTCTCTGATGTAAAGCAAAAAAAATAATCCAATCATCTGATCGCCATTCCAAGTACATCGTTTCAAATGGAGTGCAATAGCGGCCGAAGGCGTTAGAGGGCGGTATTGACCGTCTGCCAGCTCAGACACATTCAGAACAGCATACACAGGCTGCCCCAATGAATTATGAATGGCAATAGCGAATAAAAGAAATAACGTTTAAAACCCGAGATATCTCGGGTTTGGCGCCCAGCACATGGCGAGTTAACCCGGGATATCTTGGGTCTGGCCCTGAATGTGTTAAGCCCGAGCGGTCCGGTGCCAGGTGAACCACAAATGACATCACGCCATAAATCCATCTCTACAGCCTGTATGAATTAATGTTGCGTTTTTCTTCTTCTTTTACATATACACATTGTGTCAGACCTTATAAGGGCATATAGCCACGCCCCTTTTAGTTTGATTGAATGTGTATCCTGCACTTTTGAGCCCTCTGATTGGTCGAGGATTCAAGGAGGCGGGACTTCCGGTTTCGAGGGGAGGGACATCCGGTTTAGGAGGGGAGGGACATCTGGTTACGGAAGGGGAGGGGTTATAAGGGTGGGGACTTCCGTTTTCAGATTTTTTTTCAAAATAAAAGTTTTTCAGAAATAAAAGATTCAAAAATAAAAGTTTTTATTATTTAAGAAAAATACAATATGTATTTTATATTATATTATATTATTATATTGACCATATTGATCAAATTGTTTACACTGCCTGTGTTGTCTTTTACTACCTGTATACTGTGTTGTTTTACTACCTGTACCCCTCCCCCCCTCCCCCCCATGCTGCTATGATGCCTGAATTTCCCCAAGGGGATCAATAAAGGAATATCTTATCTTATCTTATTCCAAGGTTTTCAGAATAAACATTTCAGAATGTGTGTATTTGTGTATCTTAAGAATATAGTTTCACAATAAGTATTCCAAGGTTTTCAGAATAAGTGTGTGTGGGGGAATTAAGTTACAGAATGTATGTATCTTAAGAATAAGTGTGTGTGTGTGTGGTTTAAGAATATGTATGTATCTTAAGAATAAGTATGTGTGTGTGTGGTTTAAGAATAAGTGTGTGTGTGTGTGGATTTAAGAATAAGTATCTATCTTCAGAAATGTTCAATAGCCGTTCTGTCAGTTTGCTGTTTGTTTAAGCAGAAACTAAGTGCTTTCTTCCAAGTGGGAATTAAGAAAAATATCTCTCTGTCAGTTTGTTGTTTCTGAGTGGCAAGCATAACCCCTGCTGTGTGTGTGTTCTCTCAACCGACTGAAATGTCAAACTGCAGGTTCTCTTCAATTCTGAAAATCACACGATTCTGCAAGGGTGTCTAACGATGGAGGTTGGTACCAAGGAGGGTGTATGAAGATAGCAAATGGGAGGGCTTGAAAGTGCAGGATTCACATTGTGTCACTGGGGACCAGATTTATGACCCTCCGGGTTCTCCTTTCTGTAGAAAAAAAAACGCAAGGCCCCCAAAAGGAATGACTGTGTGATTATCTGTTTGGCTCAATGGTGATTAGAGGTGTGAAAAGGTCTCATTCAAGTGTTTATTCAGATACATTAGTATCGCTGATGGGGGCATGTAGTTAGTAATAAAACAGTGGTGTCAAAAGGGGGGTGGCTTCACTTTCTAATATCTCTGTGAAAAAAAATAAAGAGGAAGTATGTCCTCACAGGCAGAGGTTACAACGGTCTTAGAAACCCCTACTAGTGTAGATATTGCAGAGGATGATCAAAACAGTATTATATTGATGGAGACCTTTAATAGGCTACTAATACGTGGTAGCATTGGAGGTATGTGCATAGGAGGCGTTATTAGTGTATGTATTTGTCTTTGGAAGGTGTGTGATATTATCCATGACATAAATGGGGGCGTTGTGTAGAAAAAAGAAAAAAAAAGCTATATATATGTTTCTGAATGTGACAGATAGATCCTCGAGCATAATGGCTGACAATATTTGTACACCGGTTATACACACAGCGGACAGACTTGCGCGTATTAGGGCACTGTTGAGGGCACCGTGCAGATATGGACGGGGCATTTATAATGAAGTATGGCCTACATCCGATGGAATACTGAGTCTGGAATATGATGGCAGATTAGACAGAGTGGTGATATACAAACTGGGTCTAACGGACTTCCAAGGTCTCGGAGAGAGGCCCGAGATCTATTTAAGCAAGAGAGAGTTCTGGCAGATAAAAAATAATTCTTTTGACGCATTAGACGGCTTAGTCGTTAGAAAGCTCAAGGAGGGACAGCTAATCAAGCTGTTAACAGGGTCCAGTGACTTAGAAAGCTATTTTGTATATTACACAGCATGTATTTCTATACATAACAATCCCGGCGTTAGTGGGGTGGGGGAAATGACAATTTTCAAGAGGTATGCTTTTGGGCCCGAGACCGTTCTATTTACTGTTCCTGTGAATACGTGGTTAGAATGTCTTCACACGTGTGGAGCTGTCACGAGCGAGATGCTAAAGGTGCAAGCAGATATGGATCATTTAAAAAGACGTCTATTCCCATACAACGAATCAGAGGAACACGATACCAAAGGTCCTGGCGAGGGTGTGAAGGAAGGGGCGTGTTAACCGTAAAAGACCATTTAAAAAAAAAGTTACAACGGACTTTAAAGACTGATCATGGCCTCCTTCTACACTGGATACGAGCTCTACACTGGATACGAACTGGAGTCTGCTGAATCCGACTTTCCGTTACTGTACATGCCTCTAACGATGAATACCTGCGAAACACCTGATCTGTCATCACAAGACATCGTAGCCGATGGAGCGGCTGGGGACACAGAACCTAACAGCCAATGGCGATCGCACACCCCGGAATCTGGTTTCCCGCAAGACCTGCCTGTCACAGACAGGAGACAACTTACAATACTCCCCGTTGTGGTTGACGAGAGAGCTGGTTTCCTAGACCATTTAATGATTGCCAGCATTAAACTAGTTCTGGCCGAAGTGTTGAAGTGCTGTATCGATCAACATCTCATCGAGCAGTGTTATGGTTGCAGCATTCAGCACCCAAGTCAGCGTCATCATGAGTGCTTGTTTGAACCCGCATTGTACTACGTGGTCAACGAAGCGGCCCTACTAACTATGTTATGGAGTGGTCAGCTGATCCCTACCATCAGCGCTCTCCTTGGCCGGCTATGTTTAGCCATTCCATCCCCGCTAAGAATGCAGGGAATCTGCGAGGGGCTCCTCTACGAATTTCAGTCATTTAAGAATAGCGAATGTCTGAAGGATTTGATTAAGGAAATACACCTTGATTACCCAGAGATTGATACAGAGGCCGTCTACGATTCAATACTTCTGTTCATGTCCACTGTGCCAAAACTGTCAAAGTCTATAGAGTATGATTTGTTTATTTCTGAAAAAATAAAATGGTGTGTTTTAAAAAGAAAAAAAAAAGTCTCCTGTTTACTTATTCACTCATGTATTATAATCCTATGGGTGAGGTGGTTTGAAAATATGGACGGCATACTAGCTAAAATATATTATGACCCCGCAAATCCAGGTTCGTATGGGGGTGTAGAACGCTTGCGTAAGGCAGTGGAACTCTCTACAAGAGATAAAGTAGGAATAAATGTTATTAAAACATGGTTATCAAAGCAGGATAGCTACACTCTACATAAGCCTGCTAGAATACATTTTAAGAGAAACAGAGTATTCATTCCAAGACCTCTTTATCAATTTCAAATTGATTTATGCGATATGCAAAGCTTGGCACAGTATACTGTAACGATGGTTTTAAATATCTGATGACTGTAATTGATGTATTCTCAAAGATGGTATATGTACGGCCTTTAAGAAATAAGACAGGTTTAGCTGTTACAAAGGCATTCGCTAATGTTTTAGAGGAATGTCAAGCGCCAGTAAAAATACAAACGGATGAAGGTAAAGAATTCTTTAATAAGCATTTCAAAGAACTGCTACATCGACACAACATTCACCACTTCGCAACTGGAAGTGAATTGAAAGCGAGCGTTATCGAACGATTGAACCGTACATTGAAGGACAGGATGTGGAGATTTTTTACAGCTAAAAATACTTTTCGTTATATTGATATGTTGCAGGATATGGTACAGAGTTATAATGACACCTTTCACTCCAGTATTAAAATGAGACCTACAGAGGTCTCTAAAGATAACATACTACAGGTATTTCAGAACCTGTACGGATCATCAGTTTTAGCTCATAAAAAAACTAGATTTAAGTTTGATATAGGCACTACTGTACGTGTATCTCAATATAAGGCTGCCTTTGACAAGCGTTATGAGCAGACTTATACGCACGAGACGTTTATTATAGAGAAACATTTAGCCCGTGTCCCGGTTGTGTATGTCGTAAAAGACCAGGATGGTGAAAGGGTAAAAGGGGTTTTCTACGAATTGGAGCTGCAAAAGATTGTGGAAGGGGCTAATAAAACATACAAGATAGAGAAATGTATTGAAGATAAGCGGATAAATGGTAAGATGTACATGCTGGTAAAATGGAGGGGGTGGCCGGCGAAATTTTATTCTTACATCTTAAAGAGTACTCTCACAAATGTGTGAATAAGGGGCGTTATATAATCCTAGACCTTTTTAAGGAGGTATTCATAATTCCACATATTAACACGATGGAGGGGTTCTACGTCACGCTCCCTTCCAACGCCAGCATGTCTATATTCCCCAATAATAAGTGTTCTAGTTTTAATATTAACCTGGCTAAACCCCTCCAATTAAAAGGAGAATGGTTAGTCGGTCTGGCAGAGATAACATACCCGCATACATGGTACAATATACCTCCCGAGTCAGCATATTATGAGTGTAGGCACCTAAAACATCACCCTAACATGTTGGTTGAAACAATAAGGATAGGTTCAGGAGGGTATTATAGAAATACTAAACAATTAATAAAACTAATCACCGAGAGTCTACGCATGACAGGTGATAAAAAGGCGGGGCTCCTTTATAACGAGATTACTAATAGATGTGAGTTTACGGGGAGTGGAGTGTATGAGGTTAGATTCCCTCCAGGGTAATGTTATGTTATAGAATTGAAATGCCATGAATGGTATGATCTAGTTCAGTGGTTCTCAACTGGTCTAGCCTCGGGACCCAACATTTTCCTTAGTCATTAAGTCGCGACCCAAAATTTTTAACCACTATGATTTATGTAAAAAAAAAAGAAAATTGCAGTAATACGCAATCTTTCAAAATATGAAATAAACACAAAAAAGTGCAACAAAAGTGCAACTATTGCTAAAAACCCAATGAAATAAAATAATAATAAATAATATATGCTTCTTAGCAGATTTCTTAGCTTAACATAACAGACCTAAATTTGGGGGAACTAATGGGATAACTGGGGTTGCAACAAAAGTGCAATTAGGGCTAAAAACCCAATGAAATAAAATAATAATAAATAATATGCTTCTTAGCAGATTTCTTAGCTTAACATAACAGACCTAAGTTTGGGGGAACTAATGGGATAACTGGGGTTGCAACAAAAGTGCAACTAGGGCTAAAAACCCAATGAAATTAATAATAATAATAATAATAATAATAATAATAATAATAATAATAATAATAATAATAATAATAATAATAATAATAATAAATAATTATGCTTCTTAGCAGACTTTTTAGCTTAACATAACAGACCTACAGTACGTTTGGGGGAAATAATGGGATAACTGGGGGTGCAACAAAAGTGCAACTAAGGGCTAAAAACACAATGAAATAAAATAATAATAATAATAAATAATATATCCTTCTTAGCAGACTTCTTAGCTTAACATGCAGGGAACTAATGGGATAACTGGGGATGTTGTTTGCTCCTGACAAGAGTCTCAAAGTCTAGACCAGAGCTGAGAAGCCACTTTCACAAAGATAGGTAGTGAAAAAAAAAAAAAACGTTTTTTTTTTTTTTTTTTTTTTTTTTTACACATCCGCGACCCACTCAAAATGGCTCCGCGACCCACTTTTGGGTCGCGACCCACCAGTTGAGAAACACTGATCTAGAGCATTCTTGGGAGCGTTGATGGATCATGTTTCACTTAGAATATATCCTTTACACGTTTCTTCGTCGGAAGTCTTCTCTGACTAACACCTCTTTTTTTTACCTGCTTCTTTTTATAAGACCTCTTATTCTTTATAGCTGTCAATCTACAGCCAGGAGGAATCCTGCCTCTCGAAGGCCTCATGCCGAAACCGTAACCGCTCTGATCAGCCATCCTTGTTGTGACCTTCTGGATCACGTCATCTAAAACCTCTTTACCTATATTTTTAGCAGCTGTCTTGATGTGAGGTTTAGCTATGTTAATACCAGTTTTAAGAAAAGGCATAACAAACTTAAATAATCTTGAGAAGATAGACCCTATCCCTCGACCATATTGCACTGGGGCCCCTGCAAATCCACCTAAGCCGTGCCCCACCTGATTTACATAATAATTAACGAAACGGTTTGGATGAACGGGGGCATCCATAATATCTTTTTTTTTTATTACAGGCTTACGTTCAAGGGTTTAAAATGTAATTTTACTATCACTTTCCCATACGTAAAATCAACTAACTGGTCTGTGTCTGTCTTGATTTCTATTTGAATAGTATTTATATCGGTTTTTGACACCCTCGAATAATGCACGCGATCATTACGTATGTTAATTACATCTCCGTATGACCCCTTGATCTGCACCGTGGATATTAGAGGGACGAATGAGTCCCCTACGAGTTGATGGTCTGACAAGTTTGAATATATGAAGAGATTATAATATATACCGGCACCCAGATCTGCAGGATAAGGGGCCACTGTATTAACTAGATCATACCATTCATGGCATTTCAATTCTATAACATAACATTACCCTGGAGGGAATCTAACCTCATACACTCCACTCCCCGTAAACTCACATCTATTAGTAATCTCGTTATAAAGGAGCCCCGCCTTTTTATCACCTGTCATGCGTAGACTCTCGGTGATTAGTTTTATTAATTGTTTAATATTTCTATAATACCCTCCTGAACCTATCCTTATTGTTTCAACCAACATGTTAGGGTGATGTTTTAGGTGCCTACACTCATAATATGCTGACTCGGGAGGTATATTGTACCATGTATGTTATCTCTGCCAGACCGACTAACCATTCTCCTTTTAATTGGAGGGGTTTAGCCAGGTTAATATTAAAACTAGAACACTTATTATTGGGGAATATAGACATGCTGGCGTTGGAAGGGAGCGTGACGTAGAACCCCTCCATCGTGTTAATATGCGGAATTATGAATACCTCCTTAAAAAGGTCTAGGATTATATAACGCCCCTTATTCACACATTTGTGAGAGTACTCTTTAAGATGTAAGAATAAAATTTGGCCGGCCACCCCCTCCATTTTACCAGCGTGTACATCTTACCATTTATCCGCTTATCTTCAATACATTTCTCTATCTTGTATGTTTTATTAGCCCCTTCCACAATCTTTTGCAGCTCCAATTCATAGAAAACCCCTTTTACCCTTTCACCATGCTGGTCTTTTACGACATACACAACCGGGACACAGGCTAAACGTTTCTCTATAATAAACGTCTCGTGCGTATAAGTCTGCTCATAACGCTTGTCGAAGGCAGCCTTATATTGAGATACACGTACAGTAGTGCCTATATCAAACTTAAATCTAGTTTTTTTTATGAGCTAAAACTGATGATCCGTACAGGTTCTGAAATACCTGTAGTATGTTATCTTTAGAGACCTCTGTAGGTCTCATTTTAATACTGGAGTGAAAGGTGTCATTATAACTCTGTACCATATCCTGCAACATATCAATATAACGAAAAGTATTTTTAGCTGTAAAAAATCTCCACATCCTGTCCTTCAATGTACGGTTCAATCGTTCGATAACGCTCGCTTTCAATTCACTTCCAGTTGCGAAGTGGTGAATGTTGTGTCGATATAGCAGTTCTTTGAAATGCTTATTAAAGAATTCTTTACCTTCATCCGTTTGTATTTTTACTGGCGCTTGACATTCCTCTAAAACATTAGCGAATGCCTTTGTAACAGCTAAACCTGTCTTATTTTTTAAAGGCCGTACATATACCATCTTTGAGAATACATCAATTACAGTCATCAGATATTTAAAACCATCGTTATACTGTGCCAAGCTTTGCATATCGCATAAATCAATTTGAAATTGATAAAGAGGTCTTGGAACGAATACTCTGTTTCTCTTAAAATGTATTCAAGCAGGCTTATGTAGAGTGTAGCTATCCTGCTTTGATAACCATGTTTTAATAACATTTATTCCTACTTTATCTCCTGTAGAGAGTTCCACTGCCTTACGCAAGTGTTCTACACCCCCATACGAACCTGGATTTGCGGGGTCATAATATATTTTAGCTAGTATGCCGTCCATATTTTCAAACCACCTCACCCATAGGATTATAATACATGAGTGAATAAGTAAACAGGAGACATTTCTTTATTTTTTAAAAACACACAATTTTATTTTTTCAGAAATAAACAAATCATACTCTATAGACTTTTGACAGTTTTGGCACAGTGGACATGAACAGAAGTATTGAATCGTAGATGGCCTCTGTATCAATCTCTGGGTAATCAAGGTGTATTTCCTTAATCAAATCCTTCAGACATTCGCTATTCTTAAATGACTGAAATTCGTAGAGGAGCCCCTCGCAGATTCCCTGCATTCTTAGCGGGGATGGAATGGCTAAACATAGCCGGCCAAGGAGAGCGCTGATGGTAGGGATCAGCTGACCACTCCATAACATAGTTAGTAGGGCCGCTTCGTTGACCACGTAGTACAATGCTGGTTCAAACAAGCACTCATGATGACGCTGACTTGGGTGCTGAATGCTGCAACCATAACACTGCTCGATGAGATGTTCATCGATACAGCACTTCAACACTTCGGCCAGAACTAGTTTAATGCTGGCAATCATTAAATGGTCTAGGAAACCAGCTCTCTCGTCAACCACAACGGGGAGTATTGTAAGTCGTCTCCTGTCTGTGACAGGCACGTCTTGCGGGAAACCAGATTCCGGGGTGTGCGATCGCCATTGGCTGTTAGGTTCTGCGTCCCCAGCCGCTCCATCGGCTACGATGTCTTGTGATGACAGATCAGGTGTTTCGCAGGTATTCATCGTTAGAGGCATGTAGAGTAACGGAGAGTCGGATTCAGCAGACTCCAGTTCGTATCCAGCGTAGAGCTCGTATCCAGTGTAAAAGGAGGCCATGATCAGTCTTTAAAGTCCGTTGTAATTTTTTTTTAAATGGTCTTTTACGGTTAACACGCCCCTTCCTTCACACCCTCGCCAGGACCTTTGGTATCGTGTTCCTCTGATTCGTTGTATGGGAATAGACGTCTTTTTAAATTATCCATATCTGCTTGCACCTTTAGAATCTCGCTCGTGACAGCTCCACACGTGTGAAGACATTCTAACCACGTATTCACAGGAACAGTAAATAGAACGGTCTCGGGCCCAAAAGCATACCTCTTGAAAATTGTCATTTCCCCCACCCCACTAACGCCGGGATTGTTATGTATAGAAATACGTGCTGTGTAATATACAAAATAGCTTTCTAAGTCACTGGACCCTGTTAACAGCTTGATTAGCTGTCCCTCCTTGAGCTTTCTAACGGCTAAGCCGTCTAATGCGTCAAAAGAATTCTTTTTTATCTGCCAGAACTCTCTCTCGCTTAAATAGATCT
This sequence comes from Notolepis coatsorum, assembly GCF_963971535.1. Lineage (NCBI taxonomy): Eukaryota > Metazoa > Chordata > Actinopteri > Aulopiformes > Paralepididae > Notolepis > Notolepis coatsorum. The sequence goes on from NC_140181.1 coordinate 61,115,578, forward strand.
CGGGCCTCTCTCCGAGACCTTGGAAGTCCGTTAGACCCAGTTTGTATATCACCACTCTGTCTAATCTGCCATCATATTCCAGACTCAGTATTCCATCGGATGTAGGCCATACTTCATTATAAATGCCCCGTCCATATCTGCACGGTGCCCTCAACAGTGCCCTAATAGTTTCAAGTTCAAGTTTCTTTAATATTTGTCATACAGAAGTACAGAATACTTTTATACAAAATGCTTCTTACTGTTACGCTCCAGAGACTGTGCAAGACAAGATAAGTATGAAATTAAATAACATAGTAAAATTAGAAGTAAAAAAATGAGGTCACAGTGTTCAGTTTAGACATATGTACAATGTTCGATGCAGAATAGACGTAGTTACCATACAATATACAATACTGTGCAGTGTACTAATATACAATACTATATAGTGCAAGGCAGAAATGGGACGAGGTGCAATTTAGGTACAATTCACAGTAGGTGTACGAGTTGTAGTGCAAATCCTTTATCAATAAATATAAAGTGTAAAGTGTGTTTGTGTGATCTAAAGTGTGGAGAGTGGGTGCTGCAGTGTGTTGTTTGTTTGAGTGAGTGTGTGCATGTGGGTGTGTGTGCTGTGTGCATTTGATGGTTGTTGCATAGTGTTTATTGTTCATTTAGCAGCCTGATGGCCTGGGGATAGAAGCTTCTTCTGAGTCTTTCTGTGCTCGCCTTAAGACTCCGGTATCGCTTGCCTGACCGCAGCAGTTCAAAGAGGCAGTTGTTCGGGTGGCTCGAGTCCTTAATAATTCTCTTAGCCTTCCCCTTGCACCGCTTGTTGTAAATGTTCTGGAGGGTGGGAAGCCCCCCTCCAATTGTGCGTTCGGCTGAACGTGTCACTCTTTGTAGTCTGCTATGGTCTTGTGCAGTGCTATTCCCAAACCAGGAGGTGATGTTGCCGGTCAGGATGCTCTCTATTGTACATGAGTAGAAGTTCCTAAGGATCTTCTGACTGACTTGGAACTTCCTTAGGCGCCTGAGGAAGTAGAGGCGTTGTCGTGCCTTCTTCACAACACTGTCAATGTGTGTGGTCCATGTCAAGTCCTCGGATATGTGGGCTCCGAGGTACTTGAAACTGTTCACTCTCTCAACCGGTGCCCCGTCGATGCTGAGGGGGCTGTAGTCCTTGACCCCCGACCTCCTGAAGTCCACAATCATCTCTTTTGTTTTGCTGACGTTCAGGGAGAGGCAGTTCTCCTGACACCACTGTGACAGATTTTCTACCTCTTCCAGGTAGGCCCTCTCGTCGTTGGCAGAGATCAGGCCCACCACTACTGTGTCATCAGCAAATTTGATGATTGTGTTGTTGTTCCGCTGTGCCACGCAGTCATGTGTGTACAGGGAGTAGAGGAGGGGGCTCAGAACACAGGGTGGTGTCAGGAGAATGGGGGGCCCCTATGTTGAGCGTGATGGATGAGGAGGTGCAGTTGCCTGCTCTTACCACCTGGGGTCTGCCCGTCAGGAAGTCCAAGACCCACTGGCAGAGGTCATAGTTCAAGCCCAGGTCCCTGAGCTTGGCTATGAGTTTGGAGGGGACTATGGTATTGAATGCTGAGCTGCAGTCGATGAACAGCATTCTCACATAGTTCCCCTGCCTCTTGTCCAGGTGTGATGCTGCTGTGTGCAGCACATGGGCTATGGCGTCCTCCGTGGACCTGTTGGGGCGATATCCAAATTGCAGGGGGTCCAGGTTGATGGGGAGGGAGGAACAGATGTAGCCCTTCACTAGCTTCTCAAAGCACTTCATGGCTATGGAGGTGAGGGCTACAGGGCGGTAGTCGTTGAGGCAAGCGGGCGTCGATTTTTTGGGTACAGGGATGATGGTGGACTTCTTCAGACAGGTGGGGATGACAGCCTGTTCCAAGGACAGGTTGAAGATGTCAGTGAATACCGGGGCCAGTTGGTCGGCACAGACTTTTAGGACGCGGCCGGGGATGCCGTCCGGTCCTGCTGCCTTCCTGATATTCACTTTTTTAAAGATCCGTCTCACCTCATGCTCTGTTACCCTGAACACTGAGTCTCCATCAGCAGACCCCCCCCCCCCCCCCCCATTGCCGTGGTTTGTAGGCTGGTGTTGTTATTCACAGCCTCAAACCTCGCATAGAAGGAGTTGAGATAATTAGCTAAGGATATGTCACTGTTCAGCTTGAGGGAGGTGCCTTTGTAATCTGTCATTGTTCTGAGGCCCTGCCACATGCCTCTAGAGTCAGCCTGTTCAAACTGAAGTTCAACTTTATCCCTGTAACGCCGTTTTGCCTCTATTACTGCTCTCCTGACGTTGTATCTTGCCGTCTTGTGTTCTTCCATGTTGCCTGTCACCAGGCCGGAGTTGTAGGCTGATGTGCGCACTTTCAGAGCCTCACGGACGGATTTATCTACCCAGGGCTTTTGATTTGGGTAGATTCTAATTGTGGTAGAGGGGATTGTTTCTTCTACCAGAGTACAGACAAAGTCAAGCACCGTTTCAGTGTATTCGTTAATATTGGCTGTGTTATCACGGAATACCCTCCAGTCTGTGCATTCAAGTGCAGCTTGGAGTGTCTCCTCTGACGTCACGGTCCAACGCTTAACCTCTCGCGAGACCACCGGCATTCGCTTGAGACTTTGTTTATACTTTGGCAAAAGAAAAATGGCGGCGTGATCGGACTTACCGAATGGGCTAAGAGCCTGTGACTTGTACCCATTCTTAAATTGCGAGTATACATGGTCTAATATGTTCTCGCCTCTGGTGGGACAGGTCACATGCTGATAGAAATTCGGCAACACCTTTTTAAGACGCGCGCTGTTGAAATCGCCCAGAACCAGAATGGCAGCGTCAACGCTAGCTATCTGTTGTTTGTTTACCTCGTCGTGCAGTTTTGAAAGTGCGGCCCCAGTGTTCGAGTGTGGTGGGATGTACACTCCGATGAGAATGATGGACGTTAACTCTCTCGGAAGAAAGAAGGGTCGACATTTGATCGTGATGAACTCCAGGTCTGGGGAGCAGTGGTTAGACAATTCCTTTGCGTTGCCTATATCGCACCACTCCTTGTTTATCATGAAGGCAATGCCGCCTCCTTTCGTCTTTAGTGACTCTGTCCGCCGGTCCTTGCGGAGGACAAAGAAGTGGTCTGCCGGTTCTATTGCATGATTCGGGACATCTGGAGACAGCCAAGTTTCTGTGAAACAGAGGACATTACAGTCCCGAATGTCCCTCTGGAATTGGATCCGTGCTCTGATGTCGTCCAGTTTATTTCCTATCGATTGCACATTGGCCAACAATATGCTGGGCAATGTGGTTCTGTGTCGTTTGGACCTCAGTCTGTTCCGGACCCCGGCTCTCTTCCCTCGTCGTCGCGGCTTCTCCTGGCTTTGGCCACGGCCACAACAAAGGATCTCCGCTGGCCACTGTTGTTGTTCAGCAATTCGATCCAGAGAGCAATCCAATCGGTAAGTTTTCCTTAATCCAATGTCAATGATTGACTGACGGTCATACACATATAATGCACCAACAGTTGGTGCAAATAAAACTCTTAATACTATGAAAATTAACAAAAGAAAGCACCATCGTTAGACACCCTTGCAGAATCGTGTGATTTTCAGAATTGCAGAGAACCTGCAGTTTGACATTTCAGTCGGTTGAGAGAACACACACACAGCAGGGGTTATGCTTGCCACTCAGAAACAACAAACTGACAGAGAGATATTTTTCTTAATTCCCACTTGGAAGAAAGCACTTTCTGCTTAAACAAACAGCAAACTGACAGAACGGCTATTGAACATTTCTGAAGATAGATACTTATTCTTAAATCCACACACACACACACTTATTCTTAAACCACACACACACACACTTATTCTTAAGATACATACATATTCTTAAACCACACACACACAGTTATTCTTAAGATACATACATTCTGTAACTTAATTCCCCCACACACACTTATTCTGAAAACCTTGGAATACTTATTGTGAAACTATATTCTTAAGATACACAAATACACACATTCTGAAATGTTTATTCTGGAAAAACCTTGGAATACACAAATACATATTGTATTTTTCTTAAATAATAAAAACTTTTATTTTTGAATCTTTTATTTCTGAAAAACTTTTATTTTGAAAAAAATTCTGAAAACGGAAGTCCCCGCCCTTATAACCCCTCCCCTTCCGTAACCAGATGTCCCTCCCCTCCTAAACCGGATGTCCCTCGCCTCGAAACCGTAAGTCCCGCCTCCTTGAATCCTCGACCAATCAGAGGGCTCAAAAGTGCAGGATACACATTCAATCAAACTAAAAGGGGCGTGGCTATATGCCCTTATAAGGTCTGACACAATGTGTATATGTAATCTCTCTCTAATGTAGCCAAGAGTAAAGACCTTAACCCTGTAAAAACAGCAGTCAATGTGTATATTTTCAGCAATATGTTTGTTTACCAATAGGTTATTAGTGAAATATGAGTTTTGGAAATCTAGTCAGAAATAGGCGTATATTAACCTCGTTCCCAGTTTCATCTCCGTGAGATAAAGCCTGGTAAAGAACTACTGCCGAAATTGTCTATGGGGTAGAATTTCCGGTGTATGTACATCCCCTGGAAGCTGCCTCCAAACGGACCAAACTTTTTCCGAATCCTGTCGGCAAACTAGAACGTCCCGGTCATGTAGTAAATTCTTCAGGCAAAGCCGTTGCAGTGGCTTAAACGAGGACATATTGTGCACTTCACACGTTTCTATAATTGTTTTGTCGAAAACCGGAACGCCTGTAGCCTGTACTTCCTGTACTTCCTGTACTTCCGTTTAGAAACTTTAGGAGGCATATCTTGTCCAGCCTAGGTGAATATAGACACTAGGAAATGCGCACAGCCATTTTGTTTGTAGTCATATGAAGAGAGAAGACCGAGGGCTTTCGATGGGCTTTGGAATTTCGAAAAACGACACTCAAGCCAGCTCCTGTCATCATCTGACTTGTGGATTTACTTTTTTATTTATCTTATTTTTTGGGATTATCTCCCACAAACCTGAATATTATTGGCAGAAATTTGAACGTAGTTCGTTTCTCTACCTTTATGTGAACGTCTAGCAAAAAATGGCGTTGCAATCTGATGAAAAATGGCGGATAAATCTACATTATAAACAAGTAACTACTTACAGTAATTTCATTCACAGGTTTTTGCTGTATTTAGTTTTTGCTAATACTAAATCCATTGAACTCTGCCATTGGAAAGGGGAGATTTGGCCCGATCCATAGATGTGTGACTTGGCTATAATAAGGTAATTTATAGGCCTGATATTCTATATTCTATAATCATATTTCAAATTGCATGTCCTTGTAGAAGTGAAACAATCTTCCCATTTACTTACTTACTTTTCAGAAAATAGGGCTAGGGCTCAAGAGGTTAACTAAGAAAGTTGACTATAATCAGTGGTTCTCAAACATTTTACACCAAGTACCACCTGAGAACCAGTACCACCATATGACCGGCGTTAAAATACAGTCTATTCAGCTATGCACAGTTCACGCAGGAGGCAAATGTATTCCTAATACCATTATTTATTGTTAACTTTTGTCAGACACAGCCACAATGTACAAAGGGTTAGCACTAGAACTAGCAAACGCTTCCATACAACTCATACAATGCAAGGGGCATTGAGAACATAATAACTAACATTCTCACATAGCAAGTGAGAAAATTAAGAACAACTGTATTTCAGCAAATGTACTTAATTCTATCTCTCTCTCTCTCTCTCTCTCTCTCTCTCTCTCTCACTCACTCTCTCTCTCTCTCTCTCTCTCTCTCTCTCTCTCTCTCTCTCTCTCACACAGCAAGCAATTGTCCGTCATTCTCTCTCTCTCACACTCACACACACACAATTATTTGGTTATAAAACCTTAATTTCCTGCATTCTGGTGCAGGAATTTTTGAATTTTTACCCTTTAAATGCCAGTTTTGTGTGATGGCATCACAAATTATTGTTAAAAAAAACACAAAAAGTAAAATATTTTCAATATATCAAATGCAAAGTACATTTTTCTGGGGGGGATTATTACAGGCTAGGCATGTGTCAATGATTAGCAGCAACACATATTTTGATGGATTTTTTGTAATGTCAGATTTAACACCAGCTCTTTTCAGAAAAGTGGGAGTATTTCATTTTTTATCTGACATTTTGGTTATGATCAGGGCTGAAGTTGAATTAAAGATTTATGACTGTTTAGACTGCATTACTCTCTGTCACAGTGATCTCCTGGTTGTTCCCCACTTAGATTATCTAACTATCGCGCTGCCGCAACCAGAAACCTGGCCTGCTTCTAAGTTCAGTGGCCTGACTGCAAAACATTTTTTTTTTTTTTTTTTTTAGCTTTTTTTGGAAATGTTTTCAAGTACCACCAGCAGTACCACCAAGTGCCACTAGTGGTACGCGTACCACAGTTTGAGAACCACTGGACTATATTATCCAAAGCAACTTACAAATTCAGCTAATGGTAGGTGCATAGTAGTATAGACATATTATCATAGTTAGTAGACATAGTACATAGTAGATACTGCAGTAGTATAGATATAGTAGCATAGTACATAATAGTAAAAGTATGTTTTGTAATTCAGGTATTGATTGAAAATATGTGTTTTTAGTCGATGGTGGAAGATTGGGCAGGTTTCAGCTGTCCTGACTGTGGTGGGAAGTTCCTTCCTTTTGAATAGCAAATCCATTTGTTTTATTCACTTTTTATTTTGTGCTGTTGTCGGCATACCTTTTGTAAAATATTAATAAATTATTTACACCACCCAGACATGTGGTCATTTGTTCGAATACTGATCCAGTGGGTATTACACGGCCTGTAAGTGGTATTTTTTGTTAAAATAAGTTGTTAAATAGCTCTACATTCCAACAGCCATCACTGATATAGTTTGCTCAGTAACATGAGTCTCCCAGTCCTTCCTCTCTGCAGTAAACAGAAAATAAATGTGTTGGTATCCCTTCCCACTTTATCCAATCAGGAGTGGGAACCCTACATATTTTTACTTATCTTAAAGGTCCACAATTGTTCACTTTTGGGCAATTTTACACAATTCCTCTGAAATTAATTGTTTTGTATTTTTAATCAAGTACTTTGGTGCACCTCTTTCTGCCCTTCCAACGTACAAGCTATTTTTGGCTGGGCTCCGCTCATACTGCATTCGCAATGCACTTTGACTGACACCCACCTGCCTATCTAAGAGATGGCAGATACGCTAGCACGAAGGAACACCACAAACGCTACAGTAAAATAGTAACGTTAATACACTATTGAGACAAATTAGAAAAGGGAATAACCTTTACCACTATCGCAAATAATCTGTCTGTTCGTGCGCGCGTTCTCCTTGCGTTATTGTACCTGACACTAGTCCGAAGTGCATCATAGTTGTAGATGTTTGGTAACGGATGAATGAACGAGGTCCTACTGTGTTTATTTCATATTTATTATGTAATATAATGTAGTGAAACCCTATCTACATCAATTAGTTAGCTAGCTGGCTAATTAACTAATTACGACTTATGTACTTACTGATTTGATACTTTCTTTCGGGTCCCAGAGACTTGGTACAGCTCCCTTCTTTAGCAACAGCCTGGAAATCACCCCAGCATTATAAAGTCCTTGATTCTCAGGGTGTTTTCACACCTGTAGTTCGTTTGCTTTGTTCCGATTCAGGGACTATTATGATACAATGTTGCACTTGATTCTTAGTTCGTTTGTGTTCACACGGCTGTGTTCACACGGACCAAAACAAACGCACGCGCGAGCAAACTATCACTCATTGGTCAGATTTTGGGGTGTGCCCCCCCCCCAACCCTGAATCTCCGCGTTACATTGAAATCGGGGAGGAGAGAGCGGGGGAGCAAATGAATGAATGTGGATGAGAGCCGTGATGTAAGTGGTTGCAGATACGGCTGTGGGGGTGCTAGAGACATGATCGAATAGTCTTTTATGCGCTTCAATCTCCTGAACACGGCGCGAGCCATTCCTAATCGATCAGAACTAAATCGGCAGCGAAAAAGCCCATTTTAAAGCACCTATTATTAACCATGCACACAGGGGCGGCGGGGGGGAGGAGCTAGCAGGGTCTTAAGCCCCCTCTGAAAAAGGCTTAGCCCCCTCTAAGCCCCCCCTCCCAGTTATGTTTTTTATTTTATTTATATATCAAATACATTACGAATGTATTTTAGCGAAGAACTGAGAAATTTGGCAGAGAGACGGCAACATTATCGTGGGTTTGCGTGATGAGTATCTCCACCTCTTTTATTGTGAAGCTGTATCTATCTACCGGACGTCATCAAAAGCATGTCTGTCACTATAGCCAATTGAAATGCTAGAAATGGTCACGTGGACTGGGAGAACCAATGGAATAGTCCCACCGGGACTACACCAATAGTCCCTAACGCACTTTCACTTCCGCGTTCGAGATGCGTGCGAGTTCAAAAAACAAAACAAACATCTTTGGATATAAATAAGAACGATTCGGGGAAATATAACGCTTCTTTTAATAAACAGGAGCCATACATAAAATACGGGTTTATCGCAACAGGTCGGTGATTCTTGCGTGCCGAGCCGACGTCCTCTCTGCATAATATGTGGCGACAACAACAACAACAACAACGAGGCAAGTTGGCAGATAAAGTAGCTGCTGCATTCAACGCCAATCTGGAATTGGAGGGCGGCGAGTGGATATGTGACATGTTTCAAACATTAGCAGGGATTTTGGAGGACTTAACAACAAACAAGGTGGGGTGAGTCGTGTTTGCATGCATTCTGATCTGTTCGTCACCCGCCGCGGTGATCTGACTGCAACAGCTGATCTGCTGTTCATGAATGAATGAATGAAAAACAGATTGCAGAACGGGTACAATACAGTACGGCGCAATACACACAATTGTTAAGGGGATGCAGACCAGAGAAAAACGTTTTTATTTTTTTTTCAATATCAGTATATTAAATTAGCCATTGTTTTTGATCCTGGCCCGCCAAGAAACGGCTTGTGGAAAATATGGCCCGTGGCCAAACCTAATAGCCGACCCCTAGCCTATATTAGCCGGTATTTTATTTGTTGCATTAAAATTCATTAGCCCCTGCTATAAACAATCCAGCCCCTCCAAAGCTCCCGCGAGGCCAATTCTCTGGCGCCGTTACTGCATGCACATGCGCAGATTGCCCACAGAGTCTGGAGACGCGAGATGACGCACGAATGAATGTGGACTGTTCCATCAGAGGGGGGAGCTTTGGTGGCCAGTGTCCTTTCAGCCGACCAGGATAATGAAACAATGATCCCACTAAATGGCCAGAAGCGTCTTATGGCGACATCTACAATTACCTCATTGAGTCTCCAGGTAGACTAATGTTTATATTTAAGTGCAGCGGTCTGTAGCCACTCACATTACCACCGAAGCTCCCCGATGGAACAGTCCACATTCATTGTCTCGGTGAGAGAGAGAGGGAGAGAGAGAGTCAGTGAGAGGGAGAGAGAGAGAGGAGGTGTTGTCTCGCACGGTGCTGCTGTTGCAGCGTCACTAGTCACTAAACCTTCTGTACACTTGCGTGTTCTCCAGCATCTGACGAATGTGATCGTCTGCCCAAATATCAACGAGGCAGTGTACCGAGTCATCGCTGCTCCACGTTGACCCACGGCTCACTATTATTATTATTGTGTCGGTTTGCTAAATCGATTGCATTCTCACAGCATACGAGTCGCGTCGGGTTCGTTTGAAAGTGCGCCGAGATCACCCTCTCTAGGTGGTCTCGGTCCGCTTGTTTTGTTCCGCAACAGAATGTGATTGCTGTGTTCATATATGCCCAACTGAACCGAAATAGCGGGTAAACGCTCCAGGTTTTGGATCAACAGCTCCAAACGAGCCAGGTGTGAAAACGCCCTCAATGTCGTCTTTGCAAAAATGTGCGGTACACACCCGACTATGAGAAGTTGGGACAGCAGTTGGGGGGTCTCCAAAAACTAACTTGGCCCATTGCTTGCGGAGCACGATATCATTAGGAAACAGGTGCAAGGACGTATTCGCTGCTTGGCAGCCAAGAACAGCACATGTCTTGCCCATTTTGCTCATAATTTTTATGTTATGCTAACTTACTCTAATCACTGTTGAACTTCAGTTGCACTTGCTTGCACCTGCACTAATGGTTGATTGTGGGCGGTGGCTACAACCAAGGGGCTGGGGTATGCAGATATTAGCTTAACAGTGATTGGTCAGCCCCCTTACACGTCACAGATCCAGTCAATTATGAATGGCTTATTTCAGTAGGGAGAGTTCTTAATTGTCACAGCTGAACAGCAGAAACAATTTTTTATTTCTTATTTTTGTCAGACCATTTTGCAGTGTGAAGCTCTCTCCCCTGATTGGATGAAGTGGGAACGGGATACCAGAACATTTATTTTCTGTTTACTGCAGAGTGGAGGGACTGGGAGACTCGTGTTACTGACCAGACAATCTCTGACAATATCAGTGATGGTTGTCAGAGTGTAGAGCCATTATTTTCTAACATGTATACTTATTTATTTTACACTTATTTTAACAAACAAAAAAATACCACTTACAACACCTTTAACCTCTTAGGCCCTAGCCATATTTTCAGAAGATTTGCCTAAAAGTAAATGGAAGATTGCTCCACTTCTACAAGCTATTTGCATGTTCATGTATCTAGGGACATATGGACCTCACGGAATGTATACCCAGTGTCAGAAATAGCTGTCTGTTACTATGCTTGAGTAAATTGTAATGTTACAAAATGTTACAAGGCTGCATGCGAGCCTCTGATCCACTCTAAGCCAAGACAGAGCGGCATGCATTCCCCCAACACTGCTCCTCACAGAGCAGCGGAGGGCGAGACGTGCCGCTCTGTTCTGAGTGAGCTGAAGTTTCTCCAGATCCCGCTTTGAAATTGTTGGGCAGTAGTCCAAGTGGGATAGGACTAAAGCTTTTAACATTACCCTTTGCAGTCCGCCGTAGTGGCAGAATCCATCCACCTACACCCCCACTCCCCCTCTCATGAGACCACACATACCAAAGAAGGGCGAACATCAGGCACGTGCACACATAGAGGCCAAGGGGTGCTTGAGCACCTGCCTTTTTGAGCCTCATCAAAAAAGTGCCCTTTTTGATTTTTGATTTTAATTTTTTTTAGTTTTTTTACCGTTACGCATATAGACTGCCCTTCCAACTGAAAAATGTCAGGATATAATCAAAATATTGGGTAAAGAGAGAGAGATGCCCCATATTCCATTGCAGTTTGCACGGCCTCCTCAGCGTGCCTCTCCGCGGACCTATATATGTTATGCATAGCGTGGGTGGTGATGATGATGATGATAGAAACCGCTGTGGTGCATACAGTTGAATGCTGGTATTACACTCATTGAGGGACACGAAGAAGTCAAGTCCGATGGGATTTGGGAATCTCAAATACAAATCGGGATTGGAATAAAAAATGCATTTATATTAAACAATACAGAATATACAGCACTTCTTGGGGTTTGTAGGGTAAGCACTTATTCCCTCCCCCCTGAACATTTATGGAGATGTATGGGCCTTTTAAGTCAGTGATAAAAGTGTCTTTCAAGGATAAGTGAGCTCCTGCACTGCTTATTATAGTTCAATATTAAATATTTGATCACCAAAACCCCCCAAAAAGCATAAAAAGGGGGCCCCCCGCCCGAAAAGGGCCCTTAAAAATCGCACTTGCGTGCTGCGCGCGCTCGGTTAATATATACACACAAGTGTAGTGCCCTTTTCAGCATTTGAGCACCTGCCCCTCTAAAGTCCTGTGCACGTCCCTGGCGAACATGGCTATAACTCCTTGCGGACTCAAATAGGTTTAGAACACATGTATTGCACCACTATGGCATGGAGAGAGAGAGAGAGAGAGAGAGAGAGAGAGAGGGAGCTAAACTCGAGGAATTGCATTACCCCTGGCCTGCACAGAGATTTAGGGAGTGATACGGTTAAGCTTTCATACTCTTTGTCTCCAGTACACCACGGCAGAGGCAGCACCAGTGACTGTGCCTCTCCCGTCTAATGAATAATGCACACCAAGACACCCTGAGTTATCCAAGACCAAGCCTCTCTCATCCCTGTTTGAGTGCATTGATTTCCTGGCTCTCGCCAGCATCTGCAGAGAGGGCTCAAGGGCTGCTTGTGTGTACAAGGCTATGAGGATAATAAAAACACATACACATTTTAATAAAAACATACAACAACAACAACAACAACAACAACAACAAAGCCAAGCACAGAGTCATACGTGCGCTCACGGAGCCTCCTGAGTTGACTATAACTTGCGTGCGGATAAAAAGCAGAGACACTCACTTCATCACAGTTGACCATCAAACTGCAATCGCATCTGTATTTATCTCGACCTCGCCTCAGATCCCCTTCAAAAGCATGGAGGCATTACATGCGTGACTGACATTACCCCTCAGCAAGGCTTTCAAGAGAGAAGTATCTTGTAATAAATCCTATGCAGTTAACTACTGGCGTGTGGAGAGTGCATTCTATTAGAGATGCACATAAGGTTGGGCAGAAAATAGCCTCTGTTCCACTTTTGGAACCAATTCGCATTTATCACAATCAGTAACATCACTCACCCAAGAGAATTAATGATATGCAACATCTGTTTTAATCATAGACCCTTCCTATTACTGCCTTTCCAAAGAGGAGTTGTAGATTATACGTTTGCCATATTTCAGAGCTTTGTAAGGAAGACCAAAAAAAAAACAATTCAGTATAAAGTACGAATTCAGTATAAATGTTCAATTATTCTGCTATATATTGCCTGGGCGATAGTATTTGAGTTTGTTGACTGTTCAGTTTGGTTTTCTGTGACTGTGACATTTGTGCTGCTAGACTGCAGGGATTACATGTGAAGGTGTAACTCTATTGCTTATCTTCAGACCTTTAAACAAAGGCACAAGTTTAATATATTGTAATGACCATGGATGCGTAGACTCGCTAGCCCTTGGATAACAGGTCAGACCCTTTAGTTGACTGGTTAGTGCTGTTGCTTGTGGCCTGGGAGACCCTGGTTCAATTCCCGGTGTCGCACGTTCTTTTAATTGACCTTGAAAGATGAGGAGAGGGTGTTAGCAATCAAATATTTATTACAGAGTGAATATTCAATATTACAGAGTATTTACACAAACAGCTGAGAGTGGACACTGTTCTACTTAGCTTTTGGGGCACAACAGAAGTGTGTGTCCAGCCCCTTCCATCACATTGCCCTTTATACTTTTCTGGTTGGTGTTCTTAAGCGAATGAGGTGGCTCTCTTCCAAAATAGCAGCGTGGTTCAGGGCTTAACAAATGGCTATACAAGGTAAACAGTTGAAATAGCAAGGATCTAGAATTACGTCTGTCTCCTGGTGGTTCCAGAAGGACAGGCAGGGGTCATGGGGACACATAGGCCTTTGCTTGTTTTAATACAATATAGTAACACATTTAAATGGTACACACATTTGTAGATATTTGTCTATACATTCTTACAATTGAATGGATTGACTCATAGATATTATACATATTGTAGATCCTGACAATGCTGCCTCTGGTCAGCCAAAATTGTCACCTCATCAGTTCTTGGGCCTGTGGGCCTGTGGCTTTTAGCAACAGCTGCACTGACCCTTCCGGTCACAAATAGATTTTGACCACCGACCTCAGTAGATACAGACATGCTGAGATGTATACAGGCTGAGACATGATAATAAAAGACATGGATAAATGTATCTATAGGGACATAAATAAATGGATTTTAGCCCACACCGGCTGCCCCCCAAATTGGCTACATTGGTGTCAGAAGTGGGGTGACTACACTTGAAGTGGGGTGGCTACACTGTGTGCCCAGAGGCGAAAGAGAGAGCTGATATGCTGAAGCGGGGGGATGCCCTTCCCGAAGGTGGGGGTTAGTGTAACGACCATGGATGCCTAGACTCGCTAGCTCTTGGCCAATGGGTCGGACCCTTTAGTTGACTAGTTAGCGGTTAGCGCTGTTGCCTGGCTCGTCTGCCCCCTGAATTTGCCACAATATATTTTGTATCTGTATAATGTACAGACACCAAAGGGAACATATATTTTGACCGACTTTTGAGTCTGAAAACACTGAATGACATTGGAAGAAAGCTTTCTCACAAGGGACGGCAGACGGAGAAAACAACATACAGTAGACACAAGGCCGGCTATTAGTTAGAGATAGCTTACAGCATGTTTTCTCTGTTTGCTCTCCCAGTGTGTCCATACTGTATACTGTTAAGTTGACTAACAAGCTCAATTCTAGATAAGATAAGATATTCCTTTATTGATCTCCTTGGGGAAATTCAGGCATCATAGCAGCATGGGGGAGGGGAGGTACAGGTATGGGCATGGTAATAGTAGAAGACATAAATACAGGCAATACAATTATATTACAGTAGAAAAGTAAAAATAGTCAGTGTAAACTCTCCTGGCGCTACCTAGCTAGAGCCTGTTGCCAGGCGAATTCTTCCTATACAGGCAGTTTAGGGCGGAGGCAGACATTTTTAATATGGGCTTGTCCCTATTCCCTATATGGTAAATCGTCACAGGGAGTATATAAAACCCCCCTGAAAATCGCTTGCGTCTTTTGCCAAAAGCCCCATAGCGAGTGGTCATGGGATTATTTTCTTCCCCAGGATAATGAGCCCTGCACGCAGTTCAAAATGACCGTGTAAGTACTCTTTATAGGCAATTTTTTGCCATATTATAGCATTCGTTAAAGTTTCTGACAGTCTATAGTGCTTGTGAGATGTTTTTCCAGAGATTTTGGTAATATTTTCCACTCAAAAAGCTTGTCTCTAAAAGTACCGATGCATGTCTGAAACAGCCAGGTCTGCTGCTGCTAGATGACAGCTGTGGGCCAAGTTGGCTAATGTGAAGCTGTGACGTATTTATTTAGCAAGTTTTCAAATAGCCACATTGCTGTATTTAGTTACTGGGTCATATTCTTTTTTTGTTGATATTTCCCCTCCTCCTTTTTCCTCCGTTTTTCTCCCATCCCAATGTTAGTCGTTATGCCAATTCCCAATCCCCTTCCTGGTCGCTGCGCACCTACCCCCTACGGTCGGTCTGGGAGAGTGGAGGCTATCAACCACTTCTTTTCACCTGGCAGCGCGGACTCTCACTGAGAGGGTGTAACGTGTGGAAGGATCACACTACCCCCCTTAGATCCTTTCCTCGCTGAGCAGGCGCCCCGACCGAACTGTAGGAGTCGCTGTTTACAATGACCAGGACCCACCCACCAGCTTTCCCACCCCTAACACTGCGAATTGTGTTAGTATGAACGACCAGCCAAGCTGGTAGCAATGCCGAGAGCTGGGCTCGAACCCAGCATCTCCTGCACTAGTGGCGAGCGCCTTGCCCACTGCGCCACTTAGCCGCTACTGGGTCATATTCTAGATATAATATATTTAATTTAATTTGAGCTGGAAGCCAACGTTGCTTATACTGTGCGCGCGCCCACGATGTGCCGAGCTTGCCTGTGATGCGGCGAGCGCCCACGCTCGTGCCCCATGGACAACGTATTTATTTGGCAGTGAACATGCAGCACACTTTTAGGCTGGAGTTTTCCCATAATTTTCTGTCCCTTGTTCTTCCGCAAAAGTGTTAGAAAATCAACACCCTGATTAAGCGTGATATGCTGAGACGAGAGGATATGAATTGAGATGAGATGAGAGGAGAGGAGAGGAGAGGAGAGGAGAGGAGAGGAGAGGAGAAGAGATTAGAGGAGAGGTGAGGAGCGGAGAGATGAGAGATGAGATGAGATGAGATGATACATGATATGAAAATCAATACCCTGATTGAAACGTGATGTCACTAATGTCACAACAAGAGGAGGGGACTGTGTGACATTATTTTCATTTTCTTTTTACAGCATATAAGAGGACACTGGCTACTACAGACTGGTAAAACAATTGCAGCAGTCTATTGCACACGTTTAAGGACCTGAGTCTCCTCATGAAGAACAGCCTGCTCTGTCCCTTCCTGTAGAGGGCTTCTGTGTTATCCGACCAGTCTAATTTATTGTTTAGGTGTACTTGTGGGAAATTATTATCAGGCTTGAGAACATTCAGTGACGTACTTATTATTTACCTTATTGGGGACATTGATCTAAGTTAAAAGTTATTATTAAATGTTATTAGGTACAATCATTATCAATATAGAATATTGAGTATGAGTTATGACATTATGTAAGTTCATTCAGGCCTCCCCTTAGTTCAGTGGTGTGTCTGTGTCAAGGCCAAGCACCTGTCAAGGCCAAGCTGTACCTCCTTCCACTCCATTCGGCTCAAGGCCTGCTTCCTCTAGCGGTTCCTCCACAGGTCTTGGTACAGCGGGGCCAAGGTGAAGCTCTGGGCCTGGGGGGATGTAACCGCCCTGGGCGGTCGGCGGGGGCGGCAGGAAGGGGAAGCGGGGACCCTGGGCTCCTAGGGGTACCCCACCTTCTGCCGGCCCCTCCAGCAAGTCATCTGGGTGTGGAGGCATTCCTGCTGGGCAGGGGCGGAGATTGTTTCGATGCAAGGTGCGACCAGGCCCCTCCTGGCCCTCAGGCCGGACCAGATACACGGGTTGGTCGGGTCGGTGCTGCCCGATAACCACATGGGGTCTTGGTACCCAACGTGGTGCCAGCTTCCCATGGGCCCACAGATGAAAGTTCCTTACCAAGACCCGCTCACCTGGCAGCAAGGGTACTGCTCGAGCCCCTCTGTCATAACGAGCCCGATCCCACCGCTGTCTCTTGGTCACATTCGCCTGTACACGCTTGTAGGCCTCAGTCAGTGTCTGGTGATGGCTGTAAACCCATCCCTCCAGGGTGGCTCTCTGTTGCAGGGGCGAGACGTTGTGTATCAAGTCCACTGGTAACCTGGCATGGCGACCAAACACAACAAAATGAGGAGTCATACCGGTACTAGCATGTATGGCATTATTGTAGGCTTGGACTAGGTATGGAAGCTGATGGTGCCAGTGTGGTTGGGTGTCTGGGTCGAGGGAGCCCAGCAGAGAGAGCAGCGTCTGATTAAAGCGCTCACAGGCCCCATTGCCCTGAGGGTGGTATGGAGTCGTGTGGCTCTTCATGCACCGTACACGTCACACAACTGCTGCATCAGCTGGGACTCAAAAGCAGCTCCTTGATCCGTCAAAAACCACTCTGGTTACCCAAAGGGCTGGACCAGTGTCGTCCACAGCGCCTTGACCGTACTGGACGCCGTCTGATCCTTGGTGGGAATGGCAAAGGCGTGGCGAGAGAACAGGTCGGTCATCACCAGGATGTATCGGCCGGCCGACCTAATGATAAGTAGTCCAGACCCACCACCTCAAATGGGTAACTACTCCTGATGGAGCTTAGAGGCGCCCGTTGTTCCGGTCCTGCCTTGCTTACTGCACATGTGGGGCACTCCTTGGTCCAGAGCTGTATTGCCTTGCCCATGCCTGCCCAGAAGAACCACCACCGCAGCAAGGATAGCACCTTCTCGGCACTAGAATGGCCAGCTGCCCGATGGTACTCCTTTCAGAGACCCTGGGCTCGACTGAGGGGTACAACCAGTTGGTCAGCGGTCAGGTGTGTATCAAATTCCATCACTCCTCTCACAATGAGCCCTTTGTGGAGGTTTAGGCACTCCCACTCCGCCAGCAAGCCTCGTAGGCCCAGAGGTAATGGATGGCGGCGGTCTAGAGGTGGCGGTGCCCCCTGGGTCAGCCATTGATGGACTTGTCGCAGGTCCGGATCCTCCCGCTGGCTCTGTATCCAGTCCAGTACCTCTGGGGCTGCCGCCTCCGTGTCCGCAGCTTCCTCCGCCTCCCTTCCCGGCGGGTCCTGTCCTTCCACTGCCTGGACCGTCGTGCTCCCAACCTCTGGCAACCGAGACAATAGATCAGCATTCTGGTCTGGCTGGCTGGTATTTGATCACGTAGGAGTAGTTCGCGAGCTGGGCCGCCCAGCGCTGCTCGTGTGCCCCCAGTTGGGCCGTTTCCAGGTGCACCAGCGGATTGTTGTCCGTGAAGATAGTGAACTGGGCCCCCCAGAGGAAATCTTTGAATTTTTCGGTTACTGCCCACTTCAAAGCCAGCAGCTCCAACTTGAAGGATCTGTAATTCTGGTCGTTGCGCTCCGTCTGGGAAAGGCCGCGGCTGGCGTATGCAATGACCCGCTCTTGGCCCTCCTGGACCTGGGACAGGACTGCTCCTAGCCCCTCCAAGCTGGCATCCGTGTAGAGCCTGAACGGCTGGCCATAGTCAGCGAAGGCCAAGATAGGGGCCCCCAACAGGTTTTTCTTCAGCTCCTCAAATGCCTGCTGACAGGGCGGCGCCCAGGTCACTGGCGCAGACGGTCGTCCAGCAGTACCCTGGAGCAGTCGGGTCAGAGGGGCGGCGATCCGGGCAAAGCCAGGGTCGAACCGCAGATAGTACCCCACGAATCCCAAGAATGACTTCACCTGTTTGGCCGTGGTGGGCACGGGCCAGCTGCGGACGGCCTGAGTCTTCTCCGGGTCAGTCGCCATCCCTTGGTCGCTGACTATATGTCCTAGGTACCTCACCTCCCGGTGGAACAACCTGCACTTTCCCGGCTGGAGTTTGAGACCATGCTCCTGAAGCCGATGGAACACCATCTCCAGATGAACCAAGTGGCTCTGAAAGTCTGGGGAATAGACGATCACGTCGTCCAGGTATATCAGAAGATGTTCATTCACCTGGTCACCCAGGCAACGCTGCATCAATCGTTGGAAGGTGGCGGGGGCATTGCACAGACCAAAGGGCATCCGTTTGAACTGGTACAACCCCAGTGGCGTGGCAAAGGCTGTCTTCTCCTGGTCCTCCAGCGCCACTTCCACTTGCCAATACCCACTGGCCAGATCCAGGGTACTGTACCAGGTCGCCTGGGTCAAATTGGTCAATGACTCCTCTATCCGGGGGAGAGGGTATGCATCCTTGTGGGTCACGCCGTTCAGCTTCCGGTAGTCTACGCAGAAACGCCAGGATCCATCCTTCTTGCGGACCAACACCACTGGGGCCACCCATGGACTGGAGCTCTCGCACACCACCTTGCTGTCGACCATCCCCTGCAGCAGCGTTCTTAGCTCAGCGTATAGCTTGGGTGGAATCGGACGGTACCTCTCCCGAATCGGTGGTGCGTTTCCAGTGGGGATATTATGTTGAACCACCTTGGTACGTCCGAAGTCCTCCTCGTGTGCGGCGAATACATGGGTCCATCGGCGCAGCAGGGCAGCAAGCTGTGCTTCTTGGTCCCTTGTCAGTCCATCCCCCCTCAGATCTAGGGCCGGGTGGTCGGCCAGGGGGGGTTCAGCTACCCGACGCACATACAGTTCTACCACCCCGGGGCCGGTGTCTCTCAGAATCAGATGGTTGGTCCCATGGATATCCTGCAGGGGGACCAGTGACACCGTGGCCAGGGAGCACCGCTGGGGGATTAGCACAGAGGAGAGGTGGGGGTTACAAATACGCAGTGGCACCTTACACCGCCGTACCCAGCTGAGGGACCGAGCTACTCGCCAGCCCCGCTCTCCTACCACCATGTCAGTGTGGTCTTCCACCAGCACCAGGCAGTCCAGGCGACCCATCCTTGGACTAACATCTGCCCAGACCACGATCTCAGACTCTGGGGGCACCAGGACAGGGGCCTGCCGCCGCAGTCTAGCCGTGCCACTGGCCACGTCGGCTGGGGGGGTGCTTTGTACCTGCTGGCAAAGGGTAAACGCCTTTTCCCACACCCTCCGGGCCACTGGAGGAACAGTGGATTTGAAAGCTTCCTGCCCCGGGTGTCCCCTCTGAAATAGGCCCACCCAGCATTCTGATATAACGTTCATGCCCAACAGCCCATACTCCGTGATAATACAGTCATCGTTTACAATCACCACTCCCCGACCCAGTACCTCAATGCCGCCGATGGTGAAATCCAGAACCACGTAGCCCACAAACGGAATCTGTAGTCCATTGGCAGCTCGCAGCGTCAGCCATGGTAGTCCTCCGGCTCCCTGGAACCCTTCGCCACCGAAATGGCGCTGAAAGAACGATTTGCCAAACATAGTCACCTGTGAACCCGTGTCCAGCACACAGGGTATCTTCTTGCCTCGAATCAGGACCTCCACTTCTGGACAGCGCCCCACCACTGTCGGTCTCTGCAGGGCCTCCATCATGCCTCCTGGACTGGTCACTTGCCCTGCAGTGACCGGGGCCGATGAAAATCCGGGTATTTTTTTGTAGGTTTTTATTGGCTTTTTACTACCGGGCAGTCCAGTAGAGAGAGAGAGAGGAAGAACGGGAGATAGACGGGGGGAAGACATTCGGCAAAGGTCGCCGGGTCCGGGAGTCGAACCCGGGATGGCCGTGTTTCGATGCAGCGCAGTACATGGTGTGCTACTTTCGCACCCCAGCATCTAAGTGTTCTAACAGCAATATATAATCAATTTCAGAAGAAGAAGAATGCACGCAATAAGTTATAATAATAATTATAATTATTGAAAAGTTTTGGGTTTATAAAGTCGTATTTGGGGGTATTTGGGGGCAATTTACCAATGGTTTGCTTTCAACCCATGAACTCCTTCCTTTTTATTGTATCTATACAACTGTATTGTATTGTATTGTTTGTTTTGTAATGTGTCTTTGAGCATTAGGAAAAGCGCTATATAAATCTGATGTATTATTATTATTAGGAATGGTAGGCTTTTTAAAATGTTTCTCATCAGGGTTTCTTATCCACTCGTAGAATTTGGTCTTGCCTGAGAGAAAAGCAACAATAAGAAAACATTGCTGAATCCCAGGTAAGAACAAAATAAGAGGAAATGCTAGTTAAGAACGAAATCTGTTCTTATATCGCTTCATGAATGAGGCCCATTGTCTTGTGATTTAGTTTGTTATATGTATTCCCTTATTAATTAAGATTATTGGTTGTTCAGTTTAGTATATATGTTGTGTGTTTATTGTTTATTAGATTAATCAGAATTGTAAGATATAATTTAGTAAAATATTAATTATATCAATTAACCTACCTATGTTAATGTGTCTGGCGAGGACCTATATATAGTTTGAGTTCTCATTTGTGTGTTGTCTTCCGTTCCGTTCAGGTTTTTGTCCTGCCTTTCATTATTTGGACCATTTATGATCTGTTTGTAAGTATTTGCATGGGTAAATAAAACCCCTTATTTTTGCCTACACCACTGTGTCCTCCTTGTCTGGCTGCTTGGTCCCTAACAATAATAGAACAGAACACCTCAAATACATTTTTACACATGTCCAAAATGTGTCCTCTGCATTTGACCCATCATAACTACTTAGGAGCAGTGGGCAGCCACAGACCGACACCCAGGGACCAACTCCAGTTCTAATGTCAATGCTACCTAGCATGCATGCATTTTATATAATTTACAGTTTGTTTTGTAAATTCCTGGCTGAAACTGGATATCAGCATCACAGACCCTGCGGTCTATGAAGAACCACGGTATCATGTTTAGAAACGAGGACACTGTGTCAGATGTGAAGTGTTCTCGCATAGATTGAATTGATCTTACTCAAAATGCCACACCTGTGAGCTGCCACTAGGTTAGTGAGTTACATTGACCTCTCAAGTGTTGTTGTCGCCTTTCTTTCTCCCGGCTATGGCGAAAATTAATGATATTTTCCTTTCCCGTTCACGAGTAATGTTGGGCTTTACAGTGCATTTGGGGTGAGAGGTAAAGTGACATTTTACCAGTTTTGCTAACTTGCCTATTTCGAACCACTTTGCTTTTTGAAACATTAAAGGAATCACCCCATAAGGCGTGGCTGGGTAGCGCAGTGGACCTACCAGGAAGGGAATTGGCATAATGACTAAATTGGGATGGGTGAAAAATACAGAAAGCCCAAAAATAAATAGAATACAAATTTAAAATAAATTAAAAAGATGATCTCCCTGTGTACACACATGCTTCCTCATGTGGATATTCACGGACGTTTTGGTCAACAGGCCTTCTTCTCTGACAGGATCTGTTGAAAAGTGAAAAGGCAAGAGTTCCAGTGTGACCTGGAACCTGGAGTAAATGACGGTGTGGAAACGTTGGGAAGAATTGAAGAACCACACGGCTAACACTGAAGGAGCAGATTTCATTATGCGAATTCTGGTTGAGGTAGAATGTAATGCCCTTTTAACTCTGGAAACCTCATAACTTGCTGTTTGATTTTGGTGTTTGAGTTGCATGTCACTATTGCAGTAAGATTTCAGGACTGAAAAAAGGTGTGCGGAAAATGTCTCTCTCGCTCTTTCTCTCTCTCTCTCTCCGGCCTGTTTGTTTGCACCCCAGTTTCACAATCACTGGTTTAGCTGGTGTGTGTGTGTTTGTGAGGGTAGGTCTGTGTGAGAGTGACAGACAGACAAAGAGAGAGAGACAGAGAGAGAGTGTGTGTGTGTGAGAGAGAGACAGAGAAAGTGAATTTCCTGGGACCAGTTACATGTTTAACTGAGTGAATATGTGCATCCAAGTCCTGCTTTATATTCTTCGGAAAAATCTCCATCCCCGTGGGAGGGAGGAAGGAGAAAGGAGGGAGGGAGGGGAGGTTGTTAGGATAAGATAAGGGCCACATATTTGACCTTGAGACGAGCCCCCTGAACCTTAAGACCTAACCTATACACGGGAGACTGGTGGAGCTGGACTCCCTTATTTGGGTAGAAAGATTACGACACACATGAGAGGTCTATTGCCAGTTGTAAAGGTGCTTCCACAAAGACAGAGAACAGTGGACAATAGGCAAATATTATACCACTTTGAAATTCAAGGTCTTTCAACAGAAAATCACAGAGCGGTAATTACAGTACCTCGTGTTCTATGAAGAACGAAGGTTATCCTATAACCCTAGTTATATGAGTACTAGCGAGCGCTCTGCTCTTAGTGGGATATTCCCCTGTTACCTATTGTGACCTTGAAAGTTTCCGCCACAATGCACCTACACCTGTCCGGCCACGCCCACTTCCGCCCATGCATTTAAGCGAGGGGTGTGACCGTTCCGCTCTTCCCTAGTCTTGACCGTTATTCGGAAGACAATTAGGGGTCCTCAGTGAGTGAGAGCAGAGCGCTTGCTAGTACTCATATAACTAGGGTTATAGGATAACCTTGGTTATATTTCGTACTAGCTCCGCGCTCTGCTCTTAGTGGGACACAGGAGCGGAGCAGGGCGGAGAGCCAGACAAATGCACCCGCTGAGGTCCCCTACAACCATCAGAACACCGGGGAGGGTCCAGGACCCCCACCCCCCCTAGTGAGGGGTGGGGGGGGGGGAACAGGACACCGACTGTGCGAAAGAGGGGACAGCACCCAACAAACGCACAGGGTGAGTAGTAGACCGCGGGACAGAAGGGCCCGCAACTACCCGACCGTGCGCCCTGCACGCTACCAGGGAGCGTGAATACTTTCGGCAACCAACATGCCCTTCCGCGTTGCTCTGATTGGCCAGCGATCGGCCAGCCCTCTACGCTCGTTTTCCCCCTACGCCGGCAACGCGCGCATGCGCATTTCGTACTTGTCTCCCTGTGGGGAGGCGGGGGCCGCTGGTGTACAGCTGAGAGCTCCAGCATAGCTATGTCCGCGAGCTAGGCGCAAGCCAGAGTAAAACACAGTTTTCAATCAATCAATCAATCAATAATAACATTAACAAGACTCTCGTTGTGTCTATTTTGCTAACGCTACCTCTCATTGCTTTAACGTTACCTAGGCTCTCGTGTCTATCTGCTAACGTTAACGTTAGCATTAGCATTAGGCTAACAAGCTGTAACGGCACCAGTCTCGCGTCTATCTGCTAACGTTAGCATTAGGTAATAACCGGTTTAAAATGGATGGTGGTTACCTCATGTTGTGTCTATTCTACTAGCATTAACCATTAGTTACTAGTACAAACAATCAATAGCGAGTTATATTGATCACGCTATGTACGATAGCCATGCTAAAACGCTAGCACAACATTAGCACCTAACCTAACAACAAGCTTAACAAGTCAGCGACCTTTTTGTGAGACTAAACTCTCCGCTCGGTGGCAAATTGTGTTGATTCATCAATAAATGAGGCAGAATACACAGTGACTGTATCCTTTTTTGTTTATTGCACTTGTTCCTGCTGCAAATTAAATCCTATGCGAGACATTAAAGATGGCGGCTTTCTGTTTTTGTGGAGAGCCTCCAACGAGTGACACGTCTCTCTTCTGACCAATCAGTGGTCTGCAGTGTTTCACGTGACTTTTCTGGTACCACAACATGCCTTTCGCGTTGCTCTGATTGGCCAGCGATCTTCTACGCTCGTTTCCCCTAACCTCGTGTCGCGGGTGGGGGTATAGGGGTATCTGTATGGGGGGTGTATATACCTGCGGGAGCCAAAGAGGAGGACGTGTACCGGGATGGTCTGGAAGAGGACCTAAAGGCATACCTGGCTGATGGAAAAGGCAAGTGAATATCAGATGATAATGATATGTGAAGTACCGTCGCTGTACTGCACCAAGCTGTCCCTGTTGTTTGTTTAGACGGAGTGGAGTCCAGGAGGTCCTGACGGGAGGGGAGAGAGCCGGAGGATGGTGATTTTGTGCAGACGACAGCTACAGCAGGCGAGTGCAGGACCACCAGGGGGGGGGGTAGCGTATGTAAACATTATACAGGCTACACATGTGTGCCCTCTTCTTCTTACACAGCTGGGGAGCGTCGTTGGAGGGAGCGCGAGGTGATTGGCTGGCTGGCGTGACGGGGGCGGTGCCCGGAAGTGCTGGCGCTACTGAAAGGAGAATCAATGACGGACAATGGCAGAACGAAAAGGGGAGTCGAGAGGACGCTGGCAGAGGACGCAGGGCTGCGAGGACACACAGCTCTTTTTGTGTTTTTACCTTTCCTCCAGTGGAACCAGTTCATAGCGGCGACTGCGTGTTTCCTCCAGAGTGGAAACGAGTGGAGCTTCAGACCGGAGGGACTTTATCGCCACACCGGCGCTGTGAGTAAAGAACGCAAGACAGTAGAATACGTGCCTAAACAAATGAACTATTTTCCAGAGTGGTAAATGAAGACATAGACGAACGGTGACTGCATTTGAATTAGGAATATTATTAGTGGCGTGAAGCTGAAGATTATCGGAACGGCATACAGTAAAGCCAGTAATACTGTCGAAGACTGGAACCTAGTATTGTGGATTCTCCATCCTCTGTGAACTACCTTTTCTCTCTTTTCTAAATCATATGGAGGATATCTAATCCATTGTGCATTGTGACGAACCCGTGAACGGGGGGAACCTTGCTCTTACTGACTGTGCCTTTCATTACAGGCGGAAGGACATTATTGCACGCCTGGTGCTTGGAGGGCCTAAAACACCCCAGTACAGACCGAACAGTTTTTAGCCCGAAGCCGAGAGGGGCTACAGGAGCGGAAGGAGGTGGCGTCCTTCCGGCCCTCAGCTTCGGGCCCCGGTTATCATTAACCTTTTTCGTATTGTTTGTAACTCAGCGCTTCCACTGCCCCAGACATAGGTTAGGATATGGGAGGAGTATTCTAGGCCTGGTCACAACCCCTAGCGGTGAACAACACCCACTATCCTATCCAAACCCCCTTAATTTACCGTGTGAACACTTAGTGTGTATTTATCTACCTATATTCTCCCTAAATCATTTGTCGTGGCTCCCCGAGGGATAGTGTGATATCGATGCTTATTTCAGGATGTTTGCAGTGAACCGTGTGGTATAGTGTGATTCTAAGTTGACGTTTGATAAGTCATAGACCCGTGTGCAGGGTAGACTATTTTTCCTTCACGTGTGTAGTGTCTCGGGCGGGGATAGGTGACGTGGGTGGGAGTAACAGTCTGGGGGTGGGTTTACGGGGCATGGAGCACTTCCTCCTTTTAAACTACCCTAGGCTTAAGAGGCGTGGGTCTTTTAAATAGGCTAACCGACCAGTTATTTATATCAAAATATAACCTTGTATTAAACTATCTATTTTTATGCAATAAAAGCTTTCTTACTGTTTCTCGGCGCATTCTCCCGTGTCTGTTTGTGGTCCTGGGGAAATTCATGGTGGTAGGTCGGCTGGCCCCTTTGGGAAGAGTATCCGTGCATGTGCACACCTTAGCCTTAGACCTGGATGCTTCCCGTGGGGGTCAGGTGACACTCGTTCCCAGCTTTATCTTTCCCCCCTACGCCGGTAACGTGCGCATGCGCATTATCGCTGGCCAATCAGAGCAACGCGGAAGGGCATGTTGGTTGCCGAAAGTATTCACGCTACCAGGGAACGTACGTGAAAACATAAGCCTGTGTTACCGCTTCCACACCTCGTGGGGTCGGGGTCGTTAAACCCTGACGCTGCCCTCGATACATCCCGTGGGGTCGGGGTTCCAAACCCCGACCCTGCGGGCGAAGCTGTAGCAGCGGGCGCGAAGGAGGTCCCAGCCCCATGGACCACTCAAGGCAGGCTTACCACCGATTCCAGGGGCCAGGACCCGACAAAAGGGACCTGGTGAGGTCAACGAGGCCGCGGCATTGAGACCTCTCCAGGTGTTTACTCGTGACACCACCCTTTACACCTTCATCTTCCAAAGAAAGGAAAAAACAGCAACACAAAACGAATCTAAATACCTATAGCTAACAATCCTTCTGACGTGTGCCTGTAGCAATGCACTTCCGAGAAGTGAAAGATAAGGGAAGAGCGGAAGTACGGTCACACCCCTCGCTTAAATGCATGGGCGGAAGTGGGTGTGGCCGGACAGGTGTAGGTGCATTGTGGCGGAAACTTTCAAGGTCACAATAGGTGACAGGGGAATATCCCACTAAGAGCAGAGCGCGGAGCTAGTACGAAATATAACCATGGTGTCACGTCTAGACACAACGACATAACTAGGAGAACACAGTTGGATTATAGGCAAACGATTCCAAGGCCTTAGATATTCAAGGTCCTTTCTACAATGTGTCACCATCTCTTCCCATGTATTTAACAATTTCAGATGAAATCAATATTAATCCTGCGGAGACCAAAAGGGACCTCGCTCCCATTCAAATAAACCAACCCCCGATTTGATAAGGAGCCGGGCTATTTGGATAAGCGTGGCGGGCAAATCAGCAAGAGATACTCTCTTGAACGTTGTCTATTTTCTCCTCATCAATGATTGCTTGAGGACTTAGTCTGTACGTTCAGTGGAGTTCGGTCATGGTGCTGGGGGGGACAGGTCGTTGGAGACAAGCTTTCTGAATACTCAAACAACTGAAATATTGGAGGGCTGCGAGTGCCAAGTTTAGGGTATTATTTCACATATCACGCGTCAAACTGTTAAAAAAAGAAATAATAATAATACAAAATAAAAAATGATGAGTGGTCTCCAGCAACGCCCCGTGTAATCTGACTCAGGGGAACATTTTTCAACCGAGTTCCAAAATGTATAGAGATCAATATTTAATCTGCACCAAATATTGGACAATGCACAAAAGCCCAGGATACTAAACGACAGACAGTTACAGAGCTTCTTTGGCCGTCGACAGATGACTAAGCACTTATAAACGATAAAAGATCAACTTCAGCAGCTTGAGAAAGCATCACTGTTGCATAAAGCGATGTTTTTCGAAAACGCCACGTCCGGGATATGACTCCTGGAGGCCCCGTCACTCGTGATTTTTGCATATGCGAGACGGAGCAATACATTTTACCCTTGACAGTTAAAAGAGGTTCTCTCTGCTGTCAATTGATGACTCCGCATTTAAAAGAGGATTACAAACAAACTTTGGTTGCCGGGAAAGCATCAGTATTGCAGGAAGCACACAGTGATTCATAACACCACGCCTAGCTGTGTTTCCCCGGCCGTGTGGCTGAAGGTGACCTCAGCCCGGAGACAGAACAATATATTTGCATGTAGCTGCACGGTGTGTAGATCAAGATGGTAATTCATGCTTGCATTTTGCAATGACTTTGCCTGAAATGGTTGAGCTTGTGTGTGTGTGTGTGCGTGTGCATGTGTGTGCATTGTGTGTATATGCATATGCATTATGTCTGTGTGTGTGCTTTTCCTATGTGTGTGTGTGTATATGAGTTGTGTGTGTATATATGCATGTGCATTATTAGTGTGTGTGTGTGTGTGTGTGTGTGTGTGTGTGTGTGTGTGTGTGTGTGCCTTTGCCTATGTGTGTGTGTGTGTGTGTGTGTGTGTGTGTGTGTGTGTGTGTGTGTGTGTGTGTGTGTGTGTGTGTGTGTGTGTATATGAGTTGTGTGTGTATATGCATGTGCATTATTGGTGTGTGTGTGTCTTTGCCTTACAGTATGTGCGCGTGTTGTGTGTGTGTATGAATATATGCATGTGCATTATGTGAGTGGGTGTGTATGTGTGTGTGTGTGCGTGTGTGTGTGTGTGTGTGTGTGTGTGTGTCTGTGTGTGTGTGAGCGTGTGTGTGTTCACACTCTGAGAGATATGTCTTGTGCTTGCTCTAATAGGTTTTGCTCCACTGGGTGCAGAGCTTACAGATGTCGTGTCTGCTGTCCTGAGTTGTGCAAGTGAGCACACACACACACACACACACACACACACACACACACACACACACACACACACACACACACACACACACACACACACACACACACACACACACACACACACACACACAGTACACACACGGTACACACACACAGTACACATGCCCAAAATCACGTTCAGGTTTCAGGTGTCAGTTCCCTTTTCTACTTTCCATGCTCCTTAGTTCTGGCATCAATAATCAGAACTCGCAGACAAAGTGGAGAATGGTGACTTCCTGCAGAGAATTTCAATAATTTAGCAGTATATGTTATTATGGGCGTGATATTTATTTCTTTAAACCTTTATTTATTCAGGGTTTTTTCTTTGACCACTCTCTCAGAAACAACCTGCTACACTCACACCTGGGCCAGCCACTGATGCAGCTACTCTGGGCTGAGCAGTTGGGGGTTAAGTGCCTTGCTCAAGGGCACCTCAGCAGCAGTGTAGGCTGGGTAAAACAGATAACACTCAGCGTGCCGGGGGATCAAACACGTCTGACAGCTGATGACGGATAGTGCTCACAGGCCCGGGGAGGATGATGGCCACTGCTCCCTCATCAACAACCCCTTTTGTGTACAACCCACTGGATGGATGGATGAGTTCAGATCCTCCTCAACAACCCACTGGATTGATGGATGAGTTCAGATCCACATCTGCCCGCTGGCTGGTGTACAAACGCTTTTAACAAACACTTGAGGATTCTCCCGGAAAAGATGGGACATGGTTTGTGAGTAGCTGAAAGGCTGGTCGAGCCATGTGACACACCTGCCAATCCACCTGTCACCAAGTGGAGCACCTGGAGAGAGACACAGGGAGCAGAGAGGAGCCCACAGTACAGAAATAGCAACACGTTGCAGGGGCCACCTCCTCCGACACCCAGTGCACCTGTCCCTCCGGAAATGAACCATGTGGGCGTCACATGAGACTGTAGATTAGCCATTGGCACAAAACAAATGCCCCAACACTCATCGTCGTCAACACTGATGGCCAGCATATGTCTGACCGTCGTCTGTGGCCAGTGGTTTTAACTCACACTGCCAGTGTTATCATGATCAATAATCACTGTGGTGTTCTCCGCTTGTTATGCACTCGGTTATGCACTCACTAAAACAGTGGGGTGTTGGCACCTTCTCTGGGCCTGTGCCGCCTGTCACAAGTATAAAAGAGGCCGGTGAGAGACAGACAGCTTGCCTCACAGTTGGCTTGGGCATGGGCTTGCCAAGGCTGAGAAAGGTCAGAGCCACCACATGCTGCCATAACCATAGCCATGCCTCTGATGCTCCTCCAAAAGGCCCACATCAGAACCACAAACAAACGCTAGCACACTTTCACCTGGGTCTTTTTTCAGATCAGACATGGTGCTTATTCCCCCCTGTGTTCTAATAGGGATATATGGTGCTATCGATGGTTTTTAGAAATAGATTTGAGGAGGTTGTGGACAAGCTAAGGCGTTGGAGTTAGAGGTCGTGCACTGTGTGAAAATTCACATGTTCTATGTAATGAACATGCATGCTGCGTTTCCATGTTGCTTATTTATTGCTGTTTTGATGGTTTTCAGAAATAGACTTGAAGAGGTTGTGTTTAAGGAAAAGCTAAGATGTAGAAAGTTAGATGTTGGACATTGTGTGAGAATTCACACGCTCTATATCGAACATTCATGCTGCATTTTACCACATGCCGCTTATTCACCCCATTCCACAATACCACTGCATTCTACATTCTAATAATGGGATAAATGGTGCCATTGATGGTTTTTAGACATTTCTAAGAGTTTGAGTTAGGAGGATACGCTAAGTTAGATGTCGTACGTTGTGTGTGCAAACTCACAATGTTCAATATTGGTTTAAAAATGGAATCCCAGCTGTAGTTTAGCATGTGAAACAAAGGCTGCCTGCGGCTGGGACTGACCCTCTCGTAGGAGTATTATGGCAAACTCACAGAGGAGCCACGACGTCAGAACATTCCAGGGGAAATGTTATCAGAGCACAGCTTTGTCATAATGAACACTTAAGACCCCCAACAGATTCATGTTTCTGGCGCAAAGATGAATATATCATGCACATTAAAGGGCCCACCCTAAATTAGAAACGCATTGTACATTTCCATTTAGACAGGGGGGGGGGGGGGGGGGTTGTCGTTGGGGTGGCATAGTCTCCCCCAGTCACACCATCTGTTTGATTGGTTGGTTGTTTCATTCCCTCTACGTACTTTATGACAAATTATGATATTTACATTTCCCCAAAAGTTACTGTTTGGAATATTATTAACCTTTAGTTTTTAGTTTTTTTTGTGTATTATATTCAGTCCAGTCCAGTGTCAGGATGGAGGTAGGTGAGTTCCAATTGTGGTATGCAATCACAGAGACGGAGAGGGTGTACTCTTAAGCAGGTTCGTTTTAATAGTAAAGAACACAAAGAGTAATACTAGGATACAATGCCGTGTGGCAGGAAGAAGAGGGGATAAGATAATGGAGCTTAGTGGTGGTCCAGAACCGGAACCGCCCGCGTTATCTCAGAACGCTATAATGAAGACCTGACGGATATCAAGCAGAAGATAGGAAGGTTAAATAGACACCACATTCTAACATTCCACACACACCCCTGTGACAGCCAATTAGGAACCATACCCTAAGTGACAGCACTAAGTGACAGGGGAGACAGGTGACAGTAGCCAAGTGACAGATGACAGAATGGTGGGTGGTTCCAGACAGCAGTCAGCAACCAGAACGTAACAGTACCCTCCCCCGACGAACGGCACCAGACGTTCACCTGGGGGCCTCGGGATTCAGCCGCCGGAAATCAACGATCAGGCTGGGATCTAAAATGTCCCTTTGAGGCACCCAAGAACGCTCTTCTATCCCGTACCCCTCCCAATCCACCAAGAACTGAAACCCCCTACCCCTCCGCCTACAACCCAGTATCCTCCGCACTGTGTAAATGGGCTGACCACCAATAAACCGAGGCGGAGGAATCGTAGGCAGTGGCGGGGCCAAGGGCGATGAGAGGAATGGCTTCAACAGGGACACATGAAACGTCGGATGAACCCTCATCGAGCTCGGAAGCCATAGCCTGTAAGCGACAGGATTCACCCGACGCACCACTTTAAAGGGGCCTATAAAGCGAGGAGCCAGCTTCCTGGATTCCACCCGGAGAGTGAGATCCCGGGTGGAAAGCCAAACCCGCTGCCCAGGACGGTAAACTGGAGCCGGACGACGCTTGCGGTTAGCCTGCCGCTGGGTTCTAACCGAAACCTTCTGCAGCGCCGTCCGGACCCGCTTCCACGTCCTGCGGCAGCGAGCCACATGTGCCTGGGCCGAGGGCACCTCCGAATTGAATTTGAATTAATTGAAAATGACTGTTTTCATTTATTATTGGAGAATTTTTAAGTTCTGGCTTTTGTCGGGTTTGGGCTACAAAAAGCTATACCTGGGGGCTCGGTTTGGGTTGGTCCAACCAGACATTCTGATATGGATGGCTATCATGTGACCACTGCAGAAAACATGTCAATATGAGATAAAACTCACCCTACTGTGGAGCATACACCCAGAATGCCTTGCGGTCCGATTAAGACAAGGCACCCATCGGGATGCTTTTATTAACACATGCGTACCATGGTCATAGACCCTCTGTGATTGTAACGTTACTAAACGATATGTAATATATAGCATGCTAATTGCTAACGTTAATACCAGTGGCGTTGTTAGCCCCTTTTTTAATTTCTTTTTTACATTTTATTTTTTAGATGGCAGCATCCCCATTGTCTGTGCTGAATGTTTGTTAGTGTTTGGTATTTTTTGTTGGTTTTTTGTACTTTTAAACATCCATTTTTAGTAGGTAGTAGTTTTCATTTGATTCTATAATTCTTTCATTCACCGATTTGTAGACCTTTTTTTGTGTCCTGAAAGGCGCTTATAAATAAAATGCATTATTATTATTATTATCATCCAGGAGGGAAAAGACACTTTGGATAGTAGGGACTGCATCTCTGCCTGTCCTGGCCAGGAAACACTTTGCAACTGTGATCTCCTCTGGCAGTAGTTGGATATTGTAATGTGTGGCGAGGGGTTGCAGCAATTCCACTGAGAGAAACTGGTCTGAGGCTGGATAACATGCAGCCTCTCATAAGTTGTTCTCCAACTCATGAGAACCTGCTCTCAAGCTCTTGCAGCATTCTGTCGAGGACTGGATAGAACAGTCTCTGTCTCAGCTGATCTCCTGAGCTGAAGTCTAAGCTTGTGCCACAAGATGACTCAACTACATACTCGTCCATCCTTTTCTGCTTCCTCCTTTGGCTGGTAGTATGTTCCTCAATCCCAAGGCCATTACATATGGCCTTTGTCCTGTCATACATGTCCACTGCCATCTCTGAGGTGCGATAACCTTTGAGTGTGTCCTGCACTGTGCTTTTAAATAGTACAGGCATTGAAGATGTGCACTTTAACGCAGCAGCACCTGGAGCCATCCATACCCATGTCCAGTGTCCACTGACAAAGACATGCTCATGATACTGTGATGATACACTATAATAAGCTTTAATCGAACCCTGGTTCATTTCCTCGGATAGTCCGGTTGGTTTGGGGTGGTGTGAAAGCTCATTCACTCTTGCAAGTGAACCCTGCTGCGGTTCATTTGAGATGTGAATGCAAAGCGGACCACAGGCAGGAAAATACCCAAAAATCGAATCATTTTATTATGAGAAGACTGAGATAATATGTATGAAACACACAATACCGTTTTTTTTCTCGATTGCTTAAGCACGATTTTGAAAACAGGGCCCAGTGTTTCAAAACACTACACACAATTAGCACAACCACACACACAATTATCAGAACACCTCAGATCCTTTGCTAAATTAAACACTCTTGTCAAAACTATACACTAATTTATAAAAACTACATTTTGTTACCATATGAAAGACACGTTTCATATGACTTAATTCTGTTTGAACCAGTTACACACTGCTGTGCTTAACCTAAAACACATTTAGCTATTCTACTTCTCAGTGATTAGAGTACTGTAAGTGAAGTACACAGATAATGTGCAAATATACAATAAATTCACCAAACACTACACAATACCAATGCTGTAGACTGATGAAAATATAATTTATTTATCTCCATATACCCAAATCAATGATGCAGACTGATGAAAAAAAACATTTTCTCTCCATATACCCAAATCAATGATGCAGACTGATCACAACAAAACATGTCCCAGTTTTCATGCTACTACAGTGTGCATAACACTGTAAGCTCAGCAAATATCAGACAAACATAAAATACTGTATCCAGTACAGGTTAAAATTACAGTAAAACAAAAACAAAAATAGAAAACATTTAAATAGAGTACAGAAAATACTAGACATCTCTTTGCCTAGCTGGATCTGGCAAGATAATTTTTTGTTGTGATTCTCCATGGTGACATGTTGACTGATTTGGGTATATGGACAGAACATTTATATTTTCATCAGTCTGCATCATTGGATGTCTTGTGTAGTGTTTGGTGAATGTATTGTATATTTTCACGTTATCTGTGTACAGTACTTCACTCTCCTTCCATTTTGGTTGAAGACAGGTGAACTCACCTGCTGCATTTTTATAGTGCTTTTAAACCTCATTGGTGTATCTACAATTAAGCAATGGTGTGTTTGTGCATCTGATGGCTGTGTTTAACCAATTGGCTCATATGTGTGGTAATTTGACATTCTGTGTCTAATGTAATGCAAGTGTGTTTAGTAATTGCAAATCACTGTGTGTATTGTTTTGCAAAAAGTGTGAGGCTGACATTGTGCTTATAGAGGTGCAAATCTGGGCCTATGTTTTGCTCCTTGAGTGTAAGGTTTTGATAATTGTGTAATACTTTTGATTTGAGTGTTTATGCAATCGAAGAAAACTGTAAAGACTAGAGATTAACTTTGTTAATTTTGTACATAGGCTGTGCATATGTTTGTTTGTTTGTTTGTTTATTTGCTTATGTGTATGATTCTGTGTTTTTATTTTGTTATTGGTGTATATTTATGTATATGTATATGTGTATGTATATTTGTACTCCTGTTGGGGCCTCTTGGACCAGATCAATGTTTTATCTGGCTAAATAAAGGTTAAATAAATAAATAAGAAACTGATGATTTGGTCAAATACGGCAATATTGTCTTCGTCACTGGAGTGTCTGGAAGATGATGATCATTCTGACCTCCACCGGCTTTTTCGTATTAGGGGCTCGCGTCGCTGATATACTCCCCACCTGCAGTCCTCCTTGCTGCGGCTGGATGGGTATTGAACCTCCGGTTATACAGCTGGACTGTGGGAGGCACCGGCTGTTGTGAGAAACTGGTTGCTTACGAGCTGGGTGAGTAATGTTTTGCTTGCGAGCGCCAGTTGTCTGTTAATGCTATGGGGGTTAGCTGACAATTTTACGAAGGCCGGCCCCAGATTGGGGTCCTCTGCTCGGCTTCCTAGGCGGTGGACGGAGGATCCTGGTCTGACGCCCATGATGGTCAAACTAGTGGGCCGCGACCGAGACCTGGTTGAACCCGGGATTCTCTGGACAAGCGGATGCTTCTCTGTCCCGTGCAGGCCCCATCTTTCACATGAATGTGAGAGTACACCCTAAACACGAGGAAATGTGGGTATGGATCTTCGTTATCGGTAGTTCCATGCTCAAGTCGGCTGCAGCCCAAATGGGAATTGTGCCGACTCCGCTGTATGTCTGGTAAATCACTGTTGAAAACTGTGTTTGACATTTCTTTTTCTCTTCTCTCTTAGGATGAGGACGGTTTCAGGCGACGGCCTGTCTGAAGTGTGGCTTGTTATGTCGTTGTGTACAGTTCAGGTGATAGCTGCTTAGCTTGCGTGCTAGTTTGTGGCCTACTGTTAGCCAGTCAGCTGTTAGTTGCGGCGCTAGCCTGTTGCGTTCACTAGGCTAGGAACGTTAGCTTGTTGCTATCAGTCGGGCGGCTGTTAGCTTAATGCTACACTGTTGAACGTTACTATGAGTATAACATGCTTTAAACACTCTGACTACGACGTCATCTTTGACAGAGGATGTTAGTCGACCCTACACCCGGGTGCCATGCCAGCGAGGACTTCGTCAACATGGAGAACGGCGGCTGGGTGGCGTAGTGGACATTACCCTCGTCACCAACGCAGGAGATGCCGGGTTTGACTTCGGTGTCCCGTTAACCAGTGTTGCAGTCCTTTCGGCCTGCGCTCAGGGTGGAGGTAGGAGTCCTGACCGGACTTTAAACACTTCTTCTTTCCTTCCCTTCTAAATGTTTTGTAATAACGATGTTTCCAAAACGTGTGTTGCTGCAATACATTGAGGATACGACGTGTGTTGTGTGTGAATTGTCTTGTCACTGGTATAGCTTCTCTCTACATAGAAAATCGGCGTTGTTTTTTACATGTGTAAAAATGAACTGGTTAGTTGTGATGAGAACATGTGTGTTCATGCAACGTTTTTTTTCTTTTTTTCTGAAAAAAATTAAAATTTAAAAAGCGGCTTCTTGTCGTTCCCCAGGCGGCTTGGAGGAACGGTATCTGGTGTCTTGTTAGACTATCCATTGATGTGTTTTGGGTCTCGACGCGTACATAGTGCTGGCTCTGGGTGTTTCTGATAGGAATCACGCATGAGGCTGGTGCGCCTTGGTTGCTCGTTATTAAAACTGCGTTTTTATAGGGCAACTGGGATGGAGTTTGTCTCTTCCGAGCGTCAGTTTACTAGGTTTGTCTCGACAAATTCTCGTTCATATCTGGGGGATGTTAATGGAATAGATCAAAGCATAGGTAGAGGGGTCTCACGCCCTTGGGGTGGGCCACTGAGCGCGGTACGAATAGGACCGTCTGGGTGGCGCCCTCTATAATGTTTTAGATCGACACGCGTACCTACCCCCTCTCCTGGAGTGGGGATGTCGGCGTGATTAGGGCACGGGATTGGTTCTGGTCACGCTGGTCCAGGTCAGTTAACCCGTTGTCCGCCGGGGACGCAGATCTTCTGTTCTGGTACCCTGAGGGACTTGTGCTTTTTTCAGGTGGAAAAATGCTGGTTCGGCCCGGGTGTCACAGGGTTGGGCGTTATGGAGACCCTGTCATGAAGGGGCTGGTTCTCCATTCCTTTCGCCCCTCTCTTACGCATGGCTGAGAGGGGGCTGTTGGGGTGGTCTTATAGACCTCCTCTGGCATCCCTGTGTGCATTCCGGTCCGCCGGGCCCGGTCCGAAGTTGTGTTTCGTCGAACCGTAGGCCTGGGATAACCCCTCTTTGGAAACTGAAACACTTGTACTGCGGTATAGCCAGTGTATACCCGCAGGTGTGTTTTGGAGTTTTTTTCTTGAGGGGTTATAGGAACAACCACCGCATGTGGTACCAAGAGGGTGGTTGATTCCCTGGTGTGTTGGAGCGGAGTCAACTCCCGGGTTACCCGGTTGAGTGTGCCCCTGCACGTTCATGACGTCTGCCAATCATGTCAGCCTTCTCTGCCTCTGCCCCTCTGGAGAGTCGGGTTTTTTGGTGGAGGCTTTGTCATGGTGCTCAACAATGCCAGCATACGCCCCTTCCGCCGGGGTGCTGTTTTCAGTTGACCCCTTTGGCACCTGTCTTGTCCGCAGTGCTCCAGGCTCGGGTCAAGTGCCTGCTGCCTGGATTGAGGGATCGACCTCTTCTGGAGGTCGTCTCCCCGGTGCGCTGCCTGCTCCTGCTGTAGTGTAGCCTCTTGAGTGCTTCGAGTTACAGCCATGCTGACTGCCTGAGTATGCCAGGGTCAGTGTGCCAGGCGGCGTGCTAGTGGGGGGAAGGGCCCGCTCTTGGATGGGCCCTGTCCGAATACGCTGGCGATGTGGGGGGCGGTGTCACTAGTGACCGCCTGGTGAGGTCTTGATGCTGTGGCGTCATTGACCTCTCCGGGCCCCCTTTTTCCGGGGGGATCCAGTCCCTTCTGGGTCTGGGTCTTCCTTCGCGCTCCGCTGCTACGGCCTTGCCACGGGGTTGAGTTTGCTCTTGACCCCGTGATTTTGGGGGCGGTAACAAGGTTTGTTCCTTCCGTTCGTTCCCTGGTGGCATGCGGGTTGTGCGTGTGCGTAGTCGTGGGGTCAAGCCACGGTCTGCTCACCCTGTGCGTTGAGTTGCTCGAGTTCCTCTTCGCACGGTCGGATCCGTCTCCCTCCCATCCTCCAATAGGGAGGGTATCCCTCCATTAGGGAGGGTCGCGGGGCTCGGTCCTCCCCGGTTCTGATGGTTGTGGGTGGCCTCAGCGGGGTACATTTGTCGAGCTTCAGCTCCCGCTCAGCTCCTGTTGTGCAGATGACGCTGAGCGGAAGCTAGTACGATATAGAACGATAGGTTATGAATATAACCGTAGTTCTATAAGTACTAGTGACGCTCAGCATCTAGACGCCACTGCGGCCCTTGATCTTACCTTGTGGTGAAATGATTGAGAAGGAGATGAGTGTGTGGCCCCACCCCTGCTTATGTAGGTAGCAGATGTGGGTGTGGTCAGACGGATGTTGGTATGTAAAGGTACATTGTGAAGTTTTTATTCAGTGCACGTCACTGGAGTGAGATGTGTGCAGATGACGCTGAGCGTCACTAGTACTCATAGAACTACGGTTATATTCATAACCTATCGTCTATTGTAACGTTCTGGGTTCCCTCTCCCGGGAACCCAGCTGTCATTCTGGAATGTTGTCACCTGGTGGTTGGTATTTGCATTTTGGTTGTCACAGGGAAGCTTCTAGCAGGTGGGCATTTTTTCCCAGTCATTGAGGACAATCGTACTGTGTTTGACATTTCTGTTGGGTGGGGGGATATTGTTAAAACCACCAGGGCATTGGTGGATTCTGGGGCGGCGGGGAATCTTATGCACGAGGGGTTGGCTATGGAGTGGGGGGTCCCCTTAGAAACCCTAGAGGTACCCATTCCCGTCCAATCTTTAGATGGGCAACCTCTATGTGGCCTCATTACACAACGCACCGGGCAGCTACGGGTGCAGGTGGCGGGTAATGGGTGGGAACTGTTGAAATGTTTCGTTGTCATGTCTCCCTGTTCTTTGATTGTATTAGGCCACCCCTGGCTCGCATTACATAACCCCTGTATTAATTGGGCTACGGGTGAACTCTCCATGGGAAGCGGCGTCAAGGCTGATGCTGGTGAGAGTTCACCCGCCCCTCCCCCCCCTCTTTTGTCTCTCTCCAGGATGACGGTGAGCGTTGCAGACTCCTTCGGATCTCCCAACCCTGATTTAGCAGGAGTGCCTGCGGTCTATTTTGACCTGGCGGACGTTTTTTGTAAAACGCGTGCTAACGCACTACCGCCTCATAGACCTTACGACTGCCCCATTAATCTTCTACCTGGTACTTCTCCACCCCGTGGGCGGATGTTTTCTCTCTCTCGCCCTGAGACAGTGTCCATGAACACTTATATTCGAGAGGCACTGTCCGCGGGGCATATTCGACCGTCGACATCCCCTGCAGGCGCTGGCTTCTTTTTTGTTGCTAAGAAGGATGGGAGTCAGCGGCCGTGCATTGTTTATAGGGGATTGAACGACAGGGGGCACAGGTTTTCTCTAAACTTGACTTACGTAATGCATACAATTTGGTCAGGATTAGGGAGGAGGACGGGTGGAAAACTGCATTTAACATGCCTAACAGGCATTATGAGTATTTAGTCATGCCTTTTGGTTTAGCTAATGCTCCGGCAGTTTTCCAAGCCCTGGTTAACGACGTGCTGCGGGAATTACTTGGGGTGTCAGTTTTTGTGTACTTAGATGACATCCTAATTTTTTCTCGCGATATGGTGCAACACCAACTGCACGTTCGTGAGGTGCTTCAACGTCTCCTTAAGCATCAACTATTTGTTAAGGCAGAGAAGTGTGTGTTTCACACTGACACTGTTTCCTTCCTGGGCTTTGTGTTGACGAAGGGTGATCTTCGCATGGATCCAGCCAAGGTGAGTGCAGTCTTGGATTGGCCACGGCCTTCGTCGCTCAAGGAGTTACAACGGTTTTTGGGCTTTGCAATTTTAGTGCTTAGCCAATCCATTAACAGCTCTCACTAAGTCCTCTCTCCCTGGCTTTGAATGGTCGCCTAGGGCAGAGTCGGCCTTCTCCGTTCATTGTGGAGGTGGATGCCTCTGACATCGCGGTGGGAGGGGTGATCTCTCAGAGATGTTTAAAGGACGGTAAGGTGCATCCTTGCGCTTTTTTTTCACGGCGTCTGTCTTCGGCTGAGCGTAACTACGACGTTGGTAATCGGGAGTTATTGGCGATCAAATTGGCACTGGAGGAATGCAGACATTGGTTAGAGGGGGCGGCACATCCTTTCATTGTTTGGACTGATCATAAGAACTTGGCTTACATCCAAGGGGCTAAACGCCTTAACGCTCGCCAGGCCAGGTGGGCGTTATTCTTCACTCGATTTCGATTTTCCATCTCCTATCGACCCGGTTCCAAGAACGTCAAACCTGACGGTCTGTCTCGCCAGTTTGACCTTCCGGGTTGGGAGGAGAAGCCCCACCCTATTATTCCACAGGCCTTGATTTTGGCACCCGTTTCATGGGGCATAGATAAGATCGGCTCTGACACAGGAGCCCGATCCCAGTGGGGGTCCTCCGGGGCAGATGTATGTGCCCAAGGCTGCACGCTCGCGCCTGCTGCAGTGGGTGCATGCATCCTCCCTCACTGGCCACCCTGGGGCCGCCAGAACCCTGGAGTTTATCCGTAGGAGGTTTTGGTGGCCAACAGAGGAGGGGCCTGCCCGGTGTGCGCGCGCAGTAAGAACTCTCGCCTCTTCTCCGGCCGCTTCCTATTCCAAAACGTCCCTGGTCGCACATATCCCTGGATTTTATTTCTGGCCTTCCTCTGTCGGATGGGTTCACTGCCATCTTGGTGGTAGTGGAACGATTCTCCAAGGCGGCTCACTTCATTCCCCTTCCCAAGCTCCCCTCGGCTCTGGTGGTGCAGCACGTCTTTCGGGTCCACAGGCTTCCAGTGGATATTGTGTCCGACCGGGGCCCTCAGCTCGCCTCCAGGTTTTGGAAGGCATTCGTGGAGTAGGAGGTTGCCCTGAGCTGAGTACGCGCATAATACCCTTCTCTCCTCCTCTACTGGTATGTCTCCCTTTCAGTGTCAATATGGTTTTCAACCTCCTCTTTTTCCCGAACAGGAGCAGGAGGCTGAGGTGCCATCGGCCCAGGCACATGTGGCTCGCTGTCGCAGGACGTAGAACAGGCTGTGGACGTCGCTGCAGAAGGCCTCTGTTAAGGCTCAGCGGCAGGCTAACCGTAAGCGTCGTCCGGCTCCGGTTTTATGTCCTGGGCAGCAGGTTTGGCTTTCCACCTGTGATCTCCTTCTCCGGGTGGAGTCCAGGAAGCTGGCTCCTCGCTTCATAGGCCCCATTAAAGTGGTTCGTTGGGTGAACCCTGTGGCTTACAGGCTGCATCTCCCGGCCTCTATGAGGGTTCATCCGACGTTTCATGTGTCCCTGTTGAAGCCATTCCTCTCATCGCCCTTGTCCCGCCACTCCCTGCGGTTCCTCCGCCTCGCATTATTGATGTTCATATATCTGTCTATACGGTGCAGAGGATCCTGAGTTTTAGGCGGAGGGGTAGGGGGTTTCAGTTCTTGGTGGATTGGGAGGGGTACGGGGTAGAAGAGCGTTCTTGGGTGCCTCAAAAGGATATTTTAGACCCCAGCCTGATCGATGATTTCCGGCTGCTGCATCCCAAGGCCCCTAGGTGAACGTCTGGTGCCGTTCGTTGGGGGGAGGTACTGTAACGTTCTGGGTTCCCTCACCCGGGAACCCAGCTGTCATTCTGGAATGTTGTCACCTGGTGGTTGGTATTTGCATTTTGGTTGTCACGCCCACATTCCTGTGTGTCACTGATTGGTACTCTCCACTGGTTGCTGTCACTGTGCTGTCAATTTGCTAATTGATTGGAATGTTGGGTTTGTGACTACTTATTCATTCTCTGTTCCCTTGTCTTGTTGTCGAGGCTTCAGATATCCGTTCGCGTGGGAAGGAACTGGTCAGAGGTTGCTGAGCCACTTGCTGTACACTTATGTTACTTTCGCTCTGTTTTCTCTGTTAATGCCCGGCGTCTTTCATGGATAATCGCTGCTCTGTGTGTTTTAATAAAGACACATCCTTAGAAAGAGCTACCTATCTCCGTCTCTCCTTGTCTCCTCCACCATTGGACTCACTACCACTCACCCCCATACGTAACAGTCTATTGTGGCTATGACCATCTATGACCATGGTATGCATGCCTTAAAAGCATCCCGATGAGTTAACCTGTTAAGCTCTCGGGTCCCCTGCTGTTCTCGTCATAAATCGATCAATACAGACGTATTAATAATACATTTTGTGTTTCTTTTTCAAATGCAGGGCTCTACGCTAACCTTTTTCCCAAGGAGCACATGTGCTCCTAAATGAACAAATTTAGGAGCACACAAAGAAATTTAGGAGCACCCAAAAATATTTAGGAGCACAGTGAAAATATTTCAAGTAACAGAGTTAATTTTCTTTTTCAAAAAATAAATGTATATTTGTACTGTGCGTGCATGTGCAAACGGGAACGGGACACACATCTGTACAATAGCACATACCACCAAAGTCACTGGCCCACTGTGTGTGTGTATCTGCGTGTGCAAACGGGAATGGGACACAGACATTTGAACTATTAAGTGATTAATGCCTACTGTGGCAAAGTTGTAGCCAACAACTAGGCCTAATAAGAAAGGCAGTGACATTGAACAAAAAGGAGACACTGGCATTACCACCAGGGCCATCAGTAGAGGGGACTGTAAGGTGCCCTTTCGGTATACTACCTTTGCTAAAACTGTGTTATCTGTTAAAAGTGGTAACTACTGGAATAGCCTACCAGTTGTGATTAGAGAGTGCCCCACATACTCCATGTTCAAGACCCATCTTAAACTGCATCTTAAAGGAAAACTCCAACATTTTGGGAAATTAGCTTATTTAACATCTTCCCTGGAGTTAGACAAGAAGATACATACCTTTTTTGTCTCTGTGCGTGCATTTAGCTTTGGGAACAGTAGCTCCGTTAGCGTAGCTTAGCTTCATCACTGGAAGTGGGGGGGTGCAATAGCCTGACGTTCCCTACAGAGTCCTACAGTCACCAAATACACTCCAAATACAACTCCAAAACGTTCCTGTAAACATGTTGTGACCTGTGTATTTACCACGTGGAGAAATAAAAAATAATTGAATTCGACAATTACGTTTTCTAAGCAGATACTGTATACTCTTGAAAAAATTTTTGCCGAACGACTCCTCCCTGCGCGCACTCAGTGATTTCTACGTGGAATCCGTGTTTGTTTGCATTCTCATTCATTCAAAGGATCCGAACCGATTGAAGTTTATGGATACCATGACTTAAAATCCTCTTACCTTGACGATTAAAAGCCTCCCCAATTTAGAAAACAGTAATCCAATGGCTGGCATTGATAATATAATACTAACTACTGCACGGAGCTAACCGGAGCTAACACAGAACCGGACGGTCACTAAAGCAAATATAATGACTTCCTTTCTGGGGGTTTTCAAAATAAAAGAGCGACGTCTATAGCAGCGGAAAACGTTTATTTTGTACATTATCTAACGTTAACACGAAGCTAAACTAACTTTAGGTTAGTTGTAACGTTAGTTTAGGTTCGTGTTAACGTTAGATAATGTACAAAATAAACGTTTTCCGCTGCTATAGACGTTGCTCTTTTATTTTGAAAACCCCCAGAAAGGAAGTCATTATATTTGCTTTAGTGACCGTCCGGTTCTGTGTTAGCTCCGGTTAGCTCCGTGCAGTAGTAAGTATTATATTATCAATACCAGTAGTGATGCACCGATGTGAAAATTGTGGCCGATACCGATAACCGATATTAATATTGCTGTTCTGGCCGATACCGATATTTACCGATGTCGATATCTCTGTATTTTTTATGATAATCAAATAAAGAGCTATTTTCCAAAACGCATATTTTTTTTTACTTTTGTAACTTATTTTCAGAAATTACTGATATTTTGAAACTATTTAAGGCCAAAACATGTAAAAAAAAGAAAAAAAATAGATATGTGGATAGATAGATAG
The DNA here is from genome assembly GCF_963971535.1 of Notolepis coatsorum. Taxonomy (NCBI): domain Eukaryota; kingdom Metazoa; phylum Chordata; class Actinopteri; order Aulopiformes; family Paralepididae; genus Notolepis; species Notolepis coatsorum. Next base: position 61,159,225 of record NC_140181.1, read on the forward strand.
ATAGATAGATAGATAGATAGATAGATAGATAGATAGATAGATAGATAGATAGATAGATAGATAGATAGATAGATAGATAGATAGATGGATAGACTTTGGTCCGGGGACCGAGTTCGACGCGCATTCACACAAACCCAAAAAAGCGGACTATCGAATTCTGGTCCGATTGACCACCGCAACACTTCCGGGATTCTGAAATCAGGGAGGAGATTGCGGTGGGGGGGGGGGGGGGGGGGGCAAATGAATGAATGCGGATGAGAGCCTTGACATTAAGTGATTGCAGATAAGGCTGTGGGGGTGCTAGAGACATGATCGAATAGACTTGTATGCGCCTGAATCTCCTGAACACGGCGCGAGACATTCCTATTCGATCAGAACTAAATTGGCAGCGAAAAAGACCGTTTTTAAGCATCGATTCCCCATGCACATGCGCAGATTGGCCACGGAGTGTGACGCAATGCACATCCACCCTGGAATGTTCCATTAGAGCGGGTGTTGTGTTGTGAGAATGATAAGATAGAATTAAATATACAGTAAAAGGAATACAGTACAAATATACAGAAGTCTACAGTAAGTGTAATATTGCACAGTGTTGTGCATTTATAATCAGTATCTATAGGCTACATAGTGTGCTGGTGCTGGTATAGACTAGTAATGTTGATTTTCAGTAATCTATGAAATTTCATATATGTCATATATGTCATATATTATACGTCTATACCAGCACCTGCTAGACTAGAATAGGCTGTCATTAGCCTACTATGTAGCCTAAGCTACTGATTATAAATGCACAACACTGTGCAATATTACACTTACTGTAGACTTCTGTATATTTGTACTGTATTCCTTTTACTGTATATTTAATTCTATCTTATCATTCTCACAATACAACACCCCCTCTAATGGAACATTCCAGGGTGGATGTGCATTGCGTCACACTCCGTGGCCAATCTGCGCATGTGCATGGGGAATTGATGCTTAAAAACTGTCTTTTTCGCTGCCAATTTAGTTCTGATCGATTAGGAATGTCTCGCGCCGTGTTCAGGAGATTCAGGCGCATACAAGTCTATTCGATCATGTCTCTAGCACCCCCACAGCCATATCTGCAATCACTTAATGTCAAGGCTCTCATCCACATTCATTAATTTGCCCCCCCCCTCGCAATCTCCTCCCCGATTTCAGAATCCCGGAAGTGTTGCGGTGGTCTATCGGACCAGAATTCGATAGTCCGCTTTTTTGGGTTTGTGTGAATGCGCGTCGAACTCGGTCCGCGGACCAAACACGCAAACTCTGGTCCGACCAAAAACATAAGTCTTGGTTCGCTTCATCGGACCAAACGCGGACCAAACGTAGGAAGTCACCTGATATCTATCTATCTATCTATCTATCTATCTATCTATCTATCTATCTATCTATCTATCTATCTATCTATCTATCTATCTATCTATCTATCTATCTATCTATCTATCTATCTATCTATCTATCTATCTATCTATCTATCTATCTATCTATCTATCTATCTATCTATCTATCTATTTGTTTGTTTACACTGACTCTGATAACGTTAGTTAGCAAGCAAGCTAGCCTATGCTTACCTGGCCAATGTGGGTCTCCTGGACAGATAGATTTGTTAAATCAGAATATCCACAGTGGTGTGTGTGCTGGTCCCCAGTAGGGGGTCCTACTAATCACCACAAAGTACCAGAAAATACCCTAAAGTACCCCAAAATACCCTAAAGTATACCCCAAAATACCCCAAAGTATACCCCAAAATACCCCAAAATACCCCAAAGTACCCCAAAATACCCCAAAGTACCCCAAAGTATACCCCAAAGTAGGGCTGGGCGATATGGAAAAAAATCATATCGCGATAACGATATGATAATTTTATTTTATTTCTCGATATCGATAATTATCGAATTGTTATAAGTATACTTTTTTTTTTTTTTTTTTTTTTTTTAACAACAGATGTATGTTTATTTTGCATCAATTCTTTGTCATTGCCGCCATCTTTAGTGTTACATCCCCTCACACTCCAGTTCTCAGGCTGCAGCTGATTTAAAAGCTAAAGTAAACCGGCTTCTCTGCTGGCTGTGGCTCCAGAGGAGTTGAACAGTTCTGGCTCTGCTAGTTTATTTTCGATCTTTTGGCGCTTTTTTGGTGGACAAACCACCGCACATGTGCACTGTGACTCGTGACTGGAGTCTAGTTCTGCTAGCACACATAGCCTACTGTGTACAGACGGTTTCAAAATGTATTTTAAATTAGAAAGCAAACAAAATAAATGGACAAGAGAAAAAGAAATCTGAATTTGGTCAGTATTGTCATTTGGACAAGCAAAGCCATTACTTTAAGTTGCAGGCAAGAAAGACAAGTCTGTCCACTGTCTCTGGTTTTAAAACTGCCCTATTGCAGGTAAAAAAAAAAAAAAAAAAAAAACGATTTTTTTATTTTTTTTTATTTCGATATTCGATATCGATTATTAAAATATATCGCGATATTTATCGTTATCGTTATATCGCCCAGCCCTACCCCAAAGTACCCTAAAATACCCCAAAGTACCCCAAAATACCCCAAAGTACCACAAAGTAAACCCCAAAATACCCCAAAGTACCCCAAAATACCCTAAATACCTCAAAGTACCCCGAAATACCCCAAAGTATACCCCAAAGTACCCCACAGTATACCCCAAAGTACCCTAAAATACCCCAAAGTACCTCAAAATACCCCAAAGTAGCGCCTTGCCCACTGCGCCACCTAGCCGCCTCAGAGCCATGTCTTAAAAATGGAATAGGACCGGAGAGGACACAGTATTTCCCTAGGCTCTCTATGGTTAATGCCAGAGACATAAGGTCAGATTGAAGCTTGGTCGATTGCCTGGATAACACATCATTGGTCCCTACATGTAAAATCACAGTGTGAACAGAGGGATGACTCTCAATGATAGAGGGCACCTGTTCCATAAGATCAGTCACCTTAGCACCAGAACAACAGTATGATATGGCACAGGGAAGTTTAATAGACCTGATGATGAAGTCACCAATCAAGAGGACTATGGGTTTGCCCTCATGGAAACCTACATCATAGATGGAAAGCCTTGGGTGATTTTCAGCTGTCACTGGGACAGGGTAGACAACAGGTCCGCCAGGGTCCATGGAGGAGGAGGAGGAGGAGGAGGAGGAGGAGGAGGAGGGGGGCGGCGGCGATGGTGCGAGTGCAGACCATGAGGGTTGATGTACAGGAGAGCGCTGCCGAGGTGAACTGGGGGAGGAGTGGTCCCTACGAGCTCTCTTGTTCCCGGACTGGGGGCCAGATGGAGAGGATGAAGAGTGGTCCCTACGAGCTCTCTTGTTCCCGGGCTGGGGGTCAGATGGAGAGGATGAAGAGTGGTCCCTACGAGCTCTCTTGTTCCCGGGCTGGGGGCCAGATGGAGAGGATGAAGAGTGGTCCCTACGAGCTCTCTTGTTCCCGGCTGGGGGCCAGATGGAGAGGATGAAGAGTGGTCCCTACGAGCTCTCTTGTTCCCGGCTGGGGGCCAGATGGAGAGGATGAAGAGTGGTCCCTACGAGCTCTCTTGTTCCCGGGCTGGGGGCCAGATGGAGAGGATGAAGAGTGGTCCCTACGAGCTCTCTTGTTCCCGGCTGGGGGCCAGATGGAGAGGATGAAGAGTGGTCCCTACGAGCTCTCTTGTTCCCGGGCTGGGGGCCAGATGGAGAGGATGAAGAGTGGTCCCTACGAGCTCTCTTGTTCCCGGGCTGGGGGTCAGATGGAGAGGATGAAGAGTGGTCCCTACGAGCTCTCTTGTTCCAGGGCTGGGGGTCAGATGGAGAGGATGAAGAGTGGTCCCTACGAGCTCTCTTGTTCCCGGCTGGGGGCCAGATGGAGAGGATGAAGAGTGGTCCCTACGAGCTCTCTTGTTCCAGGGCTGGGGGTCAGATGGAGAGGATGAAGAGTGGTCCCTACGAGCTCTCTTGTTCCCGGGCTGGGGGCCAGATGGAGAGGATGAAGAGTGGTCTCTACGAGCTCTCTTGTTCCCGAGCTGGGGGTCAGATGGAGAGGATGAAGAGTGGTCCCTACGAGCTCTCTTGTTCCCGGGCTGGGGGCCAGATGGAGAGGATGAAGAGTGGTCCCTACGAGCTCTCTTGTTCCGGGGCTGGGGGCCAGATGGAGAGGATGAAGAGTGGTCCCTACAAGCTCTCTTGTTTCCGGGCTGGGGGCCAGATGGAGAGGATGAAGAGTGGTCCCTACGAGCTCTCTTGTTCCGGGCTGGGGGCCAGATGGAGAGGATGAAGAGTGGTCTCTACGAGGTCTCTTGTTCCCGGGCTGGGGGTCAGATGGAGAGGATGATCCGCTGCATGAAGCTGGATTGGCCGGTCGTTTACTCATTGAAGTAGAGGTTGGGATGTTAGCATCTTTAGCTGTTAGGAGTGGGAACTCAGTGAAGTAATCCAAGTGCTCAGTCAAAGGAGCATACGAATTATTCACGGGCGCCCCAGTGGCGAACCACATAGCGTGCTCAGCCATGACACGGCCGACCCGGGTTCGACTCCCGAACCTGTCGTTATTTGCCGAATGTCTTCCCCCCATCTGTCTCCTATTCTTCCTCTGTCTCTCTCTACTGGACTGCCCAGTAGCAATAAAGCAATAAAACACCAAAAAATTTATCTTAAAAAAAAAAAAAAAAAAAAAATCACTGGAATGTCAAATGAAATGTCAGGGTTAAACAGGGGCAGAAGCCATCTCTTTCCTTTCCTTCCATTTACCACGGTAGACCAAGTTTAATTTACTACATTTTGTCCTCTTCAATTAGAACCTTTTCGATCTCTGTAGTAATGAGATTCAACACAAGTGTGAATGATGGATTCAAAGTATCTTTTGCTGCAAGCATTTCCTTAAGGTATTTGGTGTTGTCTATGACAGGCACGTTGCCACTGTTTTGTAAATCTTATAGACCTACTTTACTTCAAACATCACAAAACGTTCTGATCCCTCATTGCTTTGCCTTCCTTTGTCTGCCAACATTACCTCAACGCTACAACTTCGACAAAGCACCTGTTATTGTGAGTTGAAGAATACGAGCCAGGTTCTTCACACTCCACAGAGTTATTAATTCATTGGTGAGTATTGATCCTCATTTCCTGTTAGCACCAGGACCTAACTATACACTGGGTTCTAAAACCGCCTCTCTGAATCAATGGTATAGGCATTCATCATTATTTATCACACAGTCATTCGGACCGGAGCTCAATGCGTCAGTGATGATAGTTCTGTTTTAGTGGTGAAAATGGAGCTCTCTTCTTTTGATGCAGAATTGGATAAGGGATTGACAAATGGGAATTTTGTTAGTGCTCAAATAATGGTGGGAATAACACCCTTTCCCAGCATGCAAAAGATGATAAAGCTGTGTATTATTACTGTGGAGTGTGCTTGACTGCTTTTGTGCCTCTTGCTTATCTGCTGCAAAACTTTCAAATTTGACTGTTTTGTTGTTAGGAATTGAGGAGAAGGCTGGGCCATGGGCTAGCACTAGTCACCTAGGGCGCCATCCATCTAGAGGGCCCCAGAGCAATCTTTATTTTAAATGAATAAATATAACAGGGCAACAGTGGCTCAGGAGGTAGAGCAGTCGTCTGGTAATCGGAAGGATTCCTGGTTCGTTTCCCGCTCCTCCCGGGCAGTGTGTCGAAGTGTCCTTGAGCAAGATATAATTGCTCCCGATGAGCAGGTTGGTGAATGGGTGAATGTGAGGAACCAAATTGTAAAGCGCTTTGGATAAAAGCACTATATAAATGCACCATTTACCAGAACAAAACATTTACAAAGTTTGTCTTATTCTCTCTCAAGATAACAAAATTTTTCTTTTGGTATTATAAAAACTTGTTGCGCTGGCTTTCAAAAAGAACAAACATAAAAAGGTGGATGTGTTTTGAGGGTGACATGGTATCGATATGACATTAGCTGGTAATGAGTGTCTGTGTGCCAGGGAGGAGGCCAAGGTGGATTGGATCGGTCCCGGCGGCGTCTATATTAATCCCAGCCCAAGAGTGCTTCACGTTTCTCTGATTGGCCACGACGCCCCCATGTGACCGCGGCGCGCGGCAGAGCGGAAATAGGCTGCTGCCTCCGCGTCAAGAAAGACAGACAGGCATTCTATTGCCATGCTCTGCGACAAACTCTAACCTTAACCAACTCCGAAAGAATGCCTAAACCTAACCCTAACCTTAACCAACTCCGAAAGAATGCAATGCCTAAACTTAACCCTAACCTTAACCAACTCCGAAAGAATGCCTAAACTTAACCGGCGAAAGAATGCACGTTTATATAGAGAGATGATAAATTAATTAAACGTAAAAAAAAATAAAATAAAAAATTGAAGTGATTCGAACTTATCACCAACGTACCACAGGCTCGACAGCAAGGCGGCGAACGAGTTGAGCTAACCGTCGATGTTAAAACAGGGGGGATTACGGCTGCATAATGCCGCTCTGCCGCGGGGCGTGCTAGGCGTTGTCGCGGCCAATCAGGGAAAACGCGGAAGCACTCGGCAGCACTCTTGGGCTGGGATTAAAGAATAGGCGTCCGGCGAGTGGCAAGGGCACCGGCGGCCTAGAGTCCAAAGTCTCACTTAGGATTCACCAATACACCAGCCGGCCCTGATCGAGGAGGATTAGTCACCCTAACTTCACAAACGTAAAAAAAATTTAAATGTAAAGACCATAGACTGTGATGTTGCTCTTCCTCTCACGAGGGGCCCCGGCTAAATGCATGATGCCTGGGGAGGCGGAGGAGGAGGAGAGGGCAGGGAGGGACTTGGATGTCATACTCACTGGAGTGGTCACACTGTGAACAGGAAAGACAGGTCAGCAAATAGAACCCCCCCATCACCCCGCAGGCGACGCATGCAGCTAAAGGTGGATTGTTCATTGAGTAACATTATAATGATGTTTGTCACCACATGTGTTTCTGCTTGAGTAGAGGAGGAGAGGGGGGGCTTCATACTGGCCTACAGTACTCAGTGGAGCAGAAGCATGGCTGAAAGAGGGAGGGTGATTAGTGAGGGCGGAGCACAGAGCGAAGGGACTAGGTGTGTATGGGGCCGACGGGGCTCCTATGGAATTTGTCTGATATACGTTTATGTAATAACTTCATGTAATGAAACTGTTCATTATTGTTGCCTTTTTTTCAGTCGCATAGTGTTGAGGTTTAATATCAGAATCAGAAAGGTCTTTATTTGCCAAGTAGTTTTCACATACAAGGAATTTGCTTTGTGCAACATTAGCGGACAGACATTAACAGACAGAAAATACAATAAAGAGGTGGAGTAAGTAATGAAATATGAACTAAGTTGAGCACAATAGAATATAGTATAATTATGAAATAAAATAAAATATAGGCCAGGGCTACAACTGTAAATAAAGAGGTTGAATAATATTAAATGGGATATAAACTAAATTAGATATAGCACAATAGAATCTGAGAATTTACAATAAAGATAAAATAGGAATAGGCCAGGCCAGGGCTGTGCAATGGGCAATTATGTGCAAAGAGTATGAGTCAGTGAAGTATGATAATATAATATGTTGATATGGTGTATTTGAATCATTTCGTAGCCCAAGTAGATGTCAAATGCATCTATTCTAATGATGTGTTTGTATTAAACAAATCAGTTGCAACCACAGTACACCCACAGGCCACGCCATGCAGCAAAAGTGGACTATTTTTCCAGTTCAATTCATCGTTATGATCCCGTGTCATGGGGCTGGGTGACTGTCACTTAGATATTTTGTTTTTATTCCAATCCCGTCAATGCTTGACCCCATTCAGTCCCATCAGCTGTTTGCTAATCCCAGCTCCAGACCAAGATACCCCCTGAAGCACTGTTGTGGGACCTCGCGGTTTGAGCCCTGTGTCCTCGGACCACTAGTTCTTTAAAACAACATCACAATACAAGGCCGTACTGTATCTCAGCGAGGCTGTGATGAGGTCATGAGCACAAGGCCATAGGCTCATAATTGTGAAGAAGAAGAAGAAGAAGAAGAAGAAGAAGAAGAAGAAGAAGAAGAAGAAGAAGAAGAAGAAGAAGAAGAAGAAGAAGAAGAAGAAGAAGAGGCTCGCCTTCTTTCATTCCAAACAGACGGACCGCAAAGGCTAATATCCCTCTCTAGATGTATAATGTGCACATGGGAAATGGAGTTACAAAAGGAGAAAGCTAGCAGTCGTTCTGTTGCCTAGAAACACATGTCTATTCTGAATAGAGCACATGTTACACGTTAGATTATCCAAGATGGACAACAAACACCAAGATTTATGCTACACATGTGGCAGTCAAGGCTCATTAATGCTTTGGGAACATCCAGCTGTTAAAAAGCTCTGGCGAGAAATAATATATAATGGCAGATGTGTTGAGTAATGTTGTCATGTTTTCTGTGTCACTTTCCCTGTATATCCCTGTATGTCCTGTCGCATGTCTGCTATATGTTGCAGAAACCTGACAATAATGTGGGAGTCACTGTTAACCGGCTCTGGACATTGGGTTGTTTTTCTACCAAAAGATGAATTATCTTAAACTGGAAGGAGCCTGCTTCTCTAGGGATGTGACTGGAGGAAGACCTGGACAGATTGATCATGGAACATTTCAAACATAATCAAAATCTCCGTCTTTTAAGATCAATCACAACAACAAGCTGTCAAGCTAGCAAGCTACTCTCTCATGTAGAAGCGACAGTGGTTTGGGATGTAGAGCAGTCGTGTGGTAATCCGGAGCTTCCCGGTTCGATTCCCGCTCCTCCCGGACAGCGTGTCTAAGTATCCTTGAGCAAGACACTTAACCACGAATTGCTCCTGATGAGAAGATTGGCACCTTGCATGGTTGCCGTCGGTGTGTGAGTGAATGGGTAAAATGTGAGGAACAAATTGTAAAGCGCTTTGGATAAAAGCGCTATATAAATGCAGCCACCTTCCTGACTCTCCCAGAGACAAGTCGCATTCCCTTTTCCTCGACCCCTCCTCCTCAAACTGCTCTCTAAACTGATTTCTGAAGCTCTGTGTCTTCGTGCCGTGTCGGACTCTACTCTACTCAGACTTACTCGGACTTTCTAAAACTCTACTCAAACCTACTCGATATGGATCTACTAAGCTGGTCACTTTCTGCTGTTGATCGCATATTTTCGTCGAGGAAGCAGAATAAGGCTGATCCTTTATGCCCACTCGGGACATTCCAATCTGGTTACACCATAGACTCTTGAGGCGCTTGGAAAAGTACATGCGTCTACCCCATCGAAATTGAGGACGCTGAGGACATTTGGATTTTCGCATTCATGCTTCTCGGATTTGGAGCGATTGCTGTATTGGGCTGGATTTGCATTAAGAAGATTTTGGACGGCTTTCAGATCTTGGCTCTATCACTGGCCAAGATTGAGGCCTGCCACCTTGAACTGCATAAAACACTTGCTGCGTACCACGCAGAGGAACACCGGAGGTGGGCAGTCATTCTGGACATTGAGGTGAAAATTCACGCAGCGCAAAACCGTGTTTAATTCTGAGCATTTTTACTCTGAAAGCATTCTCTACTTTCTGAGAGTGCCCCCCCCCCCCCCCCCCCCCCCCAGCCATAACAAATTCCGCTGTGGAGCGAAGAGGCGATTCAAGGACATAAATATAATATTATAAATATATAATTTTATATTAAAATAAATGTAATGATTGTGGAATATTTGTATAATGAGGCTGTGGCTGTATGTCACCGAATTTCAATAAAGTTTATCCTTATCCTTATCCATTTACCATTTATTTTCCTTTTGCTGTTTTTCAAGTTGAATTTTGTGCAGCTCCACCCTGGATGATTGTGATTGGTTTGAGAAATACGAACAATCCTGAATGTTTTATTTTCCCTAGTGCACAATGATAGTAGGTTCTGCCAGACGTTGTGTAATGTGGAGATACATCTGGCAGCACAAGACTTCTGTATGAACCGTAATTCATTATAGTTCATTGTAAAATAGCAACAGTAGTGTAATTATGGTCAAAACCCTATAAATAGCATTTGGAATAATAGATCTTTCTCTCAGAATGAATGCAGCATGGTTTATATAGCGTTATCGGAATATACGGGGTGTAGGCTACTGACTGACTGCGCTCCGCGTATCTCAACTCGTTATTATTTTGCGCACAGACCGCAGAAACACGGGAACGTTTTGATTATATTTAAAAGGCTTTACGTTAAACGAAACAAGTGGAGTTTCGAAGCTGTAAGCAGAGTCATATGAACACCCACGATATAGTGTTCTTCCCCCTTTTTACTGCATAAGAAAGAATAGAAAAACGCATTGCAATGACACCAGATAGTGGACAGACTATGTATATGATGGGATTCAAGTTCGCGTTTTTGTTGATCATAGGCATGCTGTCAGAGTATGATATCTTAATCAAACATTCTAGAACATTTGTCGTCACAGATCATGTCCTAATAGAACATAGGCTATGGCATGGTCCATCGTGATATTGTGTGGACTGTTATTATTACTGTACCGGTACCACCCATTGTGACAACAGCCTTGTGAGTCCCGCACACAAACATGATGGAATTCAAGTTCATGTATTGAAAGGCAGGCTACATCATACATGCAGTGAGATTCATTGTTCATGTATATGCTCTCGTATTATTGTTTATATAGGCTACCCAATACTGACATCAAAATAGATTGTAGTATGCCTCTAGAAATCATATGCAGCAGGTAGAAAATTGACGGAAGATCCATCGCGATTTGGAATAAAATTGAGGAGAACTTTAATCCCTGGGTATTAATCAAACAACACGGGAAAAGGCAGTCATATTCCAGCGCGGTCTTTATTAGTGTTTGCGCTGCCCAGGCAGCAATGGTTAATAGATATCATATCCGACATCACCGTTCTCATAACACGCTTCCCTCGGCTTAGTCCATTTTTCCACATTTCATGGGGGTATACCATTACCGTATATGGTTAATCGGGGCGGTTCTGGTATGCAAATACTTAAAACAGTGCACGAGCTCAAACGTAGGATCAAAGTCATATTCATCATGACAGGTCTGCGTAGAACCTGCGTACGCACGTGTGGTGAATCCCGATTTTCCTGTGCGTACACTGATTCTACATTCTGTGCTTACGTGTGGAAATAGAACATGTTCTACGTCCACGTTGATGAATGAGGGCCCTGGAGTTTATCACAATCAAATTCTGACCCTTCTTTCTCCCGAGGGAGTTAACGTCCATCATCATGATCGGAGTATATATCCCACCACAAGCGAACACTGGGGCCGCACTTTCAAAGCTACACGACGAGGTAAATAAACTCCAGACAGCTAATGTTGACGCTGCCATTTTGGTTCTGGGCGATTTCAACAGCGCGCGTCTTAAAAAGGTGTTGCCGAATTTCTATCAGCATGTGACCTGTCCCACCAGAGGCGAGAACATATTAGACCAGGGCTATTCAACTAAATTGTTCAGGGGGCCACATTGTCAGAAACCCAAGGGGCCAGGGGCCGGACTGCCACGGCGCCTCCCCGTGCTATGAATATATGTACACTTGACACAACAAGCAACCACATTTTCACAACTTTTATTTAACTACATTGCAAAAGTAGTATACTTTTCAAAAAAAGTGCTTCATTTATGTGCCACATCTGCAACATCTCCTGCAGAAAGTGCTTCATTTATGACTGTGCAACAACTGCAACATCTCCTCTTCAACATTTCAATATAAAAATAAAATAAAAAACAAACAAGTGCATGATGTGCATCTGAACATTCTAACATCAACACTTGAACAAAAAAACACATTTATAGTGCAGCTGAGCTTATGAAAAAGTGCTTCATGTCTGTGCAACAACAGCAAATCACAGCATCTTATTAGCACGTATTGTCCACTCTTAACTCTCAAACATCAGGGGGGTGGGGGGCAGACAGGCCTAGCCTACATACACACATCTAATGAGAGCGATTGCACTTCTTTGACTGGGCAATGGCAGAGAAAGAGGGTTCATAGGAAGTGAGGGCTACCCGCAAACAGTGATGCAAATGCTCATTTGTCAAGGAGGCATGTTGCTTGTTTTAATGGCATTCATGTGAGAGAAACTGGATTCACAGGTGTATGTTGAGCCAAACATTGTTAGCACAGATATTGCCAGCGTTTTTATTTTGGGGAATGTCTTGACATGAATACACTTTATCCAAAATGTTGTGGTGGATTCATTCTCAAGTGCCTGCTTCAGAGCAGATGATGCTTGCATGTCAATTATTTCAAGTTGCAGGAGACCTTCATCAATGTGAAGTGATGCAAGGAACTCTTGTCCTTTTGTGGAAATAGCAGCTACATTGGCAAATGGGTTGCTCACAAAATGCATCAATTCTCTGGACATTTCATTTCAATTCATCAAATCGACTTGCAAAGTTTTTCCTCAATTTATCAATGAAATCTGTCATTAATTGAGTGACTTTTGGCTCAATTGTGCGTGTTAACGTTGACACGAAAAAAAAAGTAAAAAAAAAATATATATTTTTTATCAAAATGTCATCTTTGGCGGGCCGGTCAGAATCATCCCGCGGGCCGGATCTGGCCCGCGGGCCGCCAGTTGAATAGCCCTGTATTAGACCATGTATACTCGCAATTTAAGAATGGGTACAAGTCACAGGCTCTTAGTCCTTTCGGCAAGTCGGACCACGCCGCCATCTTTCTTTTGCCAAAGTATAAACAGAGTCTCAAGCGAACGCCGGTAGTATCGCGAGAGGTTAAGCGTTGGACTGTGACGTCAGAGGAGACACTCCAGGCTGCACTTGAATGCACAGACTGGAATGTATTCCGTGATAACACAGCCAATATTAACGAATACACTGAAACAGTGCTTGACTTTGTCTGTACTCTGGTAGAAGAAACAATCCCCTCTACCACAATTAGAATCTACCCAAATCAAAAGCCCTGGGTAGATAAATCCGTCCGTGAGGCTCTGAAAGTGCGCACCTCAGCCTACAACACCGGGCTTGTGACAGGCAACATGGATGAACACAAGACGGCAAGATACAACGTCAGGAGAGCAGTAATAGAGGCAAAACGGCGTTATAGGGATAAAGTTGAACTTCAGTTTGAACAGGCTGACTCTAGAGGCATGTGGCAGGGCCTCAGAACAATGACAGATTACAAAGGCACCTCCCTAAAACTGAACAGTGACATCTCCTTAGCAAATAATCTCAATACCTTCTATGCGAGGTTAGAGGCTGTGAATAACAACATCAGCCTACAAACCACGGCAATGGGGGGGGGGGTCTGCTGATGGAGAATCAGTGTTCAGGGTAACAGAGCATGAGGTGAGGCGGACCTTTAAAAAAGTGAATATCAGGAAGGCAGCAGGACCGGACGGCATCCCCGGCCGCGTCCTAAAAGTCTGTGCCGACCAACTGGCCCCGGTATTGACTGACATCTTTAACCTGTCCTTAGAACAGGCTGTCATCCCCACCTGTCTGAAGAAGTCCACCATCATCCCTGTACCCAAAAAATCTACGCCCGCTTGCCTCAACGACTACTGCCCTGTAGCTCTCACCTCCATAGCCATGAAGTGCTTTGAGAAGCTAGTGAAGGGCTACATCTGTTCCTCCCTCCCCATCAACCTGGACCCCCTGCAATTTGCATACCGCCCTAACCGGTCCACGGAGGACGCCATAGCCCATGTGCTGCACACAGCAGCATCACACCTGGACAAGAGGCAGGGGAACTATGTGAGAATGCTGTTCATTGACTACAGCTCAGCATTCAATACCATAGTCCCCTCCAAACTCATAGCCAAGCTGACCTCTGCCAGTGGGTCTTGGACTTCCTGACGGGCAGACCCCAGGTGGTAAGAGCAGGCAACTGCACCTCCTCATCCATTACGCTCAACATAGGGGTCCCCCAGGGCTGTGTTCTGAGCCCCCTCCTCTACTCCCTGTACACACATGACTGCGTGGCACAGCGGAACAACAACACAATCATCAAATTTGCTGATGACACAGTAGTGGTGGGCCTGATCTCTGCCAACAACGAGAGGGCCTACCTGGAAGAGGTAGAGAATCTGTCACAGTGGTGTCAGGAGAACTGCCTCTCCCTGAACGTCAGCAAAACAAAAGAGATGATTGTGGACTTCAGGAGGTCGGGGGTCAAGTACTACAGCCCCCTCAGCATCGACGGGGCACCGGTCGAGAGAGTGAACAGTTTCAAGTACCTCGGAGCCCACATATCCGAGGACTTGACATGGACCACACACATTGACAGTGTTGTGAAGAAGGCACGACAACGCCTCTACTTCCTCAGGCGCCTAAGGAAGTTCCAAGTCAGTCAGAAGATCCTTAAGAACTTCTACTCATGTACAATAGAGAGCATCCTGACTGGCAACATCACCTCCTGGTTTGGGAATAGCACTGCACAAGACCGTAGCAGACTACAAAGAGTGACACGTTCAGCCGAACGCACAATTGGAGGGGAGCTTCCCACCCTCCAGAACATTTACAACAAGCGGTGCAGGGGTAAGGCGAAGAGAATCATCAAGGACTCCAGCCATCCAAACAACTGCCTCTTTGAACTGCTGCGGTCAGGCAAGCGATACCGGAGTCTTAAGGCGATCACAGAAAGACTCAGAAGAAGCTTCTATCCCCAGGCCATCAGGCTGCTCAACGAACAATAAACACTATGCAACAACCATCAAATGCACACAGCACACTAGGGCTGACCCCTATTAATCGATTAGTCGACTAATCGGTCGAAAGGGGCCGTAGTCGACTAGCCAACCTCTTAGTCGAATATATATAAAAAAAAAAAAACGTATTCATTTATAATTTTTTTTGTCATTCTTTCCAAAAGCAAATAGGCCTAGAAGCGTGGCTAACGCTAATGGCACGCATACCAGAGGCTAACTGCCTATGAAAACAGGCACAGAGGCACTGAAAGAGGATTTCACCCATCTAATGAACACACTAGACTAGACAAATATCAAGATGTATCCATCAGTGGACCAATTGCATGCTTTTGCAGAGGACAAGAAGCCTTCAGTCGACTCCTTCAGACATTAAGCACCCCCCACAGCCCAAATGATTTAAAAAAAAAAAATATTATACTTTTTTTTTTTTTTTTAAGTCGACCAATAGTCGGTCAATCCTAGTCGACCATCCAAATCCTTAGTCGGGGACAGCCCTACAGCACACACACCCACACGCACACACTCACTTAAACAAACAACACACTGCAGCACCCACTCTCCACACTTTAGATCACCTAAACACACTTTACACTTTATATTTATTGGTAAAGGATTTGCACTACAACTCGTACACCTTACTGTAAATTGTACCTAAATTGTACCTCATCCCATTTCTGCTTTGCACTATATAGTATTGTATATTAGTACATTGCATAGTATATTGTATATTGTATGGTAACTCAGTTACTTCTATTCTGCATCGAACATTGTACATATGTCTATACTGAACACTGTGACCTCTATTTTTACTTCTATTTTACATGCTATACTATTTTATTTCATACTTATCTTGTCTAGCACAGTCTCTGGAGCGTAACAGTAAGAAGCATTTTGTATAAAAGTATTCTGTACTTCTGTATGACAACTATTAAAGAAACTTGAAACTTGAAACTTGTGGAAGGAAGTTCTGAATGTTTCCTTTCAAAGTAGACCAGACTCATGCATGTGCTATAGTTGTGTAATGTGGAGATACATCTGGCAGCACAAGACTAGATCAGAAAGATAGGCCTGCTGGTTTAGATACAGTCTTAGAACCAGCTGTTGTATAAGACAGGCCTGCTTGTTTAGATTTATCAATGAAATCTGTCATTAATTGAGTGACTTTTGGCTCAATTGTGCGTGTTAACGTTGACACAAAAAAAAAAGTAAAAAAAAAAAAAAAAAAAAAAATATTTTTTATCAAAATGTAATCTTTGGCGGGCCGGTCAGAATCATCCCGCGGGCCGGATCTGGCCCGCGGGCCGCCAGTTGAATAGCCCTGTATTAGACCATGTATACTCGCAATTTAAGAATGGGTACAAGTCACAGGCTCTTAGTCCTTTCGGCAAGTCGGACCACGCCGCCATCTTTCTTTTGCCAAAGTATAAACAGAGTCTCAAGCGAACGCGAGAGGTTAAGCGTTGGACTGTGACGTCAGAGGAGACACTCCAGGCTGCACTTGAATGCACAGACTGGAATGTATTCCGTGATAACACAGCCAATATTAACGAATACACTGAAACAGTGCTTGACTTTGTCTGTACTCTGGTAGAAGAAACAATCCCCTCTACCACAATTAGAATCTACCCAAATCAAAAGCCCTGGGTAGATAAATCCGTCCGTGAGGCTCTGAAAGTGCGCACCTCAGCCTACAACACCGGGCTTGTGACAGGCAACATGGATGAACACAAGACGGCAAGATACAACGTCAGGAGAGCAGTAATAGAGGCAAAACGGCGTTATAGGGATAAAGTTGAACTTCAGTTTGAACAGGCTGACTCTAGAGGCATGTGGCAGGGCCTCAGAACAATGACAGATTACAAAGGCACCTCCCTAAAACTGAACAGTGACATCTCCTTAGCAAATAATCTCAATACCTTCTATGCGAGGTTAGAGGCTGTGAATAACAACATCAGCCTACAAACCACGGCAATGGGGGGGGGGGGGGGGGTCTGCTGATGGAGAATCAGTGTTCAGGGTAACAGAGCATGAGGTGAGGCGGACCTTTAAAAAAGTGAATATCAGGAAGGCAGCAGGACCGGACGGCATCCCCGGCCGCGTCCTAAAAGTCTGTGCCGACCAACTGGCCCCGGTATTCACTGACATCTTTAACCTGTCCTTAGAACAGGCTGTCATCCCCACCTGTCTGAAGAAGTCCACCATCATCCCTGTACCCAAAAAATCTACGCCCGCTTGCCTCAACGACTACTGCCCTGTAGCTCTCACCTCCATAGCCATGAAGTGCTTTGAGAAGCTAGTGAAGGGCTACATCTGTTCCTCCCTCCCCATCAACCTGGACCCCCTGCAATTTGCATACCGCCCTAACCGGTCCACGGAGGACGCCATAGCCCATGTGCTGCACACAGCAGCATCACACCTGGACAAGAGGCAGGGGAACTATGTGAGAATGCTGTTCATTGACTACAGCTCAGCATTCAATACCATAGTCCCCTCCAAACTCATAGCCAAGCTGACCTCTGCCAGTGGGTCTTGGACTTCCTGACGGGCAGACCCCAGGTGGTAAGAGCAGGCAACTGCACCTCCTCATCCATTACGCTCAACATAGGGGTCCCCCAGGGCTGTGTTCTGAGCCCCCTCCTCTACTCCCTGTACACACATGACTGCGTGGCACAGCGGAACAACAACACAATCATCAAATTTGCTGATGACACAGTAGTGGTGGGCCTGATCTCTGCCAACGACGAGAGGGCCTACCTGGAAGAGGTAGAGAATCTGTCACAGTGGTGTCAGGAGAACTGCCTCTCCCTGAACGTCAGCAAAACAAAAGAGATGATTGTGGACTTCAGGAGGTCGGGGGTCAAGTACTACAGCCCCCTCAGCATCGACGGGGCACCGGTCGAGAGAGTGAACAGTTTCAAGTACCTCGGAGCCCACATATCCGAGGACTTGACATGGACCACACACATTGACAGTGTTGTGAAGAAGGCACGACAACGCCTCTACTTCCTCAGGCGCCTAAGGAAGTTCCAAGTCAGTCAGAAGATCCTTAAGAACTTCTACTCATGTACAATAGAGAGTATCCTGACTGGCAACATCACCTCCTGGTTTGGGAATAGCACTGCACAAGACCGTAGCAGACTACAAAGAGTGACACGTTCAGCCGAACGCACAATTGGAGGGGAGCTTCCCACCCTCCAGAACATTTACAACAAGCGGTGCAGGGGTAAGGCGAAGAGAATCATCAAGGACTCCAGCCATCCAAACAACTGCCTCTTTGAACTGCTGCGGTCAGGCAAGCGATACCGGAGTCTTAAGGCGATCACAGAAAGACTCAGAAGAAGCTTCTATCCCCAGGCCATCAGGCTGCTCAACGAACAATAAACACTATGCAACAACCATCAAATGCACACAGCACACTAGGGCTGACCCCTATTAATCGATTAGTCGACTAATCGGTCGAAAGGGGCCGTAGTCGACTAGCCAACCTCTTAGTCGAATATATATATAAAAAAAAAAAAACGTATTAATTTTTAATTTTTTTTGTCATTCTTTCCAAAAGCAAATAGGCCTAGAAGCGTGGCTAACGCTAATGGCACGCATACCAGAGGCTAACTGCCTATGAAAACAGGCACAGAGGCACTGAAAGAGGATTTCACCCATCTAATGAACACACTAGACTAGACAAATATCAAGATGTATCCATCAGTGGACCAATTGCATGCTTTTGCAGAGGACAAGAAGCCTTCAGTCGACTCCTTCAGACATTAAGCACCCCCCACAGCCCAAATGATTTAAAAAAAAAAAAATATTATACTTTTTTTTTTTTTTTTTTTTGTCGACCAATAGTCGGTCAATCCTAGTCGACCATCCAAATCCTTAGTCGGGGACAGCCCTACAGCACACACACCCACACGCACACACTCACTTAAACAAACAACACACTGCAGCACCCACTCTCCACACTTTAGATCACCTAAACACACTTTACACTTTATATTTATTGGTAAAGGATTTGCACTACAACTCGTACACCTTACTGTAAATTGTACCTAAATTGTACCTCATCCCATTTCTGCTTTGCACTATATAGTATTGTATATTAGTACATTGCATAGTATATTGTATATTGTATGGTAACTCAGTTACTTCTATTCTGCATCGAACATTGTACATATGTCTATACTGAACACTGTGACCTCTATTTTTACTTCTATTTTACATGCTATACTATTTTATTTCATACTTATCTTGTCTAGCACAGTCTCTGGAGCGTAACAGTAAGAAGCATTTTGTATAAAAGTATTCTGTACTTCTGTATGACAACTATTAAAGAAACTTGAAACTTGTGGAAGGAAGTTCTGAATGTTTCCTTTCAAAGTAGACCAGACTCATGCATGTGCTATAGTTGTGTAATGTGGAGATACATCTGGCAGCACAAGACTAGATCAGAAAGATAGGCCTGCTGGTTTAGATACAGTCTTAGAACCAGCTGTTGTATAAGACAGGCCTGCTTGTTTAGATACAGCCTTAGATCCAGCTGTGCCGTTGTGCATACCCGCGGGAAGATGTTTTGAGTAGGGGGTGCTATGCCGACCACGCAATTTCAATTTTAATGTCCATCTGATTAAAAACTTGTGTAGTAATGTAACGGATATGTGCCGCGATAGTGTGACTACGGCACATAGAAGTGTGTAAAACTCACTCCCCAGAGGCAGATAAACCGAGCGCTTAGAGGGGAATTCCCTTCTTGGCGCAGCGGTTTGCTATACTGGCCCCGGAGCAGACGCTCGGGGTTCGACTCCCACTCGAGGCATGGTCGAAGTTTCGTGACGGGTACTAGGACGTACCCGTTATACTGGTGCCGTGACCCGGATGCCTTGGGTGGTGTGAGTTTAGGGGGGGTGAATGTAACGGATATGTGCCGCGATAGTGTGACTACGGCACATAGAAGTGTGTAAAACTCACTCCCCAGAGGCAGATAAACCGAGCGCTTAGAGGGGAATTCCCTTCTTGGCGCAGCGGTTTGCTATACTGGCCCCGGAGCAGACGCTCGGGGTTCGACTCCCACTCGAGGCATGGTCGAAGTTTCGTGACGGGTACTAGGACGTACCCGTTATAGTAACACCTCTGATTGCGCCCCGCTTTCGTCTCATTCTTTAAATTTCAGTCCGACGTTCGTCTTCACCCATTCTAGAGCTATCCAAAACGCTCATATCTCCCGGGTTTCAGCACCAAACTACTATTATAATAATGTGACCAATTTATTTTGCATCAATATCCGTTTGTGCCGCGAGGGGGTTGAGGTGGGGGTGCTGCCTCTCCCTCAGCACCCCTACTTCCCGCGGCTATGCCGTCGTGATTTATTCACAAACTACCTGTCCTGAACAGCGTGCCTATTGGTAATTGTGCAAACAATATGTTTTTATTTGTTTGAAATATTTGACAGATAAGAAAGAGAGTTCATGGAAATAGGTTTTGGGAGAGGAAGGGAGAAGACTAGAGAGGAAGAGAGAGGAACGGCTCAGTTGCTCAGAGGTGAAAAAACAGAGGGAGAGAGAGAGCAGATTTGATGGTGTCAGTCCCTGGGTGCAGATGTAAAGAATAATCATTTGGTGCATATGATTGTGGCGTTGGTGAGAACACAGTGATTGGAGGGCTGTTGTGTTAGTTACAGTGGTTGTTTGGAGAGCGTGCACCTGGACACTTGGCACCGACCTCACACACACACACACACACACACACACACACACACACACACACACACACACACACACACCAGTGGCGGCCGGTGGGTTTCCCCACTAGGGGGCGCTATACCAAACATTTTGCAAAATGCAAACATGTACAGTACAGTACCACGCAACACTTGAGCGATTCGACTCACGCTCACGGCAATGAATCGGCTCTTATGAACGAGTCGCTCAGCTGTTACTACAACAACACACAACCAGTCAAATAAAGTATAGTCTAGACTCTAATTCACAACTTGAAACACAATATATAAATAGAAAAGTTAGAAACAAAACTCGCCCGTCTACAAACACAGGCAGATCTCTCCCTCTCTCCTTCTCTCTCTCACACACAGCGCGACGTGGAATCGATTCGTTACACAATCAGACCTATTATATACCAAGAATAACTTCAGTATGAGTACAGGGCTGTACACATATTTTGCATATTGTTAAACGAGCCAAGGCTAGCTATTAAACTATCGATATGAATCGAAAATCTGGGACCCTGATGTAAACAAGACAAACGTCTTTCTCTGGTCTGCATCCCCTTAACAATTGTGTGTATTGAGCCGTACTGTATTGTACCCATTCTGCAATCTGTTAATAAAGTTCTCATTCATTAATTCATTCAAACATAGACGATATTGAACAAGCCATAATCCACGTATTTTCAATCCGAGAGAGCTGCAGTAGTTAAATCAATGAGCCATCGATAAATAAACAATCAGCAATGTCTCGCTTCATGAATGGCCAGCAGTAGAGAGAGAGAGAGAGAGAGAGAGAGAGAGAGAGAGAGAGAGAGAGAGAGAGAGAGAGAGAGAGAGAGAGAGAGAGAGAGAGAGAGAGAGAGAAGCCAGCGTTAGCTGAGTGGCTGAGAGAGAGAGAGAGAGAGAGAGAGAGAGAGAGAGAGAGAGAGAGAGAGAGAGAGAGAGAGAGAGAGAAGCCAGCGTTAGCTGAGTGGCTGAGAGAGAGAGAGAGAGAGAGAGAGAGAGAGAGAGAGAGAGAGAGAGAAGCCAGCGTTAGCTGAGTGGCTGAGAGAGAGAGAGAGAGAGAGAGAGAGAGAGAGAGAGAGAGAGAGAGAAATATCGCTAATCTACCTTGTTGTTGGCAGAGAAGGGCTTGTTGATAAAGTATATCCACTCCATGGCATTGTCCATCCAGCCTGTGTTGATGTCCATCCATTGTCCATGCATGTCCCTCCACACACTGCATCCATAATATAGCTTGTTAATAGCCAACAAGTACTGTGAGTGCCTTTGTCCATGTCCGCCTCGAACAGCCTGCAAACTACCTGGTGTTCTATCGCCATGCTCTAAGACAAACTCTAACCTTAACCAACTTTGAAAGAGTGCCTAAGCCTAACCGTTGAAAGAACTTGCCATCACGCTCCAAGACAAACAGCTGCAAGACAAACAGCAGTTAGCCAAGTGTTAGCTCAGCTGAGCTCGTTGCCACAACACTCAACAAGTACATTTCCGCTCGAACAGCCTGCAAACTACCTGGCGTTCTATCGCCATGCTCCAAGACAAACTCTAACCTTAACCAACTTTGAAAGAGTGCCTAAGCTTAACAGTCTAAATAACTTGCAGTCACGGCACGGCACGCTCTAAGACAAACAGCTGCATGCATCTCACAACAACACAACTATCTCAACCAAGCTAGAAGCTAGAATTGGAACATTAGAAATTGGATTCGGCCAATCAGAGATCGTCTCTGTGAAATTCTGCCATGGAAAAAAATGCTGGCGTCGGCCAATCAGAGAGCGTCTCCGCGAAATGCGGCTATGGAAAATCCTTCACGGAAGTTCACGCTGCTGGCTAGACCGCTTCAAATCGCGCTCGGATTCCAACATAATAGTCATATTTCAACGCACAACGCCGTATGCACTGATTGGCTGTGACGGAGACAGCGATCAAACTGTGACGCGCACGCAGAGCGCTATCGCGTATTGCCCCCAAGAAATACGAAAAAAAAATAAAATAAAAAAACGTGATGTCACTTCCTGCTCTGGAAAACGATGTTTTTTTAATTTAGATAATAACGTTATATTGTGCATTGGAAATACAAACATACTTAAAATGAGTAAATATTATTAATTTTAAACATGTTTATATTATTTATAGGGCTATAAAACACAAAAACGAAAAAGTTTTATTCTCTTCTTCTCTGATTTAACAGCAGCTGGCCAGCAGGTGGGTCGGCGCCCTAGCGCCCCTAGTGGTAGAGCCGCCACTGTCACACACACACACACACACACACACACACACACACACACACACACACACACACACACACACACACACACACACACAAACACACACACACACACACACACACACACACACACACACTGACACACACATACACACACACACACACACACACACACACACACACACACACACACACACACACACACACACACACACACACACACACACACACACACACAAAATAAAAGGCTAAATGAATGAAACATTAGAGGAGGTTCTGCAGGGTTGAGATGTTCTCTTGAGAGGGAAGATCGTGGTGCGCGAGTGCATGTGTATTGTGTTTGTGTGTGTGTGTGCATTCATGCATGTGCTTATACATGCATGTGAGTCTGTGTGTATGTGCATGCGTATGGGTGACATTATTTGACATTATTTATGTGACGTGCAGTGCTGAGGGTAAATCACCCTGAGACGCCACACCATCTACGACCTTGATGTCATTTACTTGTCTCAAATGTAAAAAATTATATTATAATAAGAAATAAATGGAAAAAATCATTATGAATGGAAAAAAAATACCTTGACGGTCCCATTAGTATGCAATCGAAAACTCGTTGGACGCACGTTGTTGTGCCACTTCAGCAAATGTTGACCAATATTTCTCTTGAAAATGACTTATCCTCGTCGCCACTGCGCTGCAACTCAACACGCCTGTCACCCCGCGGCGGAGCACTTAAGAGCGTCTGAGCGTGAATAAAATGGAATTTTATTGTCATTTAAATTGTTTGCTTTCCTGTCAGGAATAATTGCTGGTGTGTCAGTGTCAACAAAATGACAAAAAAATACTTGTTAAGGCAAAATCAGTGACTCCAGTTCACTCCATTTGACTGGCTCAATTGTCAGTTTGTTCAAGGTTGACGTGGCCCAAATAACACATGGATAAAAAACTGATAGATATCCGTTGCAGATGAAAGGATTTGTGCCCCTCTCCCAGTGGACCGAAAAGGAAATACAGTCTTCTTAGTTTTTTTTAATTTCAAGTCATTCAAACAGGTCTGTATGATTTACAAGACATTACACGGACTCTGTCCTCCCCCCCTGGGAGAATTCATAAAAAAAAACTATGATCGTGCCGGTATAGGACTAGGTCGACCTCTAGAGAGGATTGCGAGGTGCAGCACCGACGCACCACTTTCGGTCAGAATGTCTTGTCAGTGCAGGGAAGTATGTTGTGGAACAGTTTACCTACCACCATTCGAGAATGTCCAACTTTGACTACTTTTAAACTCAAAGTAAAAAATTATTGTTCCTTTGTTTTAACATGTTTTTTTTTATATTGCTCTGTTTTTGTATTTTATTTGTTTTATGTTTGCGGATTGAGGATGAAAATTAGCATCCCTTGCTAAATCCTGTGTATTTACAGTGCATTATATGTATTGTCCATTAATTTATGCCGTCCCTTCCAAATAAACAAATAAATGAAATGTAGCCTACTGTATACACAAGGCAATGAGATATCGGACAGTTCAGTGGTACCGTATCAAAAGAATAAACTTGTGGTTATATTCACCCACTATGGTCCTGAATGCATCTTTCATTGCAACATATCACAGGGCTGGAGAGTGACGGTCAGATTATACTTACTGCACGCTGCAGAGCGTTGAGATTGCATCAGCCCCAAACGGAGTCTCGGTTGCACCGCGGACGCCGCAGATATCAGGTTTCAGATTCAGGTTTCTGAAGGGGGGGGGGGGGGGGGGGGGTCAGAAGATATACACATTTCACCACAAACACATGGATGCCCCACAAAAAGCACTGCGACTGTGATGTTACAAACACAACAGACGCTGCAGAGAGTTGTAGGACTATTCCCAGTACAATACAACTTGTGACAAGCCTGGTGGGGTTCAGACTCGCCACGGTTCCAAAACAAACAAATTAAAATGTCCACACAAGTGCAATATCAATCAATACGAATATTTATTGAATAAGGGCAGAATTAGAATAGAAATGGTCGTAATACAGTCCGATGGTCAAAAACACAAAACAGGCTCTCGTATACAAAAAGGGAATGTTCAATACTCAGGGTAGTCGCCCGGTTCAGGGTCAGTACACAAGGGGGTTTCTCAGCCAGTCTAGGGTCCAGTACACAATGAACACCTTCTCGCCGTCACCTCTCCTCTCACTACCTCTCACCTTACACAACTCCAAATATCTCAATCTCTCTCTCTATGTCACAACTCCACTCAACCTACCACTGACTAACCTAGTGTATTTGTAGTGTGGGTGTCTGGGGTGTGTGCGCGTGAGATGTGGGTGAACTAATGATGCACAGGTGTGTTCTATCAGTACTAATCAGCTACCTAATTGTTTCTACTCCTTCCGTGGCCATAATATCTCCCGTCCTTCACATATCCATGAGAGGGTATCTATTGTATAATGTCATGTAGGGTAGGTTATCTGCTGTATAATGAAATGTAGACTTTTCACAGTCATTACTGTGACAACACTTAATTATGTTAATGCTATTCAGGTGAGGGTAGTTGTCCATGCCCAGCCTGCGGCGGCCAGCCGTGTATAGGTGTAACAGACTGACAGCCAATGAAATGGGTGCATTTGTCACGCTGTCCAAGGAGCTGAACTGCTCTCGTGCA
The DNA here is from genome assembly GCF_963971535.1 of Notolepis coatsorum. Taxonomy (NCBI): domain Eukaryota; kingdom Metazoa; phylum Chordata; class Actinopteri; order Aulopiformes; family Paralepididae; genus Notolepis; species Notolepis coatsorum. The sequence goes on from NC_140181.1 coordinate 61,184,523, forward strand.
GCCGTGTTCGAATCTCGGTCGGGGCAAAAGCCTGTCATACATTATCAAAGATAAACAGCTATGTTGAATCAATAAACATGAATATCACTAAATAAACATGAATATTGCACAGATTTAGATTATAATAGTAAAGCTATTATAATAGTTCAATGGTTGTGATGGCAAAGTTCGTGTCAGGTTCCTTACTGTATATTTGCATATCGTATGTCACAAATGTAACGGTACTATATACCTGTATGTCATAAATGTCACTATGAATTGAAAATGGGGGACCCTGATGTAAACAAGACAAATGTCTTTCTCTGCATCCCCTTAAACATTTTGTGTGTATTGAGCCGTACTGTATTGTACCCATTCTGCAATCAGTTAAATAAAGTTTTCATTCATTCATTCTGTCCATCTGTCTCTCTCACTTGTTTAATCTTTGACTCCAACACTGGTTCTCTCGCAAAACCCCAAACATTACAATGCCCGCTACGATTGTGCAATAAAACAATAGTTTCGTTTGAGTTTACTCCGTTTATTTGATCAGGGACAGTGCATATCAATCAACAGTTTATACATTTATAAATTAATTACAGAAGAAAAAACATTATTATCAAACCAGATTGGAGGAGTGTAAAGGGGATAGTAAGAGACTATGGAAAACATTGAATGCAGCTATGGGTAGAAATAAAATGGGCAAAACGATATCATTTATTGAGTCAGATGGTATATTCATCACTAAACCATTTGACATTGCAACCCATTTCAACAACTACTTTGTTTCCAAGTTAAACACAATTATAAATCAAATGTTGCCAATGAGTGGTTAGCTGTCAGACTCTGTAATTAAAAAAACATATAATGTATGACAAGAAATGCAGATTTAAATTCAGGAGCACAAGTCCAAATGATATTGAAAAGCTCCTCCTAGTACTTAAACCAGATAAACCTTGCAGTGTTGATAATCTGAATGGAATACTGCTACAAATCTCTGCAAAATGTGTGGCTAAGCCACTATCACATATATTTAATTTTCTTTCCTCAGCCTTGGAAAATAGCCAAAGTAACTCCACTACCAAAGAACTGTAAAGAGACATTTACAGGTTCAAACAGTAGGCCCATTAGTATTTTACCAGTAATAGGTAAGTTATTGGAAGGAATTGTGTTCAAGCAGATTCAAAAGTATTTCAACGAAAACAACATTAATTCTGATTTCCAGCATGCATACAAAGTAGGATACTCTACAGCAGGGATCGGCAATAGGCGGCCCGCGGGCCGAAATGGGCCCGCCAGCAATAATTTCTGGCCCGTCAGATTATTTTGAGAATATGATGTTTATTTTACGCGCAGGAAATATTCACTCGTTGTGACGCCAGAGTGTCTTTTGAAGCTGTATCTATCTATTCATCATATCTATGGCTGTCATTATAGCCAATTGAAATGCTAGAAATGGTCACATGGACTGGGAGAACCAATGGAATTTCACTTTCACTTCCGCGTTTGGGATGCCGGATCATGCCGGCGAGCGAACGTTTGCAAAAACAAAACAAACGTCTTTGAATAACTTCTTTGCAATGCAACGGGGAAATATGATGAGCCAGAAGAGGAGCTTACGACCTATAAAGCTTATTTTAATAAACAGGTGTCATTCTTAAAATACGGGTTTATCGCAACAGGTAACTCTTGCAATAAGCAACCGGTGACTCTCGCTTGTTGACATGGCAACACGAGCAAGCAACTGTGTTCAAGTTGGGTGGGCATTCAACGCGAGTGGACATTTAACATGTTATTAACATGGATTTTGGAGGACCGAAGCAGAAACAATATCAAGTCCAGGGCAGGGCTGCCTGCATTATGCCGGTGAGTGTTGTGTTTTAATAATAATAATAATACATTCGATGTATAATACACCCGCTGTGGTGCTTAAAATCTAATGCACCCTACTGATCTCGATTTATAATGCGAGCACCTGCATTAAAATCAAATTACTGATCTGTTCATGTGTAATGCACTGTCTGAGAGGCACTTTATAATAGAAAAAAGACAGTGCAAACATGTATATGTCGTTTTTTTTTTTACAGTTAAAAAATGTTCACTTATCATTGGCCCGCCACACAATGGCTTAGGGAAAATTTGGCCCGTGGGCAAATCTAATTGGCGACCCCTGCTCTACAGGAACTGCTTTAACATCTCTTACAGATAGCTGGCCACAACTGATCGATAGGAAGTTAGTTGTGGGTACAGTGCTCTTGAATTTCAGTGCGGCTTTCGACATCATAGATCATGACCTATTATTATTGAAATTACACACATATGGGCTTGAAGACACTGCCATGGAATGGATGAGAAGCTACTTGTCTAATAGACAACAATGTGTTGTATTTAATGGTTCCATGTCAAATATGGTAACACTCCAGTGTGCTATTCCCCAAGGAAGTTGTAAAGGAACCCCTCCTTTACTCTATATTTGTAAATAATAATAATAATCTTCATTTATATAGCAATGTATAGAGCCACAATGTGTTGTATTTAATGGTTCCATGTCAAATATGGTAACACTCCAGTGTGCTATTCCCCAAGGAAGTTGTAAAGGAACCCCTCCTTTACTCTATATTTGTAAATAATAATAATAATCTTCATTTATATAGCAATGTATAGAGCCATAACATACTGGAATAGGATCCCATTACATATTATACGGACGGAAAACAAGGACAATCACAACAAGTTCTTTTCTTAAAGTGCGTTTGTGTATGTGCGAGTGCAGAATGTTATCGCCCTATTTCCAGATTGTCTGTAATGGCCAAAGTCTTTGAATCTCTTGTAAACAAACTGAAAAAGTTTCTAGCTGACCATAATATTCTTAACGAGTTTCAGTCAGGCTTCAGATCCATAGTACTTCAGTGAATATGCTAGTCTCAAATGACATAATTGAAGCACTAGACAAGAAAAAACTGTGCAGCATTGTTTGTTGATCCGTCTAAAGCGTTTGACTCTGTGGATCACGCATTATTGCTGATGTGATTATGCTTCTTGCCACTGCACAAATGGCCTTCTGTATTTGTATTTGATTTGTATGTTTTTTGTTTAATGCCCTTGTTTTTATGTTGAAACTTGTTGTGTGCCGTGTTGGTCAGGACTCCCTGGAAGAAGATATATTGTATCTCAATGGGACATTCCTGGATAAATAAAGGATATAAAAAAAAAAATAGAAAAGAAAATAGCTGACACTTTTATCCAAAGCGACTTACAAGTTCTGTTCGACAAGTCATCAGGAAGGGCTCAACTCTATCAGCTGAGTAACAATGTTGACCAAAGTGTTGAGTGCTACACCCGAGGCCTTCCTACACCTGCAGAGAGAACCTGAGGAGAAAGACAGCCATAGAGACAAGGCAGGATGTAGTTGTTCCTGAGTTGCTCCATTATGGCATGCTCAGGCCTCCAGATGAAGAAGGGATGGAGCTGGAAGTATTTGGGTGATGGCAGCTCAGAAGTGGAATCAATGAGTTCAGGCTGAGGTGGATGACGCCACAAGGACACCATATTCATAAGATGCCGGACCGGTCGGGACCCTGGCCATAGACCCAAGGCTTCCAGCTCAGTCTTTGTCCAGATGCGCTGTTGGCGAGAGCAGTTCCATTGGCTGACATCCTGGTCAGAACTGGGGGCAGAGGCAGGCTGGGCAGGTGCAGAGGAGGCTGCAGGCACATTTCAGAAACAGTAGTTAGTAAAGAATTGTGAGTAATATTATTGGCAAAACTTAGCCTGAAGTATATAATTAGGTTGCTGTTTATCAAAAAAAAAAATAAAAAAAAAAAATGTCTTGTTACTGACTCGTGTCAATCTTCCATGTTTTCGCTATAGTATGTAGACCTTGCTACACATGTATTTCGTTCATATTGTTTATGGACAATGAGATGGGAGTGGAACTTTGTACATGCCCTTTGGGCTTCGTTCCCTCCTAGCACTGTTTTTTTAAATAATGTGCTAAATAAATCAAATAAAATAAACATATGAAGCTAAATACTCTGCTCTCACATTGTAGCTTCCTGGGGGCTTGTTCAGAGGAGGCTGCAGGTAGACGTGCTGCAGGTAGAGGTGCAGATAATTAGGTTGCTGTTTATCATAATGAAGCTAAATACTCTGCTCTCACATTGTAGCTTCATGAGGGCTTGTTCAGAGGAGGCTGCAGGTAGCGGTGCAGCGGAGGCAGGCTGGGCTGGTGCAGAGGAGGAAGAGAAGAGGAGAAGATCTTTGATCCTCCTTGCTTCCTCAGCGGGGTCCTGCCGTAGATGTCCAGATGGACCCTTCCTGAAAGAGACATCCTTCCTTCCAGGGAACTTCTTCATTATTGCCTGTACAAAGCAAAACATCATGCATATTATAATTAAAATCACGTCACGTCTCAGTCCAGCCCCTGTACACCGCGGCGTGAGGGTAGTTGTCCATGCCCAGCCCAAACTAGCTCAAATGTGAAAATCTTTGCGAGACCATTTCTCCCCTTGAGTGTTCTAGAAAACAGACTGCCTTACAATATTAAAATGAATATATGATACTCAAAACATTCTCAGATTTCAAAGTATGACACATCATTTGAAAGCTTATATTCTGTACTTTCACAATCTGGAAAAATCGGGAAAATGAAAATGGAGACTTGTAGGCATTTTCGCTAGACTGGGTCACATATTCGCTCTGACCCTTTGTACACAAGACAAGAGCTACTGGACATTGGTTCACATGTCGGATGACTGGATATTTCCATATTTTCCGATGGACCGAACAGCATCGTCAGACCTCCGGGCACACCGGGTCTGTTTACATCGCCTCCCGGGAAAAGGACGCGGTGAGGGATCGAAATCAGAAGCGGGCCGCAGAGCTGGCGACTAGCGACTAATTTCCTGTGGGGGATTTGCACTCGGGCCGCAAAACTGACTCGGATACGGCGATCGTGTGTAGCGAACTATTGGAGATTATTATGAAGAGGAAAAAAAGGTGATGATCCATCCATAAGGTGCATTTTCACCAGACTCAGCATTTCTGGTAAATCATAAAAGTCAAACCGGCCGAGGATGTTATCTGTTCACCGCGGTCCGCGGCCCAGTAGTCGCCAGAGCACTCCAGAGCCAGAATATTTCACTGAAATGTTCAGTGATAACGACACAGACAGCGAGATTACCGGAGAGCCGGAATGGATGCCAAGTCAAGAAGCAGGTAAGAATACCTGTCGTGGTTTTGTGAATAGAACAATCTATGTATCAACATCAGGCATTGGCCCCTGGAAATGTATTCGAGCAACAAGCACGAACTGCGCATGCTGCGCACAAATCTTGCTTTCTAGAAAATGAGCATGGATTTTTTTTGGAGGCACTTTTTAGCCAAAATGCTAAACACAGTTATTGACTCAGAAACACAGTTATGACATTTTATGGCAATAATGGCTTATTGCCCACAAATCCAACAACAAACTCTGTCATCTGCTCTCATTACTGGAGCAGCGTAACTAACCAGGCCCCCGGCCTGCAGCCAAATCAAATACCTAACAAACAAACAAATCAAACAAATATTCATCACTAAACATTGATAACATCAATCTAACAAAGTAGGCCACACAATTAAGGCACGGCAGAGGAAATATTCAAATGTTTTAAATGCATAAACAAAATCAGGAACCAATTTAAATTCCTATTAGTAGCCTTCCATTTGAAGCGAGCTGCCAGAGCAGGCAGGGGTGCAATCCAAATTCCTAAGTCACTGTATGAATGCAGTCGTCTGGAAATCCCGAGGTTCCCGGTTCGATTCCCGCTCCTCCCAGGCAGCATGTCGACCTGTCCTTGAGCAAGACACTTAACCGCTAACTGCTCCCGATGAGCAGGTTGGCACCTTGCATGCATTGTAGCCTCCGCCGTCGCCATCGGTGTGTGAATGTGTGAGTGAATGGGTAAAATGTGAGGAACAAATTGTAAAGCGCTTTGGATAAAAGCGCTATATAAATGCAGCCATTTACCATTTACCATTTACACCTTCCCTCAAGTAGAATCTTGAATTGTGGACTTTAAACCAGAATAGGATTCTATCAGGTGATTTCTCCTTGTGTTATTCTTACAACGTGGGAGCAATTCTAGGTCGGTGGTTTAGCAGTGTTTGCTTTTGTTGATCAGCTGCATCATTAAGGGATACATGGAATCCTTAAAGGAAAACTCCACTTCTCAGAGAGATGACAGGTGGTATGTACCACAGCACGGGGGCCCACACATGTGTATCTGGGAAGCACCAGACCAACTCTCTTTTTTGATCCACTTTTCCTCCTTCTTTTTCTGTTTTTCTCCCATCCCAATTTTTGTCGTGCCAATTCCCCCCTCCCCTGTGTTGGTCGTTGCTCGCATGTGCTCCCCACTGGTCGGTCGTAGGGAGGGTTGAAGAATCTATTGCATGTCCCCGCCGATACATGCAGAGTCAGCCAGCCACTTCTTTTCACCTGCCAGCGCGGACTCTCATTGGCGAGGTGTAACGTGTGGGAGGCTCACACTACCCTCGACATCTCCTGTCCTTGCTGTGCAGGCGCCCTGACCGACCTGTAGGAGTCGCTGTTTACAATGACCAGATTACCACCCATCCCTCCCGCTGACTCTGCCAATTGAGTCAGTATGACGTCTGGCCCAAGCCGGAGGCAACGCTGACAGCCGGATTCGATACCGGTGTCTCACGCGTTGGTGACGAGTGCTTAGACCGCTGCGCCACGCAGCCGCCCCAGACAAACTCTCTTGTGCGTGAGTGACATCCCGAAGGATTAAGCAAGCGGTGGCATTATTGTTGAAATGAAAAGTCCATGTGAAATGAATGTTTGCTTTGGGTTGAATAACTATATTATATTACAGGAGGAACCCCTGCTTTAACCCGACAAAATAAAAAATACTGCAGGACTCTACACTTCACCATATTCTATCTATTTATTACTAAAAGATTTGCACTACCTCATTTTCGCATTTTGCACTTTAGTTTTGTATATTGTATATTTGGTATAGTGTTTGGTCTTTATTCTTTAAACTTTTTTTTTTACTGTATGAAGCACAATCTCAGGAGGCTCATACCATAACCAAGCATTTCACTGTAATGCATACCTTATATGTGACAAATAAAACAAAACTTGAAACTTGACACTGAAAATGAAGGGAGGTTTCAACAGATGACATGTCGGCGACCATATTGATATAGAAGCCTTATGTTATGTTGAATAACAAGCACCCAACAAACCCAAGCCCTCGCTTCTCCCCCTCCAGCAGATCCACATGTTCACACAACGTGACTGCATGTCACGCACAGGACTCGCTATCTCAGTGATATAGTTCACTCACAACAAACCCCCTGTGAACTTCAGTGTATTCCCTGCGCAGACGCGGGAAGAAAAGGCGGTTTGATGCGTGTCAGATTTCTGAGGCTTCATAGGCCCCTCGCGGGCGGCACCAGAGGAGAAGCACACACCCCCCCACCGACAAACGAGCACAAACAAAACGGCAAAAGAGCTCGCAAAATGTCAGACATGACATAATGAGGACAATGAGAAGTACTTCTTCTCCTACAGCTGCAGTGCTGAACACTGTCTGTGACTGTGAGTTGTGGTTTAAGAAAAAAAGGATTTGGTGTCTTTTGACATTTGTCTGTTTTCGTTGTTAGGCCTGTGTCACTTTGTATTTCAGTGTAAATTGAAGAGGGTGTGCGCACAACTTGAACTTCTTAAACCGTTTCTGTCACGACTCAACATATTGAACCCAATGTGCAGAGAATGAGAATCGGCAGACAGATCTTGTTGGGTATATTTAATAATAAGAGAATAGTCAGGTATTCAGGCAGGGGTCAATACATGGGGGGAGTACTCGTACAGTCCAGAGGCGTGCGCGGGACAGGAGAGTCAGACAGGCAGGAGTCCATACACGGGTACAGGATAGTCAGCCAGACAGGGGTCAAAACGGGTGCAGGTCCTCATACGTTCTGGGAAAAGGCAAGGAGAGTTGTCAGGCAGGCAGGGGTCAGAGCACGTCTTGTCGAGAGCCAGAGAACAGGATGAAGAGCCAGGTAGGACTGCGGGGAAGTAGGACAACAAGGGTTAGACACGGTCGAAGAACAATGGACTAGAGAACAATATGAGAGAGCAGAATAGCACGACTAACTGGGAAATACGAAGTTACGATCTGGCAGCCTCATGACATCTGGGGTGGGGTTATATCACTGACGTAATTGGCCCACAGACATCAATCAACTGCTCCGCTGACAGCAGCACACCGGCACTCTACACCTGACTTAACGAGAGAGCGAGAGAGAGAGAGAGAGAGAGAGAGAGAGAGAGAGAGAGAGAGAGAGAGAGAGAGAGAGAGAGAGAGAGAGAGAGAGAGAGAGAGAGAGAGAGAGAGAGAGAGAGAGAGAGAGAGAGAGAGAGAGAGAAAAGCCAGGTAGGAACTATGACAGTACCCCCCACTCAACGGGCACGACCCGGCGCACCTCCGGGAAGACCAGGATGCTTTTCATGGAAGCTGGCCATGATGGACGGGTCCAGGATCAGCCGACGTGGAACCCAGCTGCGCTCCTCGCAGGTACTGCAGACCCCGACGGCGCACGTCCAGGAAACATTTAAAATAAAATGTATTTACCATGAAGGCTAAAAATAACGTTACATCTTATTTATATTGAAACATATTTTTTAATAAATTGTATAGTACATTTTGCTCTAGTAATCCCCTGGAAATCCACCCCTCTGGTGGGATCAAGATAATCCAGTTTTTTTTTATCAAACTGATCCCAATCCTGTGTTGACGGTTTGAACTACCCGTTTTGAAGATTTGATCCATATTTTCTGATCTGATCGGATATCAAAGGGATCCTAATCCTGTTTTTTGGTTTTGAACGAGCCAAAATTCAAATCTGCTCCAATCAGATAGGGATTAAACGTTTTGAACTACTGGGGCCCTGGACCTTCTGCATTACTGCCACTTGGAATCTAATACTAATTTTAAAAGTCCAGCCACAATGTCAACTTCAGTGTACAGAGCCAGTAAACGGTGCTTGCAGGTTATACTGCATTATAAAGTCTATATCAATCACCCCAAGCTGGCAACATGGAAGAACACAAGACGGCAAGATACAACGTCAGGAGAGCAGTAATAGAGGCAAAACGGCATTACAGGGATAAAGTTGAACTTCAGTTTGAACAGGCTGACTCTAGAGGTATGTGGCAGGGCCTCAGAACAATGACAGACTACAAAGGCACTTCGCTCAAACTGAACAGTGACATCTCCTTAGCAAACGATCTCAATTCCTTCTATGCAAGGTTTGAGGCTGTGAATAACAACACCAGCCTACAAACCACGGCAATGGGGGGGGGGGGGGGGTCTGCTGATGGAGACTCAGTGTTCAGGGTAACAGAGCATGAGGTGAGGCGGACCTTTAAAAAAGTGAATATCAGGAAGGCAGCAGGACCGGACGGCATCCCCGGCCGCGTCCTAAAAGTCTGTGCCGACCAACTGGCCCCGGTATTCACTGACATCTTCAACCTGTCCTTGGAACAGGCTGTCATCCCCACCTGTCTGAAGAAGTCCACCATCATCCCTGTACCCAAAAAATCTACGCCCGCTTGCCTCAACGACTACCGCCCTGTAGCCCTCACCTCCATAGCCATGAAGTGCTTTGAGAAGCTAGTGAAGGGCTACATCTGTTCCTCCCTCCCCATCAACCTGGACCCCCTGCAATTTGCATATCGCCCCAACAGGTCCACGGAGGACGCCATAGCCCATGTGCTGCACACAGCAGCATCACACCTGGACAAGAGGCAGGGGAACTATGTGAGAATGCTGTTCATCGACTACAGCTCAGCATTCAATACCATAGTCCCCTCCAAACTCATAGCCAAGCTCAGGGACCTGGGCTTGAACTATGACCTCTGCCAGTGGGTCTTGGACTTCCTGACGGGCAGACCCCAGGTGGTAAGAGCAGGCAACTGCACCTCCTCATCCATCACGCTCAACATAGGGGCCCCCCAGGGCTGTGTGCTGAGCCCCCTCCTCTACTCCCTGTACACACATGACTGCGTGGCACAGCGTAACAACAACACAATCATCAAATTTGCTGATGACACAGTAGTGGTGGGCCTGATCTCTGCCAACGACGAGAGGGCCTACCTGGAAGAGGTAGAGAATCTGTCACAGTGGTGTCAGGAGAACTGCCTCTCCCTGAACGTCAGCAAAACAAAAGAGATGATTGTGGACTTCAGGAGGTCGGGGGTCAAGGACTACAGCCCCCTCAGCATCGACGGGGCACCGGTTGAGAGAGTGAACAGTTTCAAGTACCTCGGAGCCCACATATCCGAGGACTTGACATGGACCACACACATTGACAGTGTTGTGAAGAAGGCACGACAATGCCTCTACTTCCTCAGGCGCCTAAGGAAGTTCCAAGTCAGTCAGAAGATCCTTAGGAACTTCTACTCATGTACAATAGAGAGCATCCTGACTGGCAACATCACCTCCTGGTTTGGGAATAGCACTGCACAAGACCGTAGCAGACTACAAAGAGTGACACGTTCAGCCGAACGCACAATTGGAGGGGGGCTTCCAGAACATTTACAACAAGCGGTGCAGGGGGAAGGCTAAGAGAATCATCAAGGACTCCAGCCACCCGAACAACTGCCTCTTTGAACTGCTGCGGTCAGGCAAGCGATACCGGAGTCTTAAGGCGAGCACAGAAAGACTCAGAAGAAGCTTCTATCCCCAGGCCATCAGGCTGCTAAACGAACAATAAACACTATGCAACAACCATCAAATGCACACAGCACACACACCCACACGCACACACTCACTTAAACAAACAACACACTGCAGCACCCACTCTCCACACTTTAGATCACACAAACACACGTTATATTTATTGATAAAGGATTTGCACTACAACTCGTACACCTACTGTAAATTGTACCTAAATTGCACCTCATCCCATTTCTGCCTTGCACTATATAGTATTGTATATTAGTACACTGCATAGTATTGTATATTATATGGTAACTCAGTTACGTCTATTCTGCATCGAACATTGTACATATGTCTATACTGAACACTGTGACCTCATTTTTTACTTCTAATTTACATGCTATACTATGTTATTTTATTTCATACTTATCTTGTATTGCACAGTCTCTGGAGCGTAACAGTAAGAAGCATTTTGTATAAAAGTATTCTGTACTTCTGTATGACAACTATTAAAGAAACTTGAACTTGAAACTTGATCAAAACAGTAATGGGGGCCGGACAATCGCGGCATCACCACTACTCATTTTCTATTTATATTGATGTGGAAACTGAAGATGTTCATTAATGTGCATGTCCCTGGTAAAAGAAAATAAAGGAGGGTTATCATTGCATCATCCACACCTCTCTGCTGCTTGTATGCAAACTGGAGTGGGTCTGTGTGCCCACTAACCTCCCTCTGTAGCTGAGCCTTAATCACCTGAGATGTTAAAGCTACAGGGCGGTAGTCATTATTGCAGGTGGGGTTAGTTTTCTTAGGGACTGGGCAAATGATGGAGGACTTCCATATGGTTGGTATGGAGTGTTCAGACAAGGATCGGTTAAAGAGGTTACAGAAGACCTCAGCCAGCTGCTCATGACAGACCTTCAGCAAGCGCCCACTGATGTTGTCAGGACCTGGGGCCTTGTGAGGGTTTGTTCTCTTGAGCACCCTTTCCACCTCCCTAGGGTGAAACTCTAGGTTGGTGCTAGTCGCTGCTTTACACAGGAGATTGGTGGTCAGCATCAGATACAAGGTAAGAACACTATATATAAATTTGATCGTTGATCTGATATTTATTTCTACCCCGATCGACGCTGTCTCTGTGTGTGTGTGTGGCTGTGTGCTGTTTAGTAACTAAATTAGTAACACAATACAATGAACATGAGTATATGAACATTGGTCCTCATTCTCGAACATGTTCGTAAGTACCTTTGTAAATATCTTGGTAAAATGTTCGTACTAACAAATTTACTAAAAATCCTCCTTCTGTGTGTGAAACGGTCTCCGTAAGAGGCCAGAATCTTTGCAGCTGGGTTCCCATGAATGAAAAACGTCACTCATTCTTTGCATACAGACACGCCCGGCTAACGCCTGTGGTATATTTTTTTTAATTTTTTTAGACTATTAGACAAATAACAACAGTTATTATAGCACATGTTCATTTCTATGAGTCAGAACAAACCACTGAACAGGTTAAACTGGTTTGTATCCCCTCGTAAGAGCCAATGCAAATTAATTTGGCAGACACACACACACACATGAAACTAAACTGATTTAATTAAGCCACACAACTACACACACACACACACGAAAACACACACACCGGTTGGACCAGATCACCCCCTAAACCGAGCCAGATTGAGTGAATTACCTGGTTCTGTATCATTAGGGGATCCGCTTGGCATCACTCATGCACTACCTCGCGTACGTGCACACGCACTGAATAAATTCCACAAATGTACCTTTAATACCAGTATTAGTCTGACCACACCCCTCATCAGCTTACCTTCATAAGCAGGTGTGTGGTCACCTGCTCTCCTCCTTCTCGCTTTCACCACAAGGAAGTGCCTCGGTAGTACCCCACTTGACGTGTTGATTAGTTGAAAAGAGTTGTGACAAGTCTACATTGTGCTTAATTTTTTCTTCTCTCATATCTGTTGTAAAGAAAAAGTTTGGGTCATAATGTATTCTACGGAGAGTAGACCCGTTAGACCTACTCTTCACCAGCGGTTCTCCATTCCCGCCTCCGTCGTGCGTTCTGGTGCTGGGCTGTTGCCACTTTCGTGGTTGCCGACCCAGCCCAGGAGACAGCCGATGGATAGTTTGCCTCTCCGAAGAGCCGAGGAGTCGGTGCCGTTGCTCCGGCGATGGCCTGATCTCGACTCTGGTTCCTCTGGTTCCAGGGAATCGTCCGTTGGTGAACGGGGGGTTGTCCTGGAGCCGGAGGATTTGCGATGCAAACTTTTCGCGTCTGCCCGTTCACGTCGCAAGATGGTAGCATGCAGGCGTGAACGGCCTGGGTTTGGGGAACTGCTGGAGACCAGCGAGGATGCGTCCGGCTCTGGATTTCCGATGGAAACTGAAGACTTCATGGAAGAGGCGGACGGATTCTTGTATGATGGTCCCGTGGAGGAGAGTATCCCTCTTATCCAAGAAACACCGGAGGGGGGAGAAATGGCTCCATGGGACTCCCTGTTCGAGGATGTCGAGGAACCACCTTGGCCTCATCAGCAGGATGCCCTACTATCGGCCACATCAGACTGTGGCTCCTTGACCAGTTGCAGCCTGCTGCATGTGAGGGATGCGGGTTCGGTGGAGGAAGGTCCGCAGGGGGAACTGCAGGCTTTGTTTCCCGAGCTCATGGCGGTAGCCGCCGCCGCAAACGGCGTGCCGCTGCCGCTGCCATTTCCTGCACCTGTCCCTGATGATCTCATAGGTCATCGCTGGCAGCGTCGCCCAGTGAGAGGGGTGGACGTTGTCTACCCATTTTTCCCCTCAATGGGGGCCTATGTTCGTCAGGGTCAGGCGGTTGCCAACATCATGGGACTAACCCCTGCCTACGTACCAGTTACGCGGGTGTCGGGGTTAGTCAAAGGTATGGGCTTGATAGTCCGATGGCCGCTCTCCTCTGTCCGGATATGGTGTGGGAACCCTTATGCAAGCCGGTCCTCCAGGGTAAATCGGCTAGGCGATTGGCATATTGGGGTGACCAGTCATTCATCGCTGGTACACAATCGCTGGCTGCGGCGTCTAACATCGCCCACCTGGCTAGATTTGTATCGGGGATTATGACGGGCGGCACGGATCTGAACGAGGTAAAATGCGATCAGATCACCCAGGCGGCAGTAGCTGTCCTGCACCTTTCCCAGGTGCTGGCCATAGCCATGGGGAAAGTGCGCGCCCTGGCCACCCTGGGCCAGTGTCATCTTTGGCTGGAGCAGGCCCCTGTGCCGGAACGGAAGAGAGCCCCTCTTCTGACGGCCGCCCTCTCCGACGCTGGTCTGTTCGGGAAGGCCCTGCGGTTGATGACCTCAACATGCAGAGAGATGGCAGAGGAGAGATCCATCCTCCAACCCCATTTTCCGCCTCCCGTCCTTGCCGGTGGAGTCAGAAGGCTTCCACGACGTCGAGCTGTCTCCGTCGTCCCTACCACTGCTTCCGCCGCCGCTGCTGGCCCCTCCAAGAAGGCCAGGAGAAGAGACGGCGCTTCTGCTACCGCCGGCCCATCCACGACCGGAGGAGACGGTAGGGAACGTCGTGACCAGCAGACAGTAACCTACCGTCCCTCCGGGGCTCCTCGGGGTGGCAAGACTCGAGCGGTGCGAGGTGGCAGACGCCGCTGAGAGTGACTTTTCCCCTCTGTGTCCCCTCTCCTTTACACCCTCCCCGGCCCCTCTATGATTTTGTGCCTTAAAACAACTTGTGATAATAAAAAGTTCCCCGACATAAGGGGGACTATGTTTTGGCCAAACAAACTGTGTGTTTCTTCAACAAATCATATGGTGGGGTTGTGTAAATATGAATCTGCACTCTTACGTTGTGAGATGAGTCGTGTTGTGTTACGAGATTAAGCAAGGTCTGCAACATACACTCAGTAATAGGTTCTATTAGCCTGACGCTCCACATGCAGGTAGAAACTGGTGTTATTCCATTGCTTGAACTAAGTATATGTGTCTCACAATGCTGTGTTGTTAGTTGCAGTAATACTCGTACACACACGTTCCACGGCCTAGCCGTTACTCTCGGTCAGCGTTTTTTGCTATGTACGACATAGTCAACGGGTGTAGGATTCACACACATGCGACTTGTTTTTGTTGTAAATCCTGTTCACATTTTGTGGGTAGCGGGCATTGTATTAGCTTACGCTATACATTAGCATTCTACCGGAGGTTTTCAAAATGGCTACGGTTGTTTCTGTGTGTAGGGAACGAAGGGTTTTTTGTGAGGGGGTGTCGAATAAACCCCTCCTTCCCACTTGATTGGTTTAGGGGATTTTTATCTCTTCTGCTGAGCCAGTCAGGGCCGAGCCGGTGAGACGTCTTGGCAGGGGGGGGGGGGGGGGGGGGGGGGGGGGGAGGGTTATCCTGCCAACTCCTATTACAGAGAGGAGCCGGCAGAATTTCCCCCCGTCATAGCGGTGTTGCTATGGCGACGCCTTCCATGAGTTACGGTGTCTTAAGGTGTCGAGTTAGAGCGTAGGGCTCACGGGTCTGCTGCGCTCGATTTATATGTAAACTTGAGTCAGTTGGTCACGTGATGCTTCTTCTTTATTATTATAAAGAGTTGGATGTGTCTAGATGAATTGGAAATGGGGGCCCCTGATGGAAACAAGACTAACGTCTTTCTCAGGTCTGCCTCCCCTTACCGATTGTGTGTATTGAGCCGTACTATGTTGTACCCTTTCTGCAATCTGTTGGTTAAAGTTTTCATTCATTCATTCATGGAGTTGGTTGCATCCCGCCCTCTTGTCGTTCCCCTGGGCGTCTTGGGGATTCAATAAGATGGTCTAAATAGCCTATTATTGATGTGGATATGCCCAATGCACACATAGTGCTAACTCAGGATGTTCTGTTGGGCATTAGGTAACTGACTGGCGCGCCTTGATTGCTTGGGGTTAAAACAGCGTTTTTATAGAGCAATCGGGATGGGGGTTTTTCCTCTTCCGACGCCCTGTGTGGTTGTCGACGGGTTCTCGTTCATATCAGGGGATGATAACGGAATGGATCTGAACATATGTGGAAGGGTCTCACGCCCTGGGGGTGGGCTGCCGGGCGTGGTTCGCACCGGAACGTCTGAGTGGCGCCTTCTTTTTATGTTTAAGATCAACACGCATATCTGCCCCTTCTCCTGGAGTTGGCATGTCGGCGTGGTTAGGGCACGGGACTGGTTCTGGTCGCGCTGGTCCGGATCAGTTGGACCCGTTGTCCGCCAGGGATGCAGATCTGCTGTTCTGGTACCCTGAGGGACTTGGGTTTTTTCAGGGGGAAAAATGCTAGGTCGGTCCGGGTGTCACAGGGTTGAGCGCTATGGATGATAGATGGAGCCTTGGTCATGCAACTACGCCAGCATACGCCCCTTCCGCCGGGGCGGCTGTGTTCAGCTGTCCTTTCTGGCGCCTGTCTCGTCCGCAGTCTCCAGGCTAGGGTTAACAGCCTGTTGCCTGGTTTTCCTCGGTGCGCTGCCTGCTTCCGTTGGTTAACCTTTTTTGTGTGCTTACGGCCATGCTGACTGCCTGTTGCAGGGTCAGTGTGCCAGGCAGTGTACTATTGGGGAGGACAGGGCCCGCTCGGCTGAGGGGCCTTTGTCCGAATACCCTGGCGATGTGGGGGGCGGGGCACTACGTGCCCACCTGGTGGGGTCTTGATGCTGGCATCATGGACTTCTCCGGGCCCCCGTTCCAGGGGGTCCAGTCCCTTTGGTGGGTCTGGGTCTTCCTTCGCGCTCCGCTGCTACGGCCTTGCCACGGGGTTGGGTTTGCCCTTGACCCCGTGATTCTGGGGGCAGTAACGAGGTTGTTTCCCTCCGTTCGTTCCCGGGTGGCATGCGGGTTGTGCGTGTGTGTAGTCGTGGGGTCAAGCCACGGTCTGCTCACCCTGTGCGTTGAGTTGCTTGAGTGCCTCTTCGCACGGTCGGGTCCGTCGCCCTCCCGGGAAACCTCTAATAGGGGGGGTGCCCTCCATTAGGGGGGGTCGGGGGGGCTCGGCCCTCCCTGTTCTGTTGTTTGTGGGGGGCCTTCAGCGGGGTGTATTTGTCGGCCAGTGGCTCCGCTTGGCCTCCCTGTGTGCATGAGTGATGTCAAGCGGATCCCCTAATGATACAGAACGATAGGTTATGACTATAACCAAGTTCTGTTAATTAGGGGTGACGCTTGGCATCCGACGCCGCTGCAGCCCTTGACCTCACCTTGTGGTGAAAGCTTGGGTAGGAGGAGAGCAGGTGACCACACACCTGCTTATGAAGGTAAGCTGATGAGGGGTGTGGTCAGACTAATACTGGTATTAAAGGTACATTTGTGGAATTTATTCAGTGCGCGTGCACGTACGCGAGGGAGTGCATGAGTGATGCCAAGCGTCACCCCTAATTAACAGAACTTGGTTATAGTCATAACCTATCGTTAATGTCTGGGACAAAAGTCATTCTTTTGTTATCAAAGAAATGTATTGTAATTATGCTATTTGGACCAGTCGATCCTGGATAGGGACGTGGGTCAAGATATTGCTTATATATGTGAGGTTCGCCTTTCCCTTGACCTTTAATTCCCTGTTCTCCTCACCTCACTAGCCCCCACCCTCGCGTTCGTTTTACTCTCGTTTGCTCTTCAGCAGCCACACCCTTGGACTACCTGTCATGATGTGTTTGATTGGTCTGGTGCCGAACACACACTTCTAGTTAAAGTATCAATTACCTTCACGCACCTGATGTGTATTCTAATTAGCACCCCTTTGGGCTTTAAGTACCTCGCTCTTCCCCTCTGGCCTTGTCGGGTCGTTCCGTATCATATCTCTATCACCTAACTCCTTCGGGAGGTTCTCTGTCTATAGGCTCCTACGGGAGTTCTGTTTCTGTCTGTATGCTGTTTTATGCTGAGACGAGGTGCAAATTAACATGAAACTGTAAAACAAAGTGACATTAATGGTTTTATGAGATTGAAGCTATTCATTTAACAATGTATATTTAAGCTTGGTTCTGTATCATAATGGCTCCGCTCGGCATCACTACTGCACTGTACCTCGCACGTGCACGCGCACTGAATAAAGACCACAATGTACCTTTATATCCCAATATTCGTCTGACCACACCCCTATCAGCTTATAAGCAGGGGTGGAGCCACATACTTGCCTCCTTCTTCGCTTTCACCACAAGGAAGTGCCTTCGGTAGATCCCCACTTGACGATGTTGTTAGTAGGAGAAAGTTGGAAAACAAGGGATACGTTGACATCATATCTTTATTTTCTCTCTCACTATATTCGAGAAAATACGGCGATATTGTCTTCGTACTGGAGTGTCTGGAAGATGATGATCATTCTACACCTCCGCCGGTTTTTTCGTATTGGGAGTTCACGCCGCTACATGCCTCCCAACTGCAGTCCTCCTTGCTGCGGCTGGATGGGGTAAAACCCTCCAGCGACACAGCTGGACTGTAGGACGCACCGCTGTTGTGAGAAGCGGTGGGTTCCAGGTTTGGTGAGTAATGTTTGCTTGCGAGCACCACTTGTCTGTTAGTGCTATGGGGGCTAGCTGACAATGTTTACGAAAACCGGCCCCAGATTAGGGTCCTTTGTTCAGCCTTTTAGGCGACGGCGGAGGATCTTGGTTTGAAGCCCATTATAGCAACAAGTGGGCCACGACCAGTAGAACTGGTGATCCCAGGATCTCTGGACGCGTGGGTACTTCTCTGTCACCGTATAGGCCCCGTCTTTCATATGCAAATGAGAGTATACCCTAAACGAGGAAATGTGGGCATGGATGTTCGTTATCGGAAAATCCATGTTCAAGTCGGCTACAGCCCAGATGGGACTTATGCTGGCTCCGCCGGATGTATGGTAAAATCACTGTTGTAAAACTGTGTTAACATCTCGTTTCTCTTCTCTCTTAAAAGGTGAGGAGGGTTTCAGAACGGCGGCCTGTCTGAGTGTGGCTTGTTATATCGTTGTGTACAAGTTCAGGTGATAGCTGCTTAGCTTGCGTGCTAGTTGTGGCCTACCTGTTAGCCAGTCAGCTGTTAGCTGCAGGCGCTAGCCTGTTGTGTCACTAGGCTAGGTAACGTTAGCTTGCTGCTATCGGCCGAGAGCGGCCGTTAGCTTAATGCTACACCGTTGAACGTTCTGAGACTATAACATGCTTTAAACACTCTGACTACGACGTCATCTTTGACAGAGGATGTTAGTCGAACCTACCCTGAGGCCGGCCGGCGAGGACTGCGTCAACAAGGGGAACCGTAGCGGCGGGATGGAGCGGCGACGCTGCCCATGTCGACAACACAGGAAGGCTGTGTTTACTATCGGTGCCTTGTTAGAGACTGCAGTTTCGCTTGATCTGCGCTCACGGTAGGAAGGGTCTTGACCAGACCTTGAACACTTCTTCTTTCTTTCCCTTCTAAATGTTTTGTAAATAACGATGTTTTCCAAAACGAGTGTTGCTGCACTACATTTAGGATACGACGCAAGTTATGTGTGAATTGTCTTGTCACTGGTCTCCATGCAAATCGGGTTGTTTGTTACAGATGTGAAAATGATCTGGTTTGTTGTGTTGAGAAAACATCATGTGTGTTCATGTACCATGTACTCACAACTAAGGGGGTTAAACTAACCTATAAAGCTATGCTTAGTGACATATGAGTGAAGAATGAATTCTTTTCTCAGCCTGTAATGACAATGAACAGTGTGTTCACATATTTACAGGTTTACCTGTTCAACTGGCCGTATTAAGGGTAAAGTAGGAGGGGTGTTTTCCCCCCGGTTCCCTGGGGACTTCTTCACCCTCCTCTCAGACATGTTGTTACAATATATTGTGTCACTGTGTGGTGGGATACGATGTAACCCTTAGCTTGATTGCTAGGGTTGTGCTAGAACTGCCTGAGGAACTGTATTTTCCTAAAAGAAAAGATTGTTTGGTCACTTTTCGTGTGTGCTTAGCAAGGCCTGTGGCCGATACTAATCGAGAATTATGTATTCTCTCATTATGAAAAACGGCGTTCCTCTGTAGAGTGTTTTTGCCATTTTTTGTAGGTGATAATGGGTTGTGTGTGTCGTGTGACCTACAACTGGGTTGGGTTGGCCACAGAAGCACATGTGTAAGTCTGGTACCGGGGCTCTTAAGGGGGCCCTCTCTATTCTGTGTTTTTTCCTTAGTAAAAATCAGATAGCAGGTTAGCACATGCGCTGTGTGAAGGGGGGGAGGGGGGAGTTTCCTGGTCCCACGCCCTGGAATATTGGGCGTGTGCACCGCAGAAATGCCCCCGCCATAGAGTACGTCACTGTGCGCGTCTCTGTTGGTAGGACTTCCGTGAGCTGTTCGGGTCCATATGATGGATCTGTTTCGGGGAGTGGTCAGGGCTCCTCCTCACGAAGCTCCTATTCGGGCCTTCTGTGAGTTAGGACTCTCCTTCCATGTGAGGGAGCCTCCTCAGAGTGCAGAGCCTCCTCCTCAGATTGTCAAGGTGAGTAGAACTTCAAAAAGGAGTCCTGCTCTGTTGTGTGTGTATTCGATTCAATTCGATTATTGAGTGTGTATGGGTTCAGTGCCTCCTCCCCGGAGGGCCCTAAAACCAAAATTTTACATGGCTCAAGGTTGCAATATATTCTTTTCAATCTGTACAGCTCTCTGGGGATTTCCATCTCCTCCCTATGGGAGGGTGGTGGGATGTAAAAATGTAAACAATTTTTACCCCCGGCTGTGTAGACTGGGATACATGCTGTTGGTGCTTCCTTCTTTTCTATTAAAAATAGTTGGAGTTAGGAAGCATCACACCCCTCTTGTCGTTCCCCTGGGCGCCTTGGGGATTCAATGACAGGTCTAAATAGCCTGTTCATTGATGTGGTTGTGTCCCGATGCACGCATAGTGCTAGCTCGGGTGTTCTGTTGAAGATCAGGCGAATGACTGGCACGCCTTGGTTGCTTGAGGTTAAAACAGCGTTTTTATAAAGCAACTGGGATGGAGGTTTTTCCTCTTCCGACGACCTGTGTTGGTTGTCGACGGATTCTCGTTCATATCTGGGAGATGATGACGGAATGGATCTGAACATATGTAGAGGGGTCTCACGCCCTGGGGGTGGGCCACCGGGCGCGGTTCACCCGAACGTCTGGGTGGCGCCTTCTTTTCATGTTAAGATCAACACGCATATCTGCCCTTTCTCCTGGAGTAGGCATGTCGGCGTGGTTAGGGCACGGGACTGGTTCTGGTCACGCTGGTCCGGATCAGTTGAACCCGTTGTCCGCCGGGGATGCAGATCTGCTGTTCTGGTACCCTGAGGGACTTGGGCTTTTTTCAGGGGGAAAAATGCCAGGTCGGTCCGGGTGTCACAGGGTTAAGCGCTATGGAGACCCTGGTTGGGTAAATTTTTTACTCAGCACTGTCGTAATGGCTTACGGCCATGCCAACCTGTACACGCTCGATCTCGTCGGATCTCGGCCGCTACACAGGTTGGTCCTGGTTAGTACTTGGTTGGGAGACCGCCTGGGAATACCTAGTACGGTGTGCTTGGGGCTGGTTCTCCATTCTTTTTCGCTCTTCTCTCACGCATGGCGAAGAGGGGCCTGTTGGGGTGGTCTTTGACCTCCTCTGGTGACCCTGTGCTTCCCGTATCGCCAGGCCCGGTCCGAAGTAATGTTTCGTCGACCCGTAGGCCTGGGTTAACCCTTTTTGAAAACTGAAACACTTGTACTGCGGTATAGCCGGTGTATACTCGCAGGTGTGTTTTGGAGTTTTTTCTTGAGGGGTTATAGGAACAACCGCCGCATTGGGTAACACCAAGGTGGTTGATTCCCTGGTGTGTTGGAGCAGTGTCAACTCCGGGGTTCACCGGTTTGAGGGTGCCCCTGCACGTTCATGACGTCTGCCAATCGTGTCAGCCTTCTCTGCCTCAACCCCTCTGGGTGGGTTTTTTTTAAATGGAGGCTTGGTCATGCAACAACGCCAGCATACGCCCCTTCCGCCGGGGGGGCTGTGTTCAGCTGTCCCCTCTGGCGCCTGTCTCGTCCGCAGTCTCCAGGCTAGGGTTAACAGCCTGTTGCCTGGTTTTTCCCCGGTGCGCTGCCTGCTTCCGTTGGTTAACCTTTTTTGTGTGCTTACGGCCATGCTGACTGCCTGTTCTGCAGGGTCAGTGTGCCAGGCGGTGTACTATTGGGGGGACAGGGCCCGCTCGGCTGAGGGGCCTTTGTCCGAATACGCTGGCGATGTGGGGGGCGGGGTCACTAAGTGCCCACCTGGTGGGGTCTTGATGCTGGCATCATGGACTTCTCCGGGCCCCCGTTCCAGGGGGTCCAGTCCCTTTGGTGGGTCTGGGTCTTCCTTCGCGCTCCGCTGCTACGGCCTTGCCACGGGGTTGGGTTTGCCCTTGACCCCGTGATTCTGGGGGCAGTAACGAGGTTGTTTCCTCCGTTCGTTCCCGGGTGGCATGCGGGTTGTGCGTCTGTGTAGTCGTGGGGTCAAGCCACGGTCTGCTCACCCTGTGCGTTGAGTTGCTTGAGTGCCTCTTCGCACGGTCGGGTCCGTCGCCCTCCCGTGAAGCCCCAATAGGGGGGGTGCCCTCCATTAGGGTGGGTCGGGGGGGCTCGGCCCTCCCTGTTCTGATGGTTGTGGGGGGCTTTCAGCGGGGTGTATTTGTCGGCCGATGGCTCTCGCTTGGCCTCCCTTGTGCAGAGAGTGACGCAGAGCGAGAGCTAATACGATACAGAACGTTAGGTTATGACTATAACCAAGTTCTGTTAGTATAGCGACGCTCGGCGTCCGACGCCGCTGCAGCCCTTGATCTCGCCTTGTGGTGAAAGCTTGGGAAGGAGGCGAGTGGGTGGCCCCACCCCTGCTTATATGGGTAAGCTGATAGGGGTGTGGTCAGACAAATATTGGGATTAAAGGTACATTGTGGTCTTTATTCAGTGCGTGTGCACGTGTGCGAGGACAGTGCAGAGAGTGACACCGAGCGTCGCTATACTAACAGAACTTGGTTATAGTCATAACCTAACGTTCTTGCCCCACAATGGTGGAACGAACGTCCCACCACAGTTAGGACAGCCGAAACCCGTCCAATCTTTGATGAACATTGTTACTCAGCTGATAGAGTTGTACCCTTCCTGCTGACTTGTTGTACAAAACGTGTAAGTCGCTTTGGATAAAAGCGTCAGCTAAATGACTAAATGTAAAATGTAATGCCTGACATCATGCTGTATGTAATGTACCCTCTGCCTGACATCGTCCTGTATTTGACTGCTTATCTCGGCTTGCTTAGACAGTAGGCTACTATCAACTGTTTTCTTTCCCCCAGCTCTGACTGCAGTTGAAACTGCACTGCATCGAGCATCTTTATAATTCTGACTAGCATACTCTCACACCCTAGCCCACACCAAGGACTATTTACAAATAATTTGGTTAATAGTCCTCGGTTCTGTTAGACTATTGCAGGTTTTATGCTAATATAAGACTATTCATAAAAGTATCTATAATCTACCATACCCATCTATCTATCGTCTATAATTTCATATTGTAAATTACTTTGTAAATTACTAATAATAAATAATAATAATTGAATAATCAACTGTTATTTACTGTGTTGGCCCAGTATTCTGATGTGTGCACACAGGGATTGTCAAATCCATAGGCCTACATTCTTGTCAGGAGATGAGAGCCGTGTTCTTGATTGATTGATTGAACATTTTATTAACAGATTGCAGAATGGGTACGATACAGTATGGGTATCCGTTTGTGAGGAAAGATCTAGTCCCGACTTCAAAATTATGATTGCGCAAAACGGGCAGGATTGTAAATGGATAACTTTTTATTCCACTCTTTCAGTGCCAGCAGGGGGCGCACGATTTAGTGCTTGAATGCCCACCATCCACTTCAATGTTAGCGTTAAACACGCCTAATCTATATTTTAAATTATGGCTATGTGTCTAATCTGCCCGTCGCTTATCAATGACTCGTTTTCCAGTCAACATTGTCGAAGCGGATTGTTTTTTTATTGGTTCATTCTCGTTTTATAGCATCTTGAAAAGCCCTCGTTTTCAAGGAAAATTTTAAGATTCCATAATAAACGGAATATTCTAGAATACACAAAAACTTTCAAATTTTTCGGCCTATTAATGAATCGTTTTCAAATAAACGCTAGATTATCGATAGTATATGTGTACGTATGCACGCTATATAGGCGATCTGATCATATATATTTCCTGATCGCTCGCACAGCCAAACAGCCACATCACACATAGAGGAAAAGCTTATATCTCCGTGAAAACAGGTCTGATTATCCTAAGTAGGGATGCACCGAATGGGAAATTCTTGGCCGAAACCGATACCGAAAATAGGAAACAGTTGGCCGAATGCCGAATGCCGAAAGGCTGAAAATGATTAATATAAATATATATGTATTTTTTTTTAGCTACCTAATTATGACAAAAGACATGATTATGGCAAAACTTAACTTAAATAATATTAATAATCACTATTATGGGTCCATAAAACATTTATTCAGCACTTGTGAATGCATACATTAATTCCAGACTGACTGCTGAAAGATTGTACAATTTAAACATTTTCTCTTTGCATACAACAAAATGTGCATTAAAGTCAAGTGCATTTTCTTTTCTCTGTAGGATAACTACAACAAAGTGCATTCAGAACAAAGCCAAGGTGCTTTAAAACTGCATAAAGATCTGCACACACCAGAGGGAGAATAGCTTATATATAGCAGACTTAACCCATTCTCCGCCAATCACGTGTTAAGGCGGGTTTCTCCGCCATGCGTTGTCTGCCAATCACGCCGTAAGGCGTGTTTGAGATCAATATTTCATATTTTCGTCATGGTATTCATATTTCACCCATGGAGTCTTGGCTGATGCTGTCTGAGCCATCACAACTCTGCAACGCTTCAATACCGCCACCTGGTGGCCGATCGGCGAGTTGCCAAACCGGAAGTGCCCATTGGAGCTCGGTCCGTTCCCTATTTTCGTCCGGCCACTCGTTTATCGTCCCGGGGCTGAATACAGACACCGTGGATATGGATCTTTGCCATAACTCAATAATCAACATGATTTGGACGTGTATTAGTAATATACAAACCGGAAATGGATCGCATCGATCAACATCCCATAATTGGGATCTGTTTGCTCCACTCTCATCGCCCAACGCTACGAGGAGACTGACGTGAGTTTCAGCGTTTTTCTTTATCATTTTCGATACAAACTGCTCTGATCAATATATCACCCATACTACATAAATCATTTAACGTCGGTCATTGAATTATAAACGACCCCCCCCCCCCCCCCCTCCATTCACCCGCAGATGATCAGTCATGACGTTTAGGACCATGTACAGTTGACATTTTTAATATAGCATGGATCGGTATCAAACTGCATTTGATAATCTAATATATGCATTTATGCCTATATCTCACGTTATATGAAATACTGCAGAAAACGATAAAAACATATTTATACTCTAGACGGTATTTTAGTATGAATGTGTGAATGAAAAAGTAAAACGTTCCTACATCCTGAACGATAGATAATTGATGTTGAATGGGCCATAGTAATGTCAATTTAGCAATACAATTTAAAAAGTTATAGCCCTGCAAAGAAGGTGAACATCTCCATAGACAAATAGCGCTGGCAGAGGATGGTTTAGGATGATCAAAGTGGTGGCAGAGAATGGGTTAATGACGTTACTGTAGTGGCTACAGTAAGCATTTTATATAAAAGTACTCTGTATTTTTGTATGACAACTAATAAAGAAACTTGAACTACTGTCATAATTCACGGCGTTCTAGCCTACACGGAAGGACTGTTGTATTTACTACATCTCCTGTGACTCTTAGCGGGTGATGACGTAGCTTAGGAGAGACGAGTGAAAGAGGAAACGGAAGCGTTGTTAGCTAGTTTAACGCTAACGTTAGTACAACAGGTTTTTAACTGCGACGGGCATATACTGTAGTAATGGAGAGGATATAAAGCATGTTAAAGATGCATTTATTGGACGCTATTGCTCGCGGAGTTTACTAAACAGCGCTACTCCCGAGTCCCAAGAGGAGTTATCACAGGCTGCAGAACGCAGGACTGAAGAGCTCACGTTGCCGCGTTTTGATTACGTCATCACAACAACACGTTAGGTAGGTTACGAACGTCCCTGTTCTTTGACATTCTGTCATATATTTTCGGTGCTAAAACCCTTTCGGCCGAAAGCCGAAAGTGACTTTTTAACCATTATCGGCCGATAATTTTCGGTGGCCGAATATTCTGTGCATCCCTAATCCTAAGACTGGTAAAATAGATTCCTTACCTGAGATCAGATGTTATCCAATAAGATTATTCCAATTCCTGATCGCCATTCCAAAAATCGATACATTTTATTGATCCAACACTACATACTGTAAACACATATTCCACGCTGTTCTGATGGTCCACAATGACTGGGATCATCTCCGGTTACATGCGTGAGAAGTAAAATGTGGATTCCGGATTTTTCTTTTCTCATCCATTTTCATTGAGTCCATTCTAAAAGGGTGCATTACCATCTGGGAGACGATAGGGGGCGCTTTTTTCACACCTGAGCTCCTGATGGGGCTGGTTTCCCAACGGTAGACTCGGTTGATGAAATATGAATTCAGATCGCTAATAAAAAAAAGATCACGCTAATTGTCGTGGTGGGCATTCAAAGAGTTAATCTACACCAATATATCTTTCACCAAGAGTGAAAATTGCGTAGTCCGCCGACGTGGGAACGGGATGAAACGATACAGCCTTCACCTTACGGCCTAGAAGGTAGCGACCCTACAACGAAACATGGGGTATATCTCCCGCTGCAAACTACCACCCCAAATAGTCACTTGTATTCCTGCTTCTGAAATATACATGAACTAATATTTGCATTCCTTCGCACTAGTGTCTCTGTGCGTGGACATGTGTGTGTTTGTGTGTGCAGTTGTGTGTTCTGCAGTTCTCATAAGGGCCGACTCATCCCTCCCCTCTCCTGCCCTCCAACTCTCAACCCGACCTACACTCACTCTCACACGCACACAATCGCAGTCGTTAAAACCTCCAACCAGGCCCCACACGAGACCACTTGATTGGATTGAAACAGTGATGTCAGTTTGGGTTTCAGGGGAGGATGTCTTGACTTTGTGGGGGCCAAATTGATCTGGGGTGGAAGGGGGCATGCGGAGGGGGGGGGGTTGTGGAGTGGGAGAGGGAGGGGGAGGGGAGAGTGGTGGGGGCCTGGTGATGCATGCTAAAGTGCCAGTGAGTGGACTGGCATCAATTATTTATCTCCCCCTACCCACCATTAAGCCTGCAATGAGCTGGTTTAATTCACTGGGCAAACAGGCTTACAGCAGTCATGTATCAATAAATGTTAATTATCCCGGCTCCTTGGTGGCCTCTCGGAGCGCTCCGGCACCGCTGCAGTCATAGATATATAGCACTAGATGGCTCAAGGCGGAGTCTCCCGCGTAGTTCACCGGCGGCCATCTTGCTTGAGTGGACTACTGCTTTTACTCTCTGCCATACCCGAGATTTCTCGAGTTATCTCGCCATGCGTTGAACGCCAAAACCAGAGATTTATTTTGGTCCTTTGATATTTTCCTTTGATCCCCGTTCTATACTGTCAGCTGGAGCCATCTAGGTGTCTCTGATTCATATGCCTACGTTGGAATTGCAATGACGATCGAATATCACCAGGTGGCTGTATCGCCTACCTTTGAACTGGAATGGCTTGGTGTGGATACACGTTACACGTTTTCCCTTTTTTTTTTACAAGGGCTCCTCCTCCTGCCTAAACAGAGACACAGCGATCGCCTCGAAATGTTGTTGCCTGAAGCGTATTTCCCATATAAACGTGTATAGACATATACACTGGTAATCACGATGGGAATGCGATCACTTGGAATTATTCTTTTTGGAATATCTTCTGGCTAAGGTAAGGGATATTCTCTGTCTATTTTACAGAAACCTGTTTCTGTAACGATCACAGTTTTGTGTTTTACCGGATGTAAAACATGCTTGACGAACACGATCACAGTTTTGAGTTAAACCCCCCCCCCCCCCATGATTTTGTGAATGCACATATGTACATGGTATATACCTTTGATTTGGGAGTATTTGGAGCTTCAGGTGATCAACCAGAACGATTTGGGCTTATTACATAATGTCATATCTCGCAATCTATGAAAAAAGACTGGATTATTCTGGAAATGGGGCAATGTTTAGTGTGTAGCGTGTAACAAACTACAGTGTGTAGAAATGAACTAATTAGTCAGTAATGGACTATGAACAATGCCTGTCAAATGAGCCATACTATTGTCTTCATAGCTATAATACAGAACACACGATGGGTCTACTAACATCGCTAAAATTGTAAATAACACTGGCGCCATTTAGTAAAGTTGACGAAAGCTTATTGCAGTCAATGAGTTAAGGTGATGATCTGCACAAACAAAAATACTCTTAACTCGCTGAAATCATGACGGATTTGCAAACGGTTTGGTTTATTACAAACGTTATTAACGTGGCTATGATTCTTGCTTGGAAGAATATGAAAGTCCATTATAAGTAGGCAGTATGATCTACATCTCTGACTTTTTTTTAACAAACCAAACGGTTGAATATTTAGCAAGCTATGGTTATTTCAATAGTACATGCACCATAGACATGCATGTTATGAGTGGGGGTGCTCCACCCACGCAAGATGGCCACCATGTGGCAACGTCGGTCTCCGTTGGCCAGCAGTGCGGGTGAGTCATCTAGTGATATATATCTATGGCTGCAGTTCCCAGCCTGATGGCTCTCGGATGGAATCCAATATGGTGGACGTCAATGGTGGAATCAAGTGAGGAATGTGGCGTGTGGTGTTTAGTCAATTAGAGGGGGGGGGTGGGGGGGGGGGGGGGGGGGGCTTCCCTCCCAGGTCTTTGGTGTAGCGTAACCGAGGGAGAGTGTTGGCTGGATTGCCGGGGGCACCGCATGGGCTCATCTCAATTCCCTATCAACAAGGCTATTGATCTGGGGACGAATCGCTGTCAGATCGCTGTCTTATTGCGTTGGATCACGGCCCGGGGGGGCCACATATAATATATATAATAGTCTCCCATACCAATAATCTACCAGGACGAGAAGTGGCCATCGTATGTGAATTATAACGATGATGTTGAAATTAAAGTCGTCTGTGTTACTAAAATGAGAACGTTTATTTGCAGATAAAAATGGTGTCTTCTATCTGAGGATGTGTGGTGGAGGTTGTTTATTCCAAATTCAATCTGCCTACTAAATCCCAGATGAATTATTTTAATGTTTCAACAGTTCAAAGTCTGTTTCCTATGTGTTTTTATGTGGCCATAGATAAATGTCCTCCATGGTGAACCATAAAGGTGTGTGAATTTAATTAAATCCACGTCAGTATGAGGCAGCCGTGGCTGTTAATATGATAGAACACCTATCACAACACGGTGTAGTCGTCAGTTACAGTGGATCCCTCCTATGATGACAGAGGAGTTAAAGGTAGAATCTGTGATGCTGTACAAATGGCAAAAAAGCGTCATTGCACTTTGTTTACATGTTTTGTTTTTGGTCTAACTTGTGGGTGGGTTGGAGTTGAGTTACTGAACTCCAACCCACACATCAGACCAAAACAAAGATTGTAAACAAAGTGCAATACCAAGAGGGTCTCTTTTACGCTGTTACAGATTCCGTCTTTATTCATCCTGAATTCATCCTCTCGTTTCTCAAGTGAAAATCAAGTCACTCAATTAAACATGGCATATTTCCGTTGCTTCAGTTGAGTGAGGGGGAGGAGCGCTATAATAATGTATACCAACGCTAGAGCTCTGAAACAGAGTTTATTCAACACTTGAGACCCAATGAACTCACCTTACGGTAGTTTTGTGAGTTCAAATGAAGGAAAAAAATAAAAACTCAATGAGAAACTCAACTATCTTTTGAGGCGCTTGAGATCTTGGAGGCGCACGCAGAGTGCACCGCTTCAAACTCGCTCGGTTATATGTAATTCGGCTTAAAAAAGAAGAACAAAGTCTTCTGGCATTTTCCATCTCGTCGTCAACAAAGACCAGCAAACAGTCCTTTTTAGAATAAGCACCCTGATACATCTGGGACCTACCTTTCCCTCTTGTCACACAGAATCACCAGGAAAGACTGTAGAAAAAAATAAAAACAATGTTTGGGATTAGGAATACATTTCAGATGGAATAACATTACCAAAAGGCGAGGATATCCTTTTAGACAGTATTGCTAGTGAGCCAGCGGCACTTCTTTTCACTCTCAAATCTCTCTCTCGCCCTCCTCCCTCTCATAAGATTTTCTTAAGATGTGCTTTGGTTCAGCAGATTCTAGTACATTCTTTCCAGTTCACGTACAGTTCAGTCCTCTGATCCCCTCGGGCCTCGGCATCCCCCGGGGTTTGTCCAATGAGAGACGCCTGACATGATTAATGGACAGAGGTGGTGGGCTGACGGGGGCAAAGGAAGGATGAGGCACCTGAATGCCATTAAAGCACCTATAGAAGAAGAAAATATGAATGAGTGTGTGATGTACTGTAAAGGAAGCAGCCGGTACATGAATCTCATGATTATTTTATGTGTATGTAATTGTGACTTTTATTTAACCAGGAAGTCCACTACCTCTTTTTGGCTGTGACTGTCGGTTGGTTGGTTAGAGTAGACCACAAAAATGTCCCCACCCTCTAGCAGCCACAGATTTTCCGATAGGAGGCTGACATTGGGCAATGGGAGTGGCCTATCGCAAAAAAGGTGGCAGCTATTGCGAATTTGCACTTTGCATTGTCCATTCCACCCCGAGTGCAAATATCATTGTTGGCTATACGGACCATAGCTGTCAACGTTGGGATTTGAAAATAAGGGACATTTCCCAGTGCCCCGTCCCACCATGTCTTCACATACCCCTTACATATAGGCAAGGGTACACATAGTGAATCCTAAATCTCCAATAGGCAACCAGTTTTTTTTTTATATATATATCAGTGTAACAAGGATTGGATGAACTAGTTGCTAGATTAAGTGAATCAGATACCTGGTTGAAAGTGAAATGCTGTGAACATCCCTGCATTAAATGAATGGAAACGTAAGACATAAATTCAGAACTTGATGTAGTAGTATTATCATGTACAGTAGCATTAACATGTTCATCTACACACATGGCATACTTTACAAAAAGCATACGTTTTTACCAACGTTGCTCTTCATCAGGTACGGGAACGCCTCCTCCCATTTGGTGAGATATTTGCACAAATGTTTTGCCTTTTTTGCAGGTCCCCAACATCCTCACTTACGTCCATCTTTGATTCTCTTTTTCGCGCTGTCGTCCTTCTTCCAGTCTTCCTGTCAAGTTACAGCTAACGTTCTAATCTACACTGCTGCCACCTGTCTTCACGGCAGGTAATGTAGCCTTTTTTGTAAGAAGGGCAAAATGCAGGAAATAAATGGAAAAATATTTAAAAGGGAGGGCGGTAGGAAAGAAGGGTAAAATACAGGAGAAACCCAGGAAAAATGGGAGGGTTGACAGGTATGCTACGGACACCTGGGTGATAATGGTATCTGCCTAAAGAAAATGCATGAAAACAACCATTTTCAGTGATTCTGAACTAGTAAGACATTTGTATTAACAAACTATAGAAATTAGTGGTCAATATCCATTGTAGTAGGAATGTTGGGCTACCTATCGCTCACTAAAGAGTGAGCTGGTGCCAAAATCTACAGATTGTCATTTCAAGCACATGTCTGTCCGGTTATCTTAAAAGCACGAGGTTGAGATTAGCTTGTGCCATGATCGGGGCTGGACAGGATATGCAGCTAGTTAGCCCAATGCTGTATATCTGCACAGTCCGCCGTACAGCTATCCAGCTATTGTATCTGTTCCCTGGCTTATTCAAGAATATGTTGTTCCTGGTTTGCGGGCCAGTCCAGTATCATATCAACATCAAAAATGTTGATGTGCTATGCTAGCTTGCACCCTGGTCAGATACGTCTGCCTGCCGGACCGGGCCCCCTCTGAACGCCATGGTCGTACACTCCGTCCTGAGGCCTTCCCCGTGCGCGATGCAATTCCCCCAACATTAGCCAAGGCTCCCGTGCGAATCAACCCCACCTCATCCACCACCAGACCAACAGCCGTTTCCATCTCCTCCCTCTCCGGTTGACGAGGCGCCAAAGAGCCTGGCAAACAGGCCTTCCAATGATGCCGTTAGGATTTTTTCAATGGCCGACAAGCTCATTTCACTCAGCTCAATCCCCGCCGCGCCATATGCGGTCCTTGAAGAGCCAGACAGTGTGTTGTCATTCGCCATATCCACAAAAAAAGTTTATAAAGTAATTAACGGTATTTTTAATAAAAACCAAAAATAAAACAAAGACTGTAGGGTAAAGGAATGTTTTAGTAACCTACATGCCATTACTGCTTTTTATTTATTGACTCATTATACTGATTATAGCTACTTTATTATCTTGAAATATATAACACCCACCAGTTACTATCAAATTGTTTATCATTACATACCTATGCCTGTAGCTAAATGCTGAAAAACAGGGAACAAAATTAACTTTTTTGTTTTAGATTAAAAAAAACTACCAGCAAGAGAGATTTTTTTTCTGGTCATCAGGCTCAGCCCCGGGCTGACATTCTGCAGATGGATGCTATTGGTTGCAGCTGGAGTTGACGTCAAAAATGTAACTGATCAAATGCGAGTGAAACACACACTGTCGAGTCCTGGCTTTAGGCAGAATTAAGAACGGTGGTTAAGAGAAGTCATTTATATTTAGAATATGATTCATTCATTCATGGCGCACTAGTTAGATAACATGTTGCGCATGTTGTGAGTTTTCTCCATTTCCACTGCAGAGACACATACAGTAAGCAACGATACGATGCGTCGGCCATGAATATGCAAATAAACAAAATTTCATGGTGGAAGTCTGTTAAAGTTAGAGGTTATATATATGATTGCTAGTAACTGTCTAACTATGCATAACTGTTTCCACTAGAGGGGGCGCTATAGGCGGAGCCGCTAATGCTACCGCCAGGTGGAGGGTATTTAAGGAGATGTCTCCTCCCCCTCTATCTCTTCCCACCTGCCTCTCACGGAGAGGAGAACTCATGTGCTGCTGTGTGCAATTGTAAATAATAAACCACGCCGATTAAAGGCTGAAGGGAGAAACCATGTCTCATGAACATATTATTGTCGCCCCATAGCCAGACTCTGTCAACAGGTTATGGGCCCAGATCACGCAGGGGCGAAATAATAAGGGTAGCAAGCTTAGCTGAAGTATAGGCTAGTTTAGCGCCGGGAGCACCGCGTGGCTAGACGCTAGGCCAACAAGAGCTAAAGCTACGCCCACCATCAAAAGAGCAACATGGAATCCAACACGACGATCCTGCTGTGACCGAATACGTCATCAGAGCTGAGCAGATCATTACGGCATTGAAGAGTGCAGGAGAAGCACCAAGCGATGGGCTAATGAGGGGTGATGAGGGGACTACCGGAGCTGTACAAACCGGTCACACTCCTGGTAACACACGGTTCAGCGGACATGACGCTGGGAAAGTTCAAGGCCAAGTTAAAAAATTTCGAGATATCCACCCAGCCGCCGCGGAGGCGGGAGAAAGGGTGCTGAAGGCCCGAGCGACGCCGAGGGAGAAGACCAGGCCCTCGACGGAGCTGGCGTGTTGGCGATGTGGAGAAAAAGGCCATCGGAAAGGTAACTGCACAAAGACTGTCTGGTGTAGCTTCTGCAAATCCACGGGGCACACAGACAGAGCGTGCATGAAGAAACGCGACCAGAGCGCGCGATACGCGCATGGACAAGATGACGGCCATGGACGAGACGGCGGCTATGGACAAGATGGCGGCTGTGGACAAGATGGCGGCAGCGGACAAGATGGCGGCGACGGTCGACGTGAGACGAATCGAGGCGACGCCCGGAGAGTAGTGGGACAAGAGGGCTTCATCCTCGGGGCGCAGACAGCGTACGTCACCAGGCCAACGCAGCTGCAGCAGGCCCAAAGGAAGGGACTGATCCCACGTCATCAACGACAGGAGTCGGTTCAAGAACCTTGACAACACTTTCCACCCGGAGAAACACAGCATGGAGCTGGCAGACGGGAAGCGCACCTACGGGTTGGCGCAAGAGAGAGGAGACGCACAGGTATGCCTCATAGACAGTGAGGGGCGCCGGTGTACAGTGACGTTAAAGAACGCTCTCTACGTACCCTCGTTCCCACAAGAACTATTCTCTGTAAGATCTGCTACCGCGAACGGTGCCAAAGTGTTCTTCAATGAAGGTAAACATTTTCTTGTAGAGCCCAACGGTACGCGATTTAACATAGAGGTGTACCAGAGAATGTATTATCTACAAACAGAGTGTAATGACAATGACAAGTGTAATAATAATGATATGTGTAACGTGACTGTCAGTCACGATATTCAGACATGGCATGAGATTATGGGTCATTGTAATTACGAGGATTTACTGAAACTACAAGCAGTGACAGAAGGCATGCACATTGAAGGTGAAAAGCGTAGACCTGACAGAGAATGTGTAGTGTGCATAAAGGGGAAGTTTACTCAATCGAGAAACAGAAATCCCACAGAAAAAGTAAAGAAGGTACCACTTGCGCTAGTTAACACAGATCTAGCCGGTCCAGTAAGAAACGAGTCCATAGGAGGCTTTAGATATGTACAGTCTTTTACAGATGTGTGTACAGGGGCAGTGTTTGTTTACTTTCTCAAAGCAAAGAGTGACACACTCCAGGCCACGGAGAAATTCCTGGCAGACGTAGCCCCTTATGGTAACATAAGATGCTTGAGGTCCGACAACGGAACCGAGTTCACAAATAGAGAGTTCCAATCACTGTAGAGAAGGAACAAGATAAGACACGAGATGTCATGTCCATATTCCCCACACCAGAACGGAGTGGCAGAGAGGGAATGGCGCACTCTTTTTGAAATGGCTAGGTGTAAGCTGGTAGACAGTAACTTACCTAAGAGTCTATGGCATTATGCGGTGCAAGAAGCCGCTTACACCAGAAACAGGTGCTTTAATAAGCACACAGGCACCACCCCGTATACAGCACTGACAGGAAATAAGTGTAATCTAGCTAGAATGCACCAATTTGGATCAGTGTGTTATGCTTACCTGCAGGACAGAGGAAAGCTCGAGTCCAGATGTGAAAAAGGACTCTTTGTAGGGCACGACAAAGGAAGCCTCGCTTTCCTAGTTTATTATCCCGGTAAAGGGAGAGTGCAGAAACACAGGCTAGTCAAGTTTGTCACAAAGACAACATGTGAGAACGAGACACAGACAGAGGAGCCAGAGCTGGACTCCAGAGTAAGGTGTGAAGAAACAGAGACACCTCAGCCTAGTGTACATAGCACGGTCGTGCAGACAGACAGTCAGCAACCCCCAGAGGGCGATGACGAGGAGCACCCGAGGGTGACATCACGTGCCCCAAGCAGTGGGAGGTACCCCCCAAGGGAACACAAACCCCCAAAGTATCTGACAGACTATGCCCAGAGAGGAAGTGACAAGGATGACAGTACACTTACCAGCATTGATTACTGTTACAGAGTAGTCAGTGGGGTACCTCAGACCTTTAAAGAGGCCATAGTGTCGCCTGAATCAAGTAAATGGGAGAGAGCAATGGATGAGGAGATAAGGTCCCTAGAGGACAACCACACCTTTACTCTAACCAAGTTACCAGAGGGCAGACAGACAGTGGGAGGGAAATGGGTGAACTCAATCAAGGAGGGTATTGAAGGCCACGACAAGTACAACGCGAGATTTGTAGCTAAAGGTTACAGTCAGAGGGAGGGGATAGACTACGATGAAACATTCTCCCCCACAGCCAAACTGACCAGTGTAAGTGATGCAGAAAGCAGCTGAGGACAATTTGATTTTACATAAGATGGATGTGAAGACAGCCTATCTGCACGCACCCATAGATAGGGAGATATATATGGAACAACTTGAAGGTTACGAAAAGAAAGGAGAGAAGCTAGTGTGTAAGCTAGAAAAATCCATTTACGGCCTGAAACAGTCTGGGCGAAATTGGAACGAGATGCTTCATACATGTCTCATTGAAGATCACTTCCTACAGAACCCAGTAGACCCCTGTGTTTACTCAAGGGAGTCAAAAGAGTCAGGAAAAGTGATAATCGTCATTTGGGTGGATGATTTGATCATCGCAGCAGAACACACTAGAAACCTAGAACAAGTGAAAGGTATGCTCTCCATCAGATTCTAAATGAAAGACCTTGGAAGGTTAAAACATTTTCTAGACATGGACTTTGAACAGTCTGCCAATTGTGTAAAGATATCCCAAAAGAGATATGTGGAAAAGATCCTGAAACGTTTTGACATGCAAGAATGTAGATCAATGGAAACACCATGTGATCAAAAACTGGACTACCAGGAGGATGCTCAGAAACTGACAGATGTAAAAATGTACAGAGAAGCTGTGGGTAGCCTCATTTATTTGACAACATGTACTCGCCCTGACCTATGTTTTGTAGTGAGTCACAGCATTTTGCTGACCCCACAGAGGAGCACTGGATTACAGCAAAACATGTTTTTCGTTATCTCAAAGGTACAGCAGATAAACAGCTGTGTTTCAGAAAGAGCAGCGAGGGCTTAGGGCTTAAAGCTTACAGTGATGCAGACTGGGCAGCTGACACCACAGATAGAAGAAGTACCACAGGATATTGTGTGAGTTTGAACTCAAACAGCTCACTGGTTTCATGGAAAACAAAGAAGCAGCCCACAGTGGCACTATCAACTTGTGAAGCCGAATATATGGCTCTAGCTATGACAATACAGGAATGTATTTATCTAGAACAACTGCTCGAAGGAATGGATACCTATGTATATAAGAAGACTGTTGTTTATAAGGACAACCAGGGAACCATTGCGATTGCTAGAAACCCTGTGTGCCGACAGAGATGTAAACATGTCGATATAAAATATGATTTAATCAGATCTGTCATCAGAGAAGAAAGAATGACACTGATTTATTGTCCAACAGACGACATGGTAGCAGACGCTATGACGAAACCTGCTTCCAAACTAAAATTGAAAAGATTAGCAGAGGTCATGTTTGGTGTGTAAATATTGCCTGTTATGTAGTATTGACTGCCATATTCTTTTTGATGATTCTGACTATGCATAACTGTTTCCACTAGAGGGCTCTATAGGCGGAGCCGCTAATGCTACCGCCAGGTGGAGGGTATTTAAGGAGATGTCTCCTCCCCTTCTATCTCTTCCCACCTGCCTCTCACGGAGAGGAGAACTCATGTGCTGCTGTGTGCAATTGTAAATAATAAACCACGCCGATTAAAGGCTGAAGGGAGAAACCATGTCTCATGAACATATTATTGTCGCCCCATAGCCAGACTCTGTCAACAAAGTCATCAATGACGTTGACTCATCGTTGCAGCCCTAATCGCCATGGTGCCACTTTTGCACAAAAATAATACCATGGTATAATCCAATTGAAATCACGATACCAATGGTAATATCATGGTATTTCCAATTTATGCCACTTTACCTTTCTTGGTTTCATTGGAGAGATGAGACAGGGTGAGGAAAAAATAGAGGGGATTTTGAGGGGGATAACGGAAATCCACACAGGTATGTATCACAGGTATATCTGAATAGTGGATTTGGTGGATTGGTCCGGCCCGGCTGCATAAGAGGAACCGCAGGAAATAGAGAGTGGGTCGGCCCGGGGTATAGGGGGACAGAGACGTGGTGTGGGGGCGTCCTCCTCTAATTCATATAATACTTCAATTGAACCCTTGCGCTGAAGAAGTTGAACCATATAAGTCTTGAAATAATTTGGACAGCCCATGTATTTGCTGTTTTAAAATCAATCCAAATCACTTGGAGTGTGACTTATATATCACTAGAAAGCCTCAACTGTCTAACTATGAATGAACACAATACTCATATATCATCTTTAAGTTTGAAAACATTGTTCCTCTGAAAACGCCAAACAGAGTTATATGGTCCGTCGTCCGACATACTCAGTTATTGCTCACTACCATCAGGGTAGTAGATTCAAGATTTGTATTTGTCATATGCAAACTGACAGTTACACTGTACAATGAAAATCTTTGCTAGTCCCCCCTTCACACAGGATCACAAAATATAGA
This sequence comes from Notolepis coatsorum, assembly GCF_963971535.1. Taxonomy (NCBI): domain Eukaryota; kingdom Metazoa; phylum Chordata; class Actinopteri; order Aulopiformes; family Paralepididae; genus Notolepis; species Notolepis coatsorum. The sequence continues at coordinate 61,222,438 of NC_140181.1, forward strand.
CTTAATTAGCACTGAAAGTGATTCTTCTTTTTTGCGTTAGCAACTTCAGAATGTTACCTTTCAAAAGAGACCAGCATGTGTTATAAGTATAAAGCTAAGCTTTGCAAAGAAAACAAAAACGGCCCAGTTTTGGGGGTGATGCTTAAGAAAAAGTGTAATGCTAAAATAAAGAATCTTAAAAAAAAAAAAAAAAAGTAAAAAATAAGGCACGAGTGACATAGTAACAATATTGCACATTCACTGTAGTGGTAGAAAGATTATAAAGTGCACTATGCCTTGTTGCAAATATTGCACATAATGATACAGTATTGGAGGTGACCGTGAAGTCACAGCAGCAGTCAGAGTATCTGTGTAGTGTTTTTTGTAAGGGCGGTTCTACAAACACAGGTACGACAGATCTCATCATGCTTGTTATTCTACTCTGTAGCTCATGGTACACTGGTCTAATGCACAACAACACACTCACATGTGCGTCTTGCTGCCCCGGTCATGTGAGATGAGATGAAACAAAGCTTTATTAATCTATGAAGGTGAATTTCACAACAAATAATGCACGCACTCATACACATGGAAGCACAGTCACTATTTCCTAGAAATAACACATCAACAGAAACCAAGGACCCCAATGGAATTGTTTAAAGGTCCCATGCATTATAAATTGCCTTTTCCAGTGTTTAGCATTGTTTCCTAGCAATGGGGGATTATATCAATGTGGTCTGTGTCTCTAATTATCATATTGACTCATCAGTCTAGTCTCGAGTTCACGAGATCTTCCCTCACTCAACTAAGCCATTCTGATTTGACTGTTTTGCTGACATGAATAAGGCACTGATTGAGCTGATTGTGATCTGATTGGCTCTGTGGTTGTAGTCACCGCCCACAATTCGCTCAACAGAGCGAGCGTAATTACTTCCTCAAACAGGGTGCCGAGTCCGACAGACAGCAGAGAACGAGCTAGCGAGAGAGGGAGAGAGAGCGATAGAGAGGGAGAGAGAGAGAGATAGAGAGAGGGACCGCGCGCAGGAGTGTGTGTAAAAATGTGTGTGCGCCGCAGGGATGGGTCTTCTCTCACACATGTCAAGTTAGACCGCGCTCTCAAAATCCGACACTGGGTGCTGAAATCCCGTAAAGTGATATATAAAAAGAAGCAGGGAAGCTGGACTAGCACTCTCAGGTTCAAGTATTTAATAGCAGCCTGAAGTGGAAACAAACATGTTTCGGAATTCTTATTCCTTCGTCAGTGTTTGTTTCCACTTCAGGCTGCTATTAAATACTTGAACCTGAGAGTGCTGGTCCAGCTTCCCTGCTTCTTTTTATATATCTTCTCTCACACACACACGGAGCATTTACACACATGCGTGTGTGAGAGAAGCTCCTGCCCCGCGCGCACGGTCGGGAGGTTGTGTGTAAATGCTCTGTGTGTGTCTCTCTCTCTCTCTCTAGCTCTCTCTCTCCCTCTCTATCTCTCTCTCTCTCTCCCTCGCAGTCGGGAGCACTCGCATATCACTGTAAAAATATCTTTGCGCATGCTCACACGCGCACGCCCGTATTCCGATCCGTGCAATAATATTCACAGAGGTATATATTGTCATTTGAAACAAGTTACCAATGCATTGTCCCGTGGGATTAATTAGTATCCCCCTCAATCTCTCTATATCTCTCTCTATCTGCCAGTCGCAGACTGTGTGGGTGACTGTCACTCAAAGCGCTTATGGGCGGAGCCCATCCAATAACAGCCTGAAATCCTGAGGTAGAAAAATTATGCTTTTGAGTACTTGATTAGAAATATAAAACAATGATTTTTTAGAAAAAAACCTTACAGATGTGTTCCATAGACTCACAGGAATTGTGTAAAGTTGCCCAAATAGTGCAAGGAATAGCAATGCATGTCCGCTTTAAGAAATAAAAATGCAGATTAATTTAAAGTGTGTTTATTTGTGTATGTCCAGTATGTAGTCAAATCACATACTCCTGTTGTCATTGTACTATGTTTGTCATAGTAGTATGGCATTCTGTACGTTGTCGATATATTGTCTCCAATACGAATTCCCATACATTATGTTCATTGTATTCTGTGAATACTGTGTTTCTGATTCAACATCCGGCAACATGTACGATTAAGTGTACTAATTAATGACCGTATTCATAAAAACACGGCATAACATAAGCATGGATACACCTGAAGCTGATTTCTGTGCCTACCTGTGGGTGTTGGGCCGCTCCTCAAACCCACTGACTTGTCACCGTTGCGTTTTGTATGTGTGTGGGCTTTGACAGAGAGAAAAAGAAAGAGAGGGAGAGAGAGAGGAAGGGGGAGAGCCCTCTGGCTTGTGTAATTATCTGCCAATTTTCTCTCCGTCACTAGGCTTTATCGTCCCCCTCAGATCTCACCTAGGGGTCGGACACTGTCAGTCGGTGGCACCTCCATCTGTCGACCCGTGCCGGATGAAATGTAGAAGGCCTCACGTTGACCTCTGCCAGCCAGACACCTCCCTCCCCTGCCTTCCACCCCACCCCTTTGTTTCCTGGTAACAGGAGACAGGGAGAGATAAGAGTAATTATCAATCAGCCATCTCAGCAGCTATTTATAAATGCTATCGAAGAAGAAGAGGAATTAGACGGGTGTCACTTACTGATGCTGCCTAAAGATGCCTTTTTTCTTACATGCAACATACATTGCCTTGTGCATGAGTGTGGGATAAAAACCTGTGGGCCTAAGCCCAATTCTTTATATTCAAATACTCTTGTTTGGATCAAAAATACCCCAAAGTACCAATAATGATGTATATTAAAAATACTCAGACAAAAGTATTGAGAGTCCAATATGGTTTTAAGAAAAATTCTAAAGATCCAATACAGATCCCGAGCTGGTCCAGACCAAAAATGACAAAGAACATGTGAACATACAATCATATTTATACATTTGAACAAGCTGCTCCTCTTTCTATGCGGTGTAACTGTACAGGGGACACGCTTTATCTTACTCTTTTTATTATTGTCTATTTAAAACTGAATCAAACCATAAACAATGTGGCCTGTTGGGATCCTAATGTGAAAAACTGTGATTTTATATGTCTGCACTTTATGTGCTCATTTTATGCGTGTTTTTTTCTGTTGTGAAGCACTTTGAGCTGCAGTTTCTGTATGAAAGGTGCTATACAAATCAAGTTTATTATTATTATTATTATTATTATTATTATTATTATTATTATTATTATTATTATTATTATTATTATTATTATTATTATTATTATTATTATTACAGCGACTGAAATGCCACGTTGGCCCTTGGGCTTTACCATCTGCTACCTTCTCAAGGCACACTATCTTATTTGCTGAAACTTAAAAATATAGACCTGTCTAGACATTTTATGTACACAAACTTTGAAACTGTAGTACCTATGTCTGCAGTACATATGTAGTACCTATGTCCTTTAACCATTAACATAATGTTGGCCTTTAAAATGCTGACTCTATTGAATGGTTGTATTGATGATACCTGAACATGTGCTAATGAATTTGTTTACATTTATAGTGTAGCGACCCTGATTGGGACCAACTGTTCATGTGTGGGTAGGTACTGAGAGGGGTGTTTAGCTGTCAATCATTTATGGCCCACTAAGGTTGGGGCTCCTTGTGTGTTTGATGAAGGTGCCCTGGGGTTGGTGGGTTCATGGGTGAGGGGCGGGGGGGGGCTAAGGGTATAAGAGGGTGGTACAGTGAGAGCACGGCCTCTTGGTGTATGGGAAGCAAGACGTCTCTTGGCGGGAATGGCGTCTCTTGGTGTCGAACAACGAACTGATCAGCATGTACCTGTCAGACTCATGAGTAGCTTAGCATAGCTAACTCTTGGTGTCAAACTGTATAGCGTGGGCGTGGGCTATAGCCAAACAATAGCCTGTGAATAAACCTGACTGTTTCCCCGTGAATACCGTGTGGACAATTCTCACTCCATTCGCTACAATATGTATACTAGTTCAAAAATATATACCACAAGAGCATGCAAAGTTTTGGTAGCTAATAAATCTGTCATTAAAAACACATCCATCTCTTCTGTTTGTTTTCTCTTTTCTCTTGAATAGCCTAGAGCATTGGCGATGACGTATTGGTGTTCAGACACTTGGGTTTGGTTCTGAGTGTTATCAATGACCTTATGCTCACCCAGCACGCAGCTCTTTCACCCCAAACACGCACAAAAACTAATCCCCCAACTGATGTGACATTTGGACAACCCAAAAACCACACAAGGCAGGAATTAAAGAGCCTCATTAGGTCGCTGCTTGGGAAACAATGTTCGTCACACCGGGTGGCTTCGGGTCAAACGGGGAAGCAATCCCACAAGCTTCCCCCTCATTTCAAAATGTCACAACTTTATTGCTCACGTAGCATTTCTGTCAGCCAAAGGGGACACGCTATAATTAGAAAATGTGTTCGAGCTCAGGAAAAACACGACTGAGTTGACATACCTCTCAAGTTTTTCAAACTCACTTGTTTATGAAAACACATTGAAGGGACATTCAATTTTTTGGCCCGGACCCGGAGGGTGCTGTCCTGTACAAGGCAACGTCACTGACTGACTGACTGAGTGGCGTGGCCGGGTCGGGCTTATATAGGCTCGCCTATTCTTGTTTAAACATCTGTTACTTTTGGGAGCATAGTGACGCAGTGGCGGTTCATTGTCGCATTTAGCCATTTCTCTGTGCAAATCCATGGTAACGTTTTCAATCCCAGAGGCTAGGTGAGATAACCAGCGTTTGGTACAGTAAGAGACGTCGGTCGGCATGCCATTCAGATCAGCTCACTCCACGCTCAGCCAACCGGATTCCAACCGTCCCTGTTAGAAAACAGATTTAGTACTACAGAAAAGAAGAAACGATAAACCACTTCACTTTTTATTTTCAGATCTCAAAAGGGGACTTCTCTGTGTCAAACATCAGATCAACTCTATTTTACATGTGAAAGTGTGTTACATCTAACTACTAACTACTACTGTTATTGTAACTATGTACCGTATGTTCTAACACTTAAGCTGTAATATGTTTTGTAAATTTGTAGCCTATAGGCTAATTGATTTAAACCTTGACCTGGTTCATCCCCTAATATGTATATATACCCCACCCCTTTTCACATGTTGGTGACACTTGAAAAAGGCCACAGGCCGAAACGTTGTGTTAAATTATATTAAACTTGGGAACACTGCAGACTTTTTTTCACAACTTTACATATCTATTTGAGTCAAGCACCTGTGACTATACTTTGGATGTGCGTGAGTCTTTTCTACTAACTAAACATCAGATCAACGCCATGGATATTTCCCACATATTAATCCAGAGGTTGGCGTTGTTATGTCCTGTTATGCTACGTATAGGTTGTGACATACTAGCAGTTACACTGTAGGCTACTGTGCCTTTAATAGACGGGCGTGGTTAGCGCTCGAGGTAGGGCTGGTGTTGTAACGTAACGGTCAGTCGAATAAAGTAATGAAACCACACGGTCGTGTGTTCATTGTCTCAACATAATAATTGGCGAACGAGGATGGCTGATTTCGTTTTACCACCGCCACCACCGTTTCTACCTATTCCCGGTGACCCAGTGGTTCCATGGGTTAGATGGCTAACGTCATTGGAGGACTATTTATTGGCGTTGGGACTGGAGGATCTGGAAGAAGCTAGGAAGTGCGCACTTCTGCGACACTGCCTCGGACCGGAGGGGCAACGGATTTATGCTACGCTTACATTAGCCGACGATCAGTACTCTACTGCTACCGAGGCTCTGAAGTCGCATTTTATCTCGGGAAGAAGCCGTCGGATGTATCGGTTTGAGTTCCGCCAGAGAGCACAGAGGTCTGGTGAGTGATAGATTAGTTCATTCTCTCTCTCCCGCTCTCCCCCCTCCCTCTAAATCTCTCTCTCCTCTCTTGATGTTGATTATCCCGTCTGGTATTGGATGTGATGCATGTGATGAGGTGACAATCGACGGATACAGATCAATGAACTGTTGTGTTGACGTTTTAATTTAACGTCAAAAGGGGGAATTGATAGATTAGTTCATTGATGCCTGGTAATATCTTATATCTGTGCTTAGGCTGTAGGCTGCACCCTGCTCTCTCTGTCTCTCCCTTTGTGCATGTGGCGTGACCTGATGACCTCTGGCTCGAGGCTCCTTCTACACAGGGCCCCTGTACATCACATGCACACACATGCACACGCACACACACTCACGTGCACACACACTCACATGCACACGCACACACACGCACAAGCTGTCACGCCTTTGATTGATGGAGATGTTGTTCCGAGAAGGGGTCTTCTACATCTGGAACCAATTAGCCCCCCTTCTTCTGACCAAGCACACACACAGCCTAGCGAGCACACAACACACAAACACCCATGTTACACACACAGAGACATACACACCCACCCCCCTCCCCTTTCTCTCCCCATCCAAGAGTGTATAAAATGACATGTAATATGGATATTCTGCCTCCTTTCTTCCTCTACTGGTGCTGTGAGATGATGTGCCCGTGCGGGGTAACTGTCCTTCTTCTCTGATGAATAAAAGCTCCGTTTGAGAAATACTCTGTCTCCGCCCGTCTTTCGGCCGACTGGTCCACAACTATATCAATTAAGAATTCACGAGGGATAGGAAATCCCTAACAAATGGAGGTTCCAAAGTGAGAATTGATGTGTTCCAGCCGCAACCGAGGACGGAGGAATGGAGACACGGAGGAGGAGAAGACGATGCAGAAGATCCAGACATTCACTACCAGCTGTCTGCAGCGCGTCTGAACCAGGGGTGAGATACCAGCAGCCCCTCAGACGTCCGTGACCAGACCACCAGACGACCGGATGACAGGCAGGAGGAGACGAAGGACAGACGGGCCAGGATGAGAGGCGGACCGGAGGAGATGGCAGCTGTGCGAGAGGCCGGAGATGACCACCGCAGCACCGGAGATCAGCGACAGCAGCCAGGCACCATAGGCACCGCAGATCATAGGCACCGCTGATCGTCGTCTACGACACGCAGTTCATCCACGACGAGAACGGGGGAAACGACAGCGGGAGTGACACTGAGCTGAGTTGGAGTGACGGTGGGCCGGCCGGCGAGAGGTGGAGGGGACAGTCTGAGACACTGGGAAGGCAGCGGACCGGAGGAGGCACGTTTGCCTAGGGGACCGCACCCTGGAACGGGAACCAGCTCAGGAGGAGACCCACATCCCCTAGAAGACGGGACCAGGGGTGCACTGTAAATAGAGGGGGGGTTCCTCTGGGTTAGGTGAATGAGTAAGGGGGGTCCGACGGGGTTACGTGCTATCTTCTGTTAAGTTGCCAGAATCTGTGCTTCTCTCTCTTTCTCTCTCTCTCTCTCCCGCTCTCCCCCCTCCCTCTAAATCTCTCTCTCCTCTCTTGATGTTGATTATCCCGTCTGGTATTGGATGTGATGCATGTGATGAGGTGAGAATCGACGGATACAGATCAATGAACTGTTGTGTTGACGTTTTAATTTAACGTCAAAAGGGGGAATTGATAGATTAGTTCATTGATGCCTGGTAATATCTTATATCTGTGCTTAGGCTGTAGGCTGCACCCTGCTCTCTCTGTCTCTCCCTTTGTGCATGTGGCGTGACCTGATGACCTCTGGCTCGAGGCTCCTTCTACACAGGGCCCCTGTACATCACACGCACACACATGCACACGCACACTCACGTGCACACGCACACACACTCACGTACACACGCGCACAAGCTGTCACGCCTTTGATTGATGGAGATGTTGTTCCGAGAAGGGGTATTCTACATCTGGAACCAATTAGCCCCCCTTCTTCTGACCAAGCACACACACAGCCTAGCGAGCACACAACACACAAACACCCATGTTACACACACAGAGACATACACACACACCCCCCTCCCCTTTCTCTCCCCATCCAAGAGTGTATAAAATGACATGTAATATGGATATTCTGCCTCCTTTCTTCCTCTACTGGTGCTGTGAGATGATGTGCCCGCGCGGGGTAACTGTCCTTCTTCTCTGATGAATAAAAGCTCCGTTTGAGAAATACTCTGTCTCCGCCCGTCTTTCGGCCGACTGGTCCACAACTATATCAATTAAGAATTCACGAGGGATAGGAAATCCCTAACATGAGACTGTTTTGCAATATGTGTCTGCCTTGCGGGAGCTAGCCAGGCATTGTGATTTTAGGAACTTGGAGGATGGACTCATAGTCAACCAGCTGATTGAAAGAACATTGTGTGCTCAACTGAGGGAGAGACTGTTATTAGAGCCGGACGCCATGACACTAGCTGATGCAGTAGTGATTGGAAAACAGTTGGAGACAGCTATCTCTGAGGCGCACAAGTTTTCCCGCGCGGTGCATGAGCCTGTGACGTCACCTCCACCCGGAGTTCAGAACGTGGCCCAGGAGGCAGCTGGCGCAGACTGTGACAGCTTCGATGTGCAGAGAGTGGCAGACAGGGCGCCGAGGGAGAGGGAGAATGGACAAAGGCGTTGTGGTAACTGTGTCTCCCCTAAGCATGCAACCAGGGACCTGTCCTGCCCTGCTCTAGGCAAGCGCTGCCGTAACTGCAACAGGGTTAACCATTTTGCGCGCTGGTGTCGCTCTCCTCCTGATCACGCACAGTCTGGGGCTGTTCCCATCAATACAGTACAAAGCCCACAGGCCTCATTCAGTCATTGCACATGTCGTGTGGGTGGGGCCTCCATACCACTCCTCGTGGACACAGGGGCTAAAGTGTCGCTCCTGAATAAGTCCACTTATGACCGGCTCTTCAGTCACGTGCCGTTGACTACAGCAGCAAGCGACCTGTCGGGGTATGGCCACGCCCCGATCACCACTTTAGGGGTAGCCTGCCTACCTGTGTACAAAAAGAGACACATCCCTGACACCGAGTTCTACATCACACGGAGAGGGGCTAACATCATGGGGCTAGACCTGTTTCATGCTCTGGACTTCACATTGACCGATGCTGGGGGTCTACGCGTCCTGCAGGTCACCGCGTCCTGGCCTGACCATCACCCGACACTGTTTGAAGGCCTGGGCTGTATGACTGGATTTGTGCACCAGCCCTCGGTGGACACGTCTGTCCGACCTGTCATTCAGCCACTGCGGCGCATTCCCTTGGCCCTCCGTGATGCGGTGGAGGAGGAGATTCATCATCTGGTGAAGGAGGACGTCATAGAACCGATCAACGCCTCTCCCTGGGTGTCCAACCTGGTGATAGCCAAGAAACGGGGGGGGCGCGGACTGCGTCTATGCGTCGATCTGACAGACGTAAACAAAGCCATCATCCCTGACAAGTATCCCCTCCCCACAGCGGAGGAGCTGACTAGCCATTTCCATGGCTCCACGATTTTCAGTAAAATGGATTTACGTCACGGCTACCTGCAGGTTCCCCTGGCACCGGGCAGTATGGACCTCACAGCGTTTGTCACACATGTGGGGGTTTTCAGGTACAAGCGCATGGCTTTTGGCCTGTCATCAGCCCCAAGCTGTTTTCAGAAAATAATGTCGCTCATTTTGGCTGGCATCCAGGGGGTCAGCATCTACTTGGATGATGTGGTGGTGCATGCGCCCAACGCTGCACTCCACGACGCTCGCCTGGAGCAGGTCTTCCAGCGCTTCAAGCAACACGGGGTCACACTCAACGCGGAGAAGTGTACATTTGGAGCTACTGAGGTCGAGTTCCTGGGGTTCAGGCTCTCCAGGGAGGGTATCACCCCGATCATGTCCCACACCGAAGCAATCCTGTCCCTGCCGAACCCGCAGTGGCCGTCCAAGCTGTCTTCTTTTCTGGGCATGGCTGCCTACTACCTCCGGTTCATGCCACACTATTCTGACTTGACGGCCCCTCTGCGCCAGCTGTTACGCAAGGATGCGGTATGGGACTGGACCCCGGCCTGCCGGGAGGCTGTTCGCGTCATCAAACGGCAGCTCACGTCCCCGCCAACACTGGCGCATTTCAGCCTGACCGCGCCCACCTTGGTCACCTGTGACGCCTCTGGGGTGGCGCTCGGCGCCGTGCTATCCCAGGTTCATGGAGGGGTAGAGCGTCCAGTGGCTTTTGCCTCTCGGGCCCTCACACCAGCCGAGCAGAAATACTCGGTGGGGGAAAGGGAGGCCCTCGCCTGTCTGTGGGCCTGCGAACGCTGGCATGTCTACCTGTATGGCAGGGCGTTCACCATTCGCACAGATCATCAGTCTCTGACAGCGCTGCTGGCGACCCGAGGGGCGGGGCACAAGCCTATGAAGCTACTGAGGTGGGCTGATAGGCTGAATCAGTACAACTTCGGACTCGAGTTTATGCCGGGGCGCTCTAACACGGTAGCTGACCTTCTTTCGAGAGCCGTCTCTACGACAAAAGAGGCGGGTGAGGCGAGTCCTGAACAGGAGGACGACGTGGACTGGGTCCACATGCTGCATGGACCGCTCAGCGCAGTAGTCACGCTGGCTGAGCTGCAGCAGGCTGCGGCTGAAGATGAGACATTTACAAATCTCCGTGCCTATATCCAGGACGGCTGGCCAGCCACGGTGGAGGACAGACTGCTCCCCTACCGCCGAGTCCGCGACGAGCTCTCCTGCTGGGGGAGGTGTGCCTCGCCCGCGGTCACCGCGCTATTATACCAGAGGCGCTGAGGGCCAGGGTATTGCACATGGCGCACGACGGCCACCTGGGGGTGGTTAAGTTGAAACAACGCTGCAGAGACACAGTGTGGTGGCCTCACATAGACGGCGACGTAGAGGAGCTGGTGCGCAACTGTACCTGCTGCCTGCTGAGGGGGAAAACGGGCCAGCCGGCTACAGCACCCCTCACCCTGACCCCGTGGCCATCCGCGCCGTGGGAGCACATTCAGGTTGACCTATGCGGAGAGCTTCATGGGGCCCCGGTACATGCCCGCTACCTGATGGTCGTGCACGACCTACACTCAAAGTGGCCAGAAGCCATCGAACTCAGCTCCATCACCACACAGAGCATCACCGACAACCTCGTCAAGCTGTTTGGGCGCTGGGGCCTGCCCAGTGTCGTCACCACAGACAATGGGCCTCAATTCATTTCGGCAGAGTTCTCGGAGTTCCTGTCACTAAGGTCCATCAGGCACATCAGGACGTCGGTCTACCATCCTGAAAGTAACGGCGGCGTTGAACGCCTAAACAAATCGCTGAAGAATGGAATCCGAGCCTGCCTGGAGGAGGGGAAAACCTTCAGCGCTGCACTCACCCAAACTCTCCTGACCATCCGGGCATCCAAGCACTCCACCACAGGGGTCTCTCCAGCTCTGCTCATGATTGGGCGAGAAATGAAACAACCACTAGACTGCTTGAGAGCTGAACCGGCCCCTGCATGCGAGAGCCCTGGGCTCGAGAAGGCCAGAGGTCAGGTCCAAAGCTCACAGGCTCAGATGAAACGGAGGTATGATGCCTCTCACAGAGTACAGACCCCCGCTATGTCAGCAGGGGATTGGGTCAGGATTAAACACGCCAACCGCAAGAACAAGCTGAGCTCATACTGGTCAGCACCCCTCCGAGTGACCCGTCAACTGGGTCCGGCCACCTACAGACTAGATGATGGTTCTCGCTGGCACTCAAACCGCCTGCATAAGGTCGGTGCCCCGACACTGCCCGCATCATCCCCGAGCCAAGCTGCAACCCGCAGTTGGCAGCCCCGCTTGGAAGCAACCAGGGTGGGAGGTAACCCACCACAACCACCAGACCCTGCTCCCCAGCCTGCTCGTCCTCAGAGGGTGAGGGTTCCACCCGCTTGGCATGGGGACTATGTTACTGGGTAAATGCCACGGGTTGTGGACTGAAGTGTTCAGTTTCTGTTCATGGACTGGAATGTTCTATTACTGTTGCAAAAGGGAAGGGGGGGGGAAATGTTATGTCCTGTTATGCTACGTATAGGTTGTGACATACTAGCAGTTACACTGTAGGCTACTGTGCCTTTAATAGACGGGCGTGGTTAGCGCTCGAGGTAGGGCTGGTATTGTAACGTAACGGTCAGTCGAATAAAGTAATGAAACCACACGGTCATGTGTTCATTGTCTCAACATAATAGGCGTGAGTATGAAAATTTGATAAGTAAAATCCTGCCAAACCAACGGGTTTGTGCAAATGTGTCAGCGTGAATTCTTCAACCCCCATGGCTTTCTCGTGTCGCTAACCTATCAACTGGCCTGGATGACCTAACATTTCTAATGCTTGAATAGACAGGTTTCATCGGAGGCGCCTATTAGAGCCCGGGTGGCCTTTTGGGTGGAAATGGCCATCTTGACATTGATTGTGGGTGCAATGACTCATAGGGTTTTGACAAGTAGGATTACTGTGGGTGGGTGTAGTCAGTAGAGAGAAGTGGTATTAACGTCATAGTCTGAGTGTGTCCAACTACTGGGTGTCAAACCAGACTGACACAACACTCTCTCGGAAGCCACAAGGACATGGTTTAATTAAAGCTACAACAAAAAAATATATCCTTTTTTTCTCTTTTCTTTTCATACCCAATTCTGGGTGTAATGTTTAAAGGGTAGGACTGAAATGGAAAATAATTTATTTGGAACTTTCACATTCCATAACTCGACGGACATGTCAGCTAGGCAATGTTTGAAAATGTTTCAAAGGTAAATTAACCGTTTTAAGTGTGTAAATAACATCAACACTTTTAGTCTTATCAAGAGCTCAGCCAACTTACTTAAAGGGTCTGAGGGAGGATGAAGAGGATATATAAGTTCAAAATGTTACTCGTATTACAGCAATGTCTGAAGGTATAATCTCTGTGGTGTCTTGGCTTTTGGCCTTTTTCTAATGATATATAAAATGAAATATAAGTTCAAAAGGTCACTCATATTACAGTAATGTCTGAACTGAAGGTATAGTCGCTGTTGTGTCTTGGCTTTTGGCCTTTTTCTAATGCTCTGTTTTTTATTTATTTTTTTTGGTCTCTTTTCTTTTTTTTTATTTCCCAGCAAAACTCTAGCTTATTTAACTATCCTGTTTATATGTATGTATGGACCCGCCAAAAGAAAGAGAATGTTTTATTCTTACTTTGAATATTTTTTGTTATATGCCGCTGGACAATTGTTTTTGAACAAGAAAAAAAATAAGATTGCATGTGTGCATCAATATGGAATGTAACTAAAGTAATGTGCAATAAAAATACTTATAAAAAAAAAAAAAAAAGCTCAGCCAATCCATAAAAAAAAAAAAATATAAAAAAAGACGATCCTGGAGCCACAATGGGACAATATATTCCAATGTCAGGGCCATTAACTACAAAAGCAAGACACCTCTCAAAAGCCAGTGCAGTGAAACTGTCACGAGCCACAATGATAGCTTCTAACATGTACGCTGTAACCTACAGCCGCAAAGACCCCGAATGTCTCCACGTTTGGCAGTAGAATGTGTATCTGCCACCTCAGTGTCATCGCCATCTGTTTCTGCATCTGGAAGCGTATTTCCCCATAGAAATAGTGTTGAGCATCATCTCATCTATATTTAGCGGGGGTAATATGAACTGGTGTTGACAATCCCTACACTCATTACACTGTTATCGCAACCTTGCAACCTTTGAATTAATTAGCTGCCGCAAGACAATTAGCCTCGTCTGCAATCGCTCTATAGCTGCCAAAACACTGAACCTCTGAGCTCTTAATAAGAACATCACCAAAGGAAACCGGCGAGAATAGAGACCCAGTGTGGGGTTTTGATCTTGAAGAAGTTTGTTTTGAACTCATAAATGTTTTGATCACCGGTGTATCGGAAGCCCGAATTAGATCTGAGGAGAAAAGGTGCAGAGGGACGCGCACACGAGGTAAAACGACACAAAGCTAGAGAATCAATCACTGTTTAAATTTTTTTAAGATATCAAGGAGACTCTCATCGGGTTGGCGTACGAAAACGTAGAATCCTAAATTCTTCAGATCAGCTCCTCTTTTTTTTGGATCTTTTTCCCCCTCCTTTTTCCTTCATTTTTTTCTCCCATCCCAATGTTAGTCGTTATGCCAATTCCCAATCCCCTTCCTGGTCGCTGCGCACCTACCCCCTACAGTCGGTCTGGGAGAGTGGAGGCTATCACATGCTTCCTCCGACACATGTGTAGCCAATCAACCGCTTCTTTTCACCTGGCAGCGCGGACTCTCACTGAGAGGGTGTAAACGTGTGGAAGGATCACACTACCCCCCTTAGATCCTTTCCTCGCTGAGCAGGCGCCCCGACCGAACTGTAGGAGTCGCTGTTTACAACGACCAGGACCCACCCACCAGCTTTCCCACCCCTAACACTGCCAATTGTGTTAGTATGAACGACCAGCCAAGCTGGTAGCAACGCCGAGAGCTGGGCTCGAACCCAGCGTATCCTGCGTTGGTGGTGAGTGCCTTGCCCACTACACCACCTAGCCGCCAGATCAGCTACTCTTTTAATAATAAAGTGCAGAATAAAGCACGGGAATGTCATATTCAACAAGCATACCGTACGGTAATTCATACAGTACAGATGGGAGGCTCTCACTGTATTTTGGTATGCACATGCAGGCTTCGAGGAATCTGCCGCTGTGAACTGCATATCATTGTGCAGCTCTCCTGCAGTGAACCCTCACTCAGGGAATTCCATCAGAGATGTCCAGCTGTGTCCTTAGGCACCCATAATAAAGAGTGTGCACTGCAATTACCCCGAATGCTCTACCGCTGATGAAATATTCAATCCAAAGAGGCATCTTCTCCAAGATCTCGGTGCCACGTCTTTTTCCTCATACGATTTACAGCATCCAGCTAAAAGAAAAACATGTTGAAACGGTTTCCAGTGAGAGCGAGAGACTCCATTATTTTATAAATAGAAACCGTGTCAAGGACGTGTTTGTCTTTGTGGATGACTTTTTTTTTTCACAACATGTTTTTCATACCATATATGCATGTAATAAAAACCATCTAATTGGGTCGATTGTGGTGAAAGGCGGGACTTATGAGGTGACCTTTGCACACCTCGGTTGTACCCGATGGACAACATGAACCTGTTACTAATTAGTCGTAAATCAATTATCTTGGTGTGGTTTAAAATAAAAACAGGTTATCTCACGTGTAGGAAAAATATTATCCTGCGGTGAATTGGGAAAAGGTGGGGGAAGGTGGTGCTGGGGACACAACAGAATTACTGAGAGATGACGAGAAACAATACAGACCAAGGAAACCAAGGACGTTTGTTGCAGCTTATTTTCTTAGGGGCAGTGGATAGCTGTTTTGGGTTTCAGGTCATGGTTGCTAGTGGATTTTCTTCCTGGCTGTTACAGTCTCTGAGAACACGCCTCAACTGCCAAAAGCTGGATGAGAAATGGAGCTGTTAGACCTACAAGAGCATAAAACAACTATTTATATCACCACTGGTTTCATGGCTGGATTTATGGTTCTTTTAACCTGTCTTTCCAAAAATAGTGCTGTCTGAGGCCAGACATTATAAAAAATTATGAAAATACACTCTTAAGTCATACAGTGGCTTTATTTTTTTTTTGTTGATATTTTTTATTCGATTTCGAACTATATAATCATCATTTAATGACTTGATTATGCTCACTGTGTGATGTTAATAATATCTTGTTCAGGATTTCAAGGTCTCAACGACAACCTTGGCAGGTGATAACACCATATTGTCACCCCATTATTTCTTTAGACGAGGTGGTTGAAAATGTCATGGATGTTTTTTTTTGGTACTTTTTGTGTTTCCTTGAACAGATTTCAGTGGATATTAGCCCTTTTCACTTCCACCTGCGTTTGTAATTCTGATAGTAATAAATTATAAGTGATTATAAGTGAGTATTTTATTTTATTTTAGTATCTTGGTTTTTATAGCCAGGTTTTTACATCTTCTCATTCGTATAATTATATAGTAGCACTATGGCGTTTGCAACAAGCATTTCACTGCACATTGTACTTGGAGTACAATGGAGTATGTGACAAATCTAATTTGATTTGATTTGATTTGAATTCCCCTGACACATTGTCTGCTGGAGCATTGGGGAAGGGTTTCACTGCCGCCAATGCAAGAGAGTAGGGGGGGCGGGGGGCGGCGGCTAACACAGACACCAACTCTTCTTCTAGATGAGGCAGACTCTGTCTAACCGGTTCTCGGAAGCATTGAACCCAGGAGACCTTCATGCACCGAGAGAGACACAAGCCGGTGCTCTGGACCTGGGCTGGAACAGCATCGATGTTGAGTTTCACAACGTCTGAGAAGGCTGCTGCAATGAAGGCTTCTGCTGGTGAGGGGCGACTGCGCAAGCTCGAGTGGGTTGACTCTCACCGGTAGAAGGAGGGGAGGAATCTCAATGTTGAATTTCGCCGCCCGTCTGACGACAGCATCAATATCGAATACCCACTCGCCCCATTCAACACGTGGTCCAGACCGAGACAGACAATGCAGCAGCTGTGACTGTCGGGCAGACCCAGCAGGCTGTCCTGGCATCTGGGGCAGGCTTGCATCTTCACTTGTTGTAGTGTAGACATCGTTCCAGGTTTGCTGAACAAAGACAAATCACAGGTGGTAGGGATACGTGATAATAATAACCCTACTTAAAAAGGGTTATTAAGGGACAGGCTATTGATCGGTGGCAGTCCCCTTACCAGAGGTTCAATCAAAACTAAAAAGGCACTCATACAGATGCCTACACCCACACAAGTGGGTGGGTAACGTCAGCTACATACACTTACTATGAAAATGTGTTATTAGGCTATATTTCATTCCTGCCATGCATGAATTGCACAATACTCTTCACTAGAATTTACCTCCACTCCTCAGCTTGCATGTCCTTCAAGCTCTTCTGGCGGGGGTGCATCAAGAGAGCCGCTTCGTGACAACGAGAGGAAATACACCGCGTTCGGCAGGGAACTGCTGGCCCTTTTCCTCGCCACTCGTCATTTTAGGTTCCTGTTGGAGGGCCGGGTGTTCACCTCTTTCGTGGACTACAAGCCTCTGACCTTTGCCATGGCCAAGACCACGGAACCATGGTCGGCACGGCAGCAGCGCCAACTGTCCGCCATTTCTGAATTTACCACGGACCTTCAGCATGTGGCGGGCAAGGACAACCTGGTGGCTGACTGCCTCTCCCGAGTACGGGTCAACACTGTGCACCTGGGTGTGGACTACGCAGCCATGGCAGCTGACCAGTACACGGACATGGACATCCAGGCATTCAGGACGGCCACGACAGGACTGAGACTGGAGGATGTGGCGTTCCAGGATGGTAAGGCCACGCTCCTCTGCGATGTCTCCACCGGCCGACCTCGCCCGATGGTCCCCACTGGCTGGCGCCGCCGCGTTTATGATACTATTCATGCCTTGTTGCACCCGGGGGTGAAGGCGTCGGTTAAGCTGGTGGGGGCCAAGTTCGTCTGGCCGGGCCTCAGGAAGGACGACAAGGGGTGGGCAGCCTCTTGTGTAGTGTGCCAGTGCGCCAAGGTGCATCGGCACACTAAGGCCCCGCTGGAGCCATTTCTCATTCTGGAGAGGCGTTTTGACCACGTTAATGTGAACCTGGTGGGTCCGCTGCCCCCCTCCCAGGGGTTCACTCACCTACTTACCATGGTGGACAGGACCACCAGGTGGCCGAAGGCCGTGCCCCTGTCATCCACTACATCGGCTGACGTGGCTCAGGCATTCATCTCTACCTGGGTTGCCCATTTTGGTACACCCTCGGACCTGACTTCGGACAGAGGCCCCCAGTTCACGTCAGAGCTGTGGAGCGCCGTGGCGGAGAATTTGGGGGTAAAACTCCACCGCACCATGGCATACAACCTGCAGGCAAATGGGCTGTGTGAGCGTTTCCACTGCACCATGAAGGCTGCTCTCCCGGCGGCTCTTACAGACATGTAATTGGGTCGACCGTTTGCCATGGGTCATGCTAGGCCTGCGCTCGGCCCCAAAGGAGGATCTGCAGTCATCTTCTGCTGAGCTCGTATTGGGTCAGCCACTAAGAGTCCCTGGGGAGTTCCTCCCAGGTGCCACGGCCCCCTGGTCAGCTGCGACTCATAGTTTAGCCATCCGCAACGCCGCCAGCACTTTCGCTCCCGTGCCTGCACATCACTGCATTCCCCAGTCCTACATCCCGAAGGACTTGATGTCGGCCGGGTACGTGTTCATCCGCCGCAATCCTCACCGTTCTCCACTCCAGGCTCCATACGATGGGCCCTTCCATGTCCTGGAAGCGGGACCCAAGAGCTTCATGGTGGACAAAGGGGGGATTCAGGAGCGGATATCGGTGGACCGTTTGAAACCTGCTCATGTGGCCCTGGACGGGCCGGTGGAGCTGGCTCAGCCCCGACGGCGCGGCCGGCCTCCGCTCCGTTTCTACCTCTACCCCGGCTGCAGCCCCTGCCTCTCCCCCAGTCCAGCCTCGCCGCTGGCGCGGACGGCCACCGACTCGTGCCCCTCCCCCTTCCCCTGTGACTGTTAAGCTCAGTCGTTATGGTCGTGTGGTCAGACCTCCTACGAGGGACCGAGTACTTTGGGGGTTTTGTACGATTTGGGGTTTACAGGGTATGTCTACTCTGGGTGTTCGGGGGGGGGGCTGTGTAGTGTCACTTTAAGGGAGTCTCTCACTCCAGAGTTGAAGGGTCACAGGGGAGGAGATATAGGGGTAGTAGTAAGTGTGTCTAGCTGGTGGTTTGTTATTGAATAAAGTTGGAAGTAAGCTGAAGGAAACCGTTCACGCTGATTCTTGCATTGCCTCTTCCTTCGACTTCCACATATATATATATTTTTTTGTTTATTATTATTATTCTTATATACTTTTTACAATAAATTGCATATAGACTGTGAATGGGTCTGACATTGAGTTTGTTTCAAGTTCAAGTTTCTTTATTAGTTGTCATACAAAAATACAGAATACTTTTATATGAAATGCTTCTTTCTGTTTTGCTCCTGAGAGTTTGCTAGATAAAAATAGATACGTATAAAATAAGTATAAAATAGAAAGTCAAGTACGTAAACAAGTGTAAACAAAAGGGTTCAATATACATATATACAATATACAATGCAGAGTAGAGAAAAAGTTATTGAGTTACAATACAATATACAGTACAGTGGAGAAATGGGATGAGTTACAACTTAGGGTAAGGTGTAATGAGGTATGAGTTGTAGTGCAAATCTCTTTACCAATAAATATAAAGTGTGTTAAAGTGGGTGCTACAGTGAGTTGTTTATTTAAAGTGAGTGTGTACGTGTGGATGTGTGTGCTGTGAGTGTATTTGATGGTTTGTTACATAGTGTTATTGTCATTGAGCATCCTGATGGCCTGGGGATAGAAGCTCCTTCTGAGTCTCTCTGTGCTTGCCATGAGACTCCGGTATCGCTTGCCTGACTGCAGCAGTTCAAAGAAGCAGTTGTTTGGGTGGCTAGAGTCTTTGATTATTCTCTCAGCCTTACCCCTGCAATGCTTGTTGTAAATGTCTTGGAGAGTGAGAAGCCCACCTCCAATTGTGCGTTCGGCTGAACGGGCCACTCTCTGTAGTCTGCTACGGTCTTGTGCGGTGCTATTCCCAAACCAGGAGGTGATATTGCCAGCCAGGGTGCTCTCTATTGTGCATGAGTAGAAGTTCTTAAGGATCTTCTGACTGTGTGTGGTCCATGTCAAGTCCTTGGATATGTGGACTCCGAGGTACTTAAAACTGTTCACTCTCGCGACCGGTACCCCATCGATGCTGAGGGGGCTGTAGTCCCTGACCCCGACATCCTAAAGTCCACAATTATCTCTAAATATTATCTAAATATTTGTTTTGCTGAGGTTCAGGGAGAGGCAGTTCTCCTGACACCACCATGCCAGAACCTCTACCTCTTCCAGGTAGGCCCTCTCATCGTTTGCAGAGATCAGGCCCACCACTACTGTGTCGTCAGCAAATTTGATGATTGTGTTGTTGTTCCGCTGTGCCCCTATGTTGAGGGTGATGGATGAGGAGGTGCAGTTGCCTGCTCTCACCACCTGGGGTCTGCCCGTCCAAGACCCACTGGCAGAGGTCATAGTTCAAGCCTAGGTCCCTGAGCTTGGCTATGAGTTTGGAGGGGACTATGGTATTGAATGCTGAGCTGTAGTCGATGAATAGCATTCTCACATAGTTCCCCTGCCTCTTGTCCAGGTGTGATGCTTCTGTGTGCAGCACATGGGCTATGGCATCCTCCGTGGACCTGTTGGGGCGATATGCAAATTGCAGGGGGTCCAGGTTGATGGGGAGGGAGGAACAGATGTAGCCCTTCACAAGCTTCTCAAAGCACTTCATGGCTATGGAGGTGAGAGCTACAGGGCGGTAGTCGTTGAGGCAAGCGGGCGTGGATTTCTTGGGTACAGGGATAATGGTGGACTTCTTCAGACAGGTGGGGATGACAGCCTGTTCTAAGGACAGGTTAAATATGTCAGTGAATACCGGGGCCAATTAGTCGGCACAGACTTTTAGGATGCGGCCGAGGATACCGTCCGGTCCTGCTGCCTTCCTGATATTCACTTTCTTAAAGGTCCTCCTCACCTCATGTTCTTGTTTATTAGTTTGTTGTTATTTGCACTTACAAACATACATAATAAGTAAAAGAAGAACAGTTAAAATGTGCAGGAAAGGTACAAAAAAACCCAAGGGCTTATAAGCGACCTCCCCTCTTAAACCTATATAGGATAACTAAAAAAAAAAAAAAAAAAAAAAAAAAAAAAACATTATGCACAAACACACATGCGCATATCCCTCTCTCATACACACAGATACACACAATACAGCATTATACAACAATTATAATGGTGGGGGGGAAAAAATACTTCACACAAATACACATGGATACTACAGACTACAGGATCTGTAGTTCTTTTTTAAGCTTACTTTTAAATATATTTAAAGTGGAACATGTTTCTGTTAGATTTTATCATTCCACATCACTGCACCTTGATAAACAAATGAGAATTTGGCAACAGAGGTCCTACAGAAAGGAATGCGTAAGTCTTTATTTCTTCTTGTGAGATGTGCATGATAATGAGAATTAAACTCAAAATAACGTTGAAGAAAATTAGGCAAAGATAAAGGAAGACCAATCACTTTGTACATAAGAACCCCAGTTTGGTACTTGTTGACCTCATAAATTGTGAGTAGTTGCAGTTGTTTAAATAATGGTTTGGTTGGGGCTAAATAAGAAGAGTTGGTTGCAATTCTTACAAAGGATTTCTGAGCTGGACAAAGGGGGGATTCAGGAGCGGATATCGGTGGACCGTTTGAAACCTGCTCATGTGGCCCTGGACGGGCCGGTGGAGCTGGCTCAGCCCCGACGGCGCGGCCGGCCTCCGCTCCGTTTCTACCTCTACCCCGGCTGCAGCCCCTGCCTCTCCCCCAGTCCAGCCTCGCCGCTGGCGCGGACGGCCACCGACTCGTGCCCCTCCCCCTTCCCCTGTGACTGTTAAGCTCAGTCGTTATGGTCGTGTGGTCAGACCTCCTACGAGGGACCGAGTACTTTGGGGGTTTTGTACGATACCTCTTCCAGGTAGGCCCTCTCATCGTTTGCAGAGATCAGGCCCACCACTACTGTGTCGTCAGCAAATTTGATGATTGTGTTGTTGTTCCGCTGTGCCCCTATGTTGAGGGTGATGGATGAGGAGGTGCAGTTGCCTGCTCTCACCACCTGGGGTCTGCCCGTCCAAGACCCACTGGCAGAGGTCATAGTTCAAGCCTAGGTCCCTGAGCTTGGCTATGAGTTTGGAGGGGACTATGGTATTGAATGCTGAGCTGTAGTCGATGAATAGCATTCTCACATAGTTCCCCTGCCTCTTGTCCAGGTGTGATGCTTCTGTGTGCAGCACATGGGCTATGGCATCCTCCGTGGACCTGTTGGGGCGATATGCAAATTGCAGGGGGTCCAGGTTGATGGGGAGGGAGGAACAGATGTAGCCCTTCACAAGCTTCTCAAAGCACTTCATGGCTATGGAGGTGAGAGCTACAGGGCGGTAGTCGTTGAGGCAAGCGGGCGTGGATTTCTTGGGTACAGGGATAATGGTGGACTTCTTCAGACAGGTGGGGATGACAGCCTGTTCTAAGGACAGGTTAAATATGTCAGTGAATACCGGGGCCAATTAGTCGGCACAGACTTTTAGGATGCGGCCGAGGATACCGTCCGGTCCTGCTGCCTTCCTGATATTCACTTTCTTAAAGGTCCTCCTCACCTCATGTTCTTGTTTATTTGTTTGTTGTTATTTGCACTTACAAACATACATAATAAGTAAAAGAAGAACAGTTAAAATGTGCAGGAAAGGTACAAAAAAACCCAAGGGCTTATAAGCGACCTCCCCTCTTAAACCTATATAGGATAACTAAAAAAAAAAAAAAAAAAAAAAAAAACATTATGCACAAACACACATGCGCATATCCCTCTCTCATACACACAGATACACACAATACAGCATTATACAACAATTATAATGGTGGGGGGGGAAAAATACTTCACACAAATACACATGGATACTACAGACTACAGGATCTGTAGTTCTTTTTTAAGCTTACTTTTAAATATATTTAAAGTGGAACATGTTTCTGTTAGATTTTGTATATCATTCCACATCACTGCACCTTGATAAAGAAATTAGAATTTGGCAACAGAGGTCCTACAGAAAGGAATGCGCAAGTCTTTATTTCTTCTTGTGAGATGTGCATGATAATGAGAATTAAACTCAAAATAACGTTGAAGAAAAATAAGATAAAGGAAGACCAATCACTTTGTACATAAGAACCCCAGTTTGGTACTTGTTGACCTCATAAATTGTGAGTAGTTGCAGTTGTTTAAATAATGGTTTGGTTGGGGCTAAATAAGAAGAGTTGGTTGCAATTCTTACAAAGGATTTCTGAGCTCTATGGATTGTTTGTAAGTAAGATTGGTAAGTGCTGGCCCAAATTATATTGCAGTAAGAGATGTGAGGATAAATTAAACTGTAATACAAAGTTAGTAATGTGCTCTTTTTTAATTGGTTTTTAACCCTTTTTATAATGCCCAACGATTTTGAAACCTTCTTGCAAACAATTTCACAATGATTCTTAAAGCAGAGTTTCTCATCGATATTGACAGCTAAGAACTTCACTGATGAAACTTGTGCAAGTTCATTGTTATTGATACAAATCTTGGTTCTGTCTGTTCTTATTTAAAAAAATAATGAAGTTAGATTTTTTGACATTGAGTGATAACTTGTTTAACTGAAACCAATAGGAAAAATTAATGAGTCGAGAATTTCCTTTATTAATAAGGGAATCAAAATTCTTGTCAGTGACGAAGAGATTTGTGTCATCAGCGAATAATATAGGTGACAATAAACTGGATGCATTTGAAAGATCATTCACATAAATCAAAAACAACAAGGGTCCTAGAATGGACCCTTGTCGAACACCACATTTTAGTACAGCCAGCTGTGATCGATTACCATTGAAAACTACAAATTGCTCTCTGTTGTTTAAGTAATTCTCAACCCATTGTATAACCTGTTTTTTAAGACCATAACATGACATTTTTGATAATAAAATGTCATGATTCACTGTGTCGAAAGCCTTTGATAAATCTAAGAAAATGCCTAAGGTATATTAATTTTTCTCCAGTGCAGCTGTAATTTTTTCTCTAAGGTGCAAAAGAGCCATATAGAGTATTTTTTTCTAAAGCCATGATGTTCAAACAAGATATTGTTGTCATCTAGATGTTTCATGATTCTACTATATACAAGCTTTTCAAGATTTTTTTTAAAACAAGGTAGTATCGATATAGGATGATAGTTTGAGAATACAGAGGGGTCATCAGCTTTAAACAGCGGTATAACCTTGGCAACTTTGAAGGCTTGAGGGATAGTGCCTGATTCAAGGGACATGGAAAAAATGAATGATAAAGGATCAATGGGTCTCATTCCCCAATATTTTCCAAAGATTTCTCTTGGAAGACTTATCTTGGAACCGACTGAGACAGAATCAATGACAAGTTCACTCTGAGTCCTCAACGCGCTGGGAACATGTTTTATGACTCAAACTTGTCTCAGCTGAGCTGCCGCGGTGAGGAATTTCACCGCTCTGAAACATGACGCATTCCCGTCCGAAGCTCCTTATAAGGCAGCCAATACGGAAGTGTGCAGATGAAATCACAAAAAGTCAATAGTTGACCTGTCCAGCTCATTAGAATGCAACTGACGATGCAGCCGTGTGAAAATGGTTGCCGATAGGAAGCGCTTTGCAACCGATCAAAATGAGATTAGATTAATTGTATTGTCATCATATAGTAGAGCTTGTGGTGCGCGTGCGCACACACACACATGCGCGCGCAGTACTACGTAATGAATGAACACAGTATAGGCTTATATTATTCTAATCATGACTTGTTTTATTAGGAGAGCAGCAAATATACTGCACTGCCCGCCCCGTAGTAGTATAGTCCACCATGCAGTCCGCTGGTACGCACGACTCTGGCGGCCTTATGTGTATACTGTACTTACTGTACGTAGGTAGGGCAGAGCATATAGTATTGACTAAATCCTAATGAAACAAGTAATTAGAATAATATAAGCCTATATACTGTTCATTCATTAGACACGTATAGGCTATACTGGCGCACACAAGACTTATGGAATATTAATGCAGTCTATTTCCATGCGATTAGCTTTAGTTCTTATTTATTTATTTATTTATCCACTGTCCTTTCAGTGTTGGTGTATAGGCTATATAGTGTATTTCAATATAAGTTTAATTGGTTAATGATATATTCGAAGGAATGCAGGTTTATAGCTATATCAAACAAAGCTCTGTCCCATTGTATACCAATCAATGGGATATATTGCATGTTGACCTGCATTCTTTCAAATGTATAATTAATCATTAAAACAGATATGTAACAAATAAGAAATACAAATTCCACAGAAGGCATTAAATAATTATTATTTTCAATCATTTCACAGTAATTGCATAATTGTGTTTGAATATCTGAGTAATTAAAGTAATTATACATTTGTCCAAAATAGCTGGTTCAGATATGGTTAATCCAGCTGCCCTGTGATCAGATGAATCCATATTATTTATTTTTCCGACAACAAATGCATATTTTCTTATCGTACAAATATTGTCATATTTATTTTAATTATGATTAAGTAATTAATTCCAAGGAGGCCTGTAGCGTTGACATGAAGGAATCACTATGAGAACACAGTCTGTCAAGTTAATAAAATGTTCAATTAGTCAATCAATCATAAGTGTGCTCCTCAGCCACGGTCAAATCCGATCTCAGGAAAATGTGGGGAGTCGCGCTACTAGCGCTAATATGTCTTAAATGGGCAGAAATCTGCCTAAGAGAAAAAAAAATTGTCGTAAATCCGTTCGGGAATGAGACCCAATAATTGAAGATGCAACCTTTTTGATCAAAGAGGCTGGAATTTCATCATGGCCAGGAGAAGAGTTTTTTAGGCTCATAATAATATCAAGTACTTCTGAGGTCTTTACAGGCTCAAAAGCATTTAGAGAAGCATACTCTTTACTTATAAAATCAGTTGGAGAACCAAGAGCATTGCCTATATGTTTTGCAAGACATGTTAGTCTGTTATCCTGAACACGGAGTCTCCATCGGCAGTGCCCCCCCCCCCCCCCTCCATTGCAGTGGTTTGTAGGCTGGTGTTGTTATTCACAGCCTCAAACCTCGCATAGAAGGTATTGAGATCATTTGCCAAGGAGATGTCACTGTTCAGCTTGAGGGAGGCGCCTTTGTGCTTTTGTTACAGAATACAAATATCCTGGCATCTGGCTTGATGAGAAATTTACATTTAGAAGAACAACATTTTACAGGGGCGTGACCAGGTAATTTCTCCCCCACTCGCAATAGTGCCACCCAGGTCAAATATCGTATGAACACGTACCCCCCCCCCCCCCCCCCCACCCCCCCCCAAAAAAAAAGGCTGCATATGCGACCATTGTACTTGCGGTCTAAAGCCCTGAATTAAGGTCCTGAATAGTTTAGAGCCCTGCTCAAAATGTAGCAAATTATAATGTTGACTAAATAGGAGGGAGACAACATATCTAAAATATCTTACTTATTTAAACAACAGGATGCAAATCAATGTGGATTGAAGAATAATTCAGTTGAGACGATTGAAGATATATTTTTCCAGTGTCCCTCTTCTCCTTTCTCAATGCACAATATAATTCACCTTCTCTCTCCTTCATCCCTCTGTCTCTTTCCCTTCATCTCCAAACCACCACCCCAGGTAGAGTTTAGTCAGGCAGACAGACTGTTTGGTTTGTCCCTGGTTATTGGATTTGCAGGTGGCCAAGATAATGATGACTTATGAATATAATTCATTCATTATTTTTGGAACTGGAGCTAAACTGGTTGAAGGGAAATATTCCCAGCTGTATTTTCTTTAGGGGTAAACTAGAAAGTGCAAGATATCTCAATAAAGTAGCTTAAATAAAGGTTTGAATCAAGCAGTGTATTTAGAATGTTTCTCCCACTGTTTTTAGTTTAAATCAATCATTCTAATTAAAACAATATGGTTGTTATGGAGATTGATGATTTAGGAATAATTGACCTAGGTAAGATGGCTGCATCTTTATCCCATTCCATCAACAGCAATAGTTATATCTCTATGGACCCAATTCGCTCTGCCTTTTGGCCACACTGGAGACGCATTCAGTTATGCATGTAATTATTATGCAAGTAATTTGCTGTCAATATCTATTGTGTTTCTGTGTCATGAATGATATTTGTATATTTGCTGGCTTCCTTAGTGCTGAGTAAGGCTGGATTATCCTACTTACTCCTGGAAACCTTATTTACCTAAACATGTAAACGATTAAACCTCTACACTCTCTATTCTCTGCATTTATTGCACCTTTAAACCTATTTGTTTACTAAATTAATCTTAATATAGACTTTGCTGTGAGGACCTTTATTTTGAAAATGTTTGACCGGAAGTCCATTCTGCTCTGCTCCTGATTGCTGTGGGGAAAAGTGTCTGGCTTTTTCTCAAGATCACCTACTGATTAGTCTAAATTGTCCTCCTCTTCGTCGCAATTTTGGGACTAAATAGTGTCTTTGGGGCTAACTTTGGGACTAAAGAATGTCACTCCTCTCCGACAATAAAGCTGATTCTGTTTCTGAAATAGGAATGAAGATCCAGCAATTGCATATTTCTCACCCAAACCCTTGTCAGAAACATAGTGAACCGTTTAAATGAAGTGACTTTAGGTAGAAAAAGAGAACATTTATGAGCGAGCCGCCATCTTGAAAAACACACAGAAGTCAAAGACCAGCCATATGTAATGTGTAACATAGTGACGTAGAGCAGTAATGGAATACTGGAGTCATGGCCGTAGCCAGCTATGAGGTCACCGAGGTCCGGACCTCGGTAACTATTTGTAACTATTAAAAAAAAAAAAAAAAATTACCCCCTGAGGACCCGTAAGCCCACATCAAGGGGTGCGGGGAGCCCTGTCACCCCATCCTCCCTAACGAAGGGGGGGCGCAGTCAACTCCACCTGAATGCGAACAAGAGGGAACTAGAACCCCTTGAACACACCGTACAGGCGGAACCACATGTGACTCAACACACTGTGGCCCATACCCATACACTCCTGCTACCCGACCAAAGGACGGGAAGCAGGAAAGGCCACAGACCCCAGAACCGCCTGGGAGACAGAACCCCCGGTCATGTCCATGAGGTAAAACCTTACAAAGGGGCCCGGTGAGGACCATGAAGCTGCAGCACAGATGTCCTCCACCGAGGCCCCACCCAGGAGAGCGGCAGAGGCAGCCACCCCACGAGTGGAGTGCGCCCTGACGCCCCCAGGGGGATCCTGCCCAGCCAACGTGTAGCAGAGGGCAATACCCTCGCACAACCAATGGGACAGGCGCTGCTTCGACAGTGCCTTACCAGCACGAGCCCCACCGTAACAGACAAAAAGCTGGTCGGTAACCCTGAAGTCCTGAGTACGGCCGAGGTAAATCCCCAAAGCACGGACTGGACATGACAGGTGAAGGCCCGCATCTAACTCACTAGTGTGAGGAGGAGGACGAAAAGCCTGAACCACAATATCCCGGGAGCGGAAGGAACTCCGGATATTCTTAGGCACGAAAGCAGGATTAGGTCGCAGAGTGGCACCGCAATCGGTCCGAAAAGACAGGCACTCTGGACATACCGAGAAAGCACAGAGCTCACCCACGCGTTTAGCGGAAGTGACAGCCAGTAGGAACGCGGTCTTGAAAGACAGCCGTCCCAACGGCGCCTGCTCGAGCGGCTCAAACGGGGCCAAGGATAAACGGCCGAGGACCAATTGAAGATCCCAAGTCGGAGCCAATGAGCGTTGCACCGGCTTAACGCGTAGAGCGCCAAGCAGGAAACGCTTCACAAGAGGGTGGCTGAACAAAACAGTCCCCTCAAAACCCTCATGATAGGAGGATATAGCTGCCGCATATACCCTCACTGTCGAAGCCGACAGCCTACCAAGAAGAGACTGGAGATAACCCAGAACAGCATCCAGGGGGCAGGAGACTGGGTCCCAGCCCCCCCCCCTTACACCACTCTTGGAACGCACGCCACCTGCCTGTGTAAACCGCGACAGTGGAGGGAGCATGCGCACACCGGATGGTATCAACCACCGCGGGATCCATCCTCTCCAGACTCACCCTCCCACCAGCCACACCACCAGGCGTTGACCCAACACCGGAGGCTGGAAAAGCACTCCGTTGTGCTGCGAGAGAGCCGTCGCTGACCATGGAATGACCCAAGGAGGAGCGACCAGAAGCTGGATTAAGACCGGGAACCACACTGACGTGCCCCGGTCCGGCGCGACCAGGATCACCGTCCTGCGCTCCCTCCGTATCCGCTCCAACAGCTGACTCAACAGCTGTACAGGAGGGAAGGCGTACAGAAGACCGGGCGGCCACGGAAAGGTCGAGAAGGCATCCACCCCCAAGGGGGGATGATCCGCTCGACTGAGCGAGAACCACAAGGGGCACTTGTGAGAACGTCGGCACGCAAACAGATCTACCGAGGCCTCCCCGAACCGATCCCAGATCTGTCTGACTATGTCGGGGCGGAGTTCCCACTCGTCGCGACGAGGACCGCCCCGAGACATTATATCCGCCGCCACATTTTCCGTACCAGGAACGTGGAGCGCCCGCAGACTGCGCAGCCTGCGGGATGCCCATAGCAACAGTTCGCGCGCCACCCGGAGCAGGCGGGCGGAACGAGTCCCACCCTGCCTGTTGATATACGCCGCCGCCGTCACATTGTCCGTCCTGACCAAAACGTGTTTGCCTACCACCAGGTGGCCGAGCCGTTTGAGGACCAGGAGGACCGCCTTCAACTCCAACACATTGATATGCAGGACAGCTGGGTCGGCATGACCCGTCCAGCCGCCCCCCACTGTATGGGTCCGAAACGCCCCTCCCCAACCCGTGAGAGAGGCGTCGGTGAAAACCGTGACGTGGGAGCCACTGCTGCCCATGGGGACCCCAGCGGAGAGGATACCCAGCCTCCCCCAGTGGGCGAGATCCCCCCATATCGACAAAGGAACCGTCAACCGTCTCCCTTTGCCCCACACCGGATCTATTCTCAAAGAGAGAAACCACCTCTGTATCCGCCTCATAAAGAGGAGGCCAAGAGGGACCACCGTGTGGGCCGCCGACATAAGGCCCAGCAGACGCATCACCTGCAGCGCCGTAACCGTCCCTCCCAGACGGAAACCCCCGAGCGCGTGACGGAGATCCCCCCGACGCTGCTCCGAGAGGGTCGCAAGCATGGGCTTCGACCTCAATGTCAAGCCCAAGTACTCCACCTGTTGACTGGGAAGAGGGGTACTCTTCTTCCAATTCACAGCAAAACCCAGGCTGGTGAGGAATTCCACCACCAGTCGAGTATGAGACCTGGCAACCTCCTCTGAACGGCTGAGGAGCAGAATGTCGTCGAGATAGAACAGGACTCGTATCCCCGACGACGTAAAGGCCCCAGAGCAGCCGCCACGCACTTGGTGAATGTGCGGGGAGCCAGAGAATAACCGAACGGCATTCTGTGGTACTCGTACGATACGCCCGGAAACAGGAACCGTAGGAACTTCCTGTGAGGAGGGAAAAATGGGTATGTGAAAATACGCATCCTTCAGGTCTATGGAGGTGAACCAGTCCCCCCTCCTGACAGCAAGCAGAAGGAGTCGGACGGTCAACATCGTGAACGGTCTCACTACAATCAACCGATTGAACATGGACAGATTCAGTATAGGTCTGACCCCCCCAGTTTTCTTGGGCACCAGAAAATAACGGGAGTAGACGCCTGACATTGCGTCCTCTCTCGGGACCACAACGACGGCCTGCTTCGCCAACAGAGATTGGATCTCGTCGGCCAGGGCTGTCACTGCGCCCGACCCTAACAATAGGGTCGGCACCAAACCTGAGAACGGAGGATGGGGCCGCGCAAACTGCAAAACCAGCCCCGCCTCTAACGTTCTCCTCATCCACCGATTCAAAGGACATTCCCGTCGCCATATGTGAATATAATCCCACAGCGCCCCCGCCGTCAACTGACGCTGGGCCGCAAGGAACAGCAGATAATTGGCCCGGTCCCCCCCGTCGTGCAAAGCACCCAAGGGGGGACCCCGACAGAAAGGGCCGGTTTGATACGGGAGGAGCGGTCATCAAACTTGTGGACACACACTCACCCCCTGAACACCCCTCCAGCACACGCTGAGGAGTCGTTCCACAGCCAGACACGCAAGGCCTGAGGACCCCATGGGCTCCTACACGCCGAAGCCCTGCAGTGATATTGCTACCACTCAAATCACGCCTGCCTCTCCTTTGCAGACCACTGCCGGTTTGACGGGAGTGGGAGGCAACAGCGCGATACCCCGCCTGGCGAGGGCGAAGCCGGGGTAACCCCTGCTGAGCATTCAACAGAAGAGGCACCGAGTCCCCCTGCTGACCACTGGAGCTAGTGGCAGCTGTAACACCAGGTTCCACCCACCCACAACCTGCGGTGTAGGAACCACGCGACGACGGAACATTCTCACGGACAGACCCAGGCTCAGCCATCAACTGGGTGTCAGCCCCTGTCTCCATGAGAAGTGAAGAATGGGGCCGCATACGCTTCAATGAAGGTTCGCGGCCCGCAGCCAAAGGAAAACACTCAGAGCCCCGCTTCTGGGGATACCAGAGAGAGGACTGAACGGGGAGCGGGCTGCCCGCGGCAAAATGACGACGGGTTGGTTTACCAAACCCGAAATCACCCAAAATAGCCGATCCCTCGGCCGCCAAGACTGTCGGCCTTGCGATACCCTGTTGATTCTCCAACCAGGGCACCACTGGCGGGGGAAACATGGCCGCCTGTCGAGGATCTCGCCACAGTCGTTGACGAGACCGTGCTCCCACCTCTGGCTGCACAGCGTGAGGCGGTGTAGGACCCCGATCAATAACCGCCTGCGCCTCCACAGAACGCCCAAAAAGACTATCTGTGGAAAAAGGAGTCATGAGGAGAGAAAACCTATCCTCTTCCCCAAGAGGAGACTGCTCCAACCAAACATGCCTAACAACCAAAGTCGATAGCATCCGAATCCTCCCCGCAGTTATAGCTTGCGACTGAGTCAAGATCTCTATAACACCACAAACATGAATCACGTTCATAGTGTCGGTTGGACCCAAAGACCTACAACCCGACGCCATCTTGGATAGGAAAGTAGCCAGCTGAGCCAAA
Organism: Notolepis coatsorum; assembly: GCF_963971535.1. Classification (NCBI taxonomy): domain Eukaryota; kingdom Metazoa; phylum Chordata; class Actinopteri; order Aulopiformes; family Paralepididae; genus Notolepis; species Notolepis coatsorum. Next base: position 61,254,146 of record NC_140181.1, read on the forward strand.
ACACTGGCCGCCGCTAAATGCCATCCTGCAGCAGTATACCACTCATTCGTCCATACTGCCACCCTCCGAGCCGACATGCTATCAAGCAACGGCCGGGCGGAACGTCGTTCATCCCCGCCTGGGCACAAAAAAGAAGCTACCTGGCTACTTAGCCAAGGTACCCCCGGGCTGCACCCCGTCGTCAGCCCCTTTACCCGCAAAAAAGGTAAATAGAGCTCAGCGAACCCCCCCACACCCACCACCGACTGACCTTCATCAATGAAGCTGGCAAGAGGAGGGAAAAGCGGTATCCCGCGGCGGGGATTATTAGACATTCCAGCGTCAACATCAGCGTTAGCAGAAGAAGCAGTAGTAGCATTAGCATTAGCATTAGCATTAGCATTAGCGTTAACAGCATGTTCCAGGATCGCCAGGACATCGCCCACTACAGTGGAACGATCGCCAAGCCGCCCCGGCCCTGGTGCCGAAACATACTCCACAGCACGACCAACACCGACATTGATGCCTACTGACACAGACCTCACCTTTGTACAAGCCGACCCGTTAGCCAAACCTTGTACGCTGCCCCTGTCGCCGTCAGCCGAGGAACCACCAGCACAGGTCTCATGTGTCGCCGAAACAAGCTCCGGAGAATCCAGGGAAAAACAACTCTCCGGTAAGCCCTCAACATTACGAATCTTCCTTAATCTTTTCATTCCGCTAGTCTCGTATGGTGCACGCATCCATTACGCTGGGACGAAAATAGAGGAAGGGTGTTTCATGACCAGAGTCATGGTTATATGGGCTGTGCCACCATAAGGGGCGGGGCCCCATACAGGTGGGGTGCATGTAAGTTGTTCGTGGGGAGATACATTAGGTATCCCAGGAGATGGGAGGTATCTCGTAAGGCGCAGAGCGGGACGCGATGCAAATACGATATATAACACTTATTTCCAAGGTGGTCCTCGATGGAAGACATAAAAACACAGCACATTATAGCCTACTCAACTGCAAATTTTTCCTCAACTGCAAAAATGTATGCCTACTTATGTATTAGCCTACAGGGAAAAACACATTCACACCAGGCAGCAAAGTTTGTTTTCAGCCAAGTATGGTAATAAGGTAACTATTAGGATATATATGGTATGGATTACTTACTCTTAATAACTTATTACTATCTGTGGTAGCTCTAGTCTCCACCTACACAAATTGTTTTTGTGCTGTCCATTGATCATGCACCTTCACGTGGTAGGCACATAGGTCAAACTCCCCAAACAAAACACACCATTGATTTAATTGCCATATAAGATGAATATAAAACAAGAAGGTGATCTATTAACTGTGTAAACCTTATGCAATATTCATCATTGATATTTGAATACTTGAAATCTGTATGAACTGAGTAGTTAGTATCAAATGAAATAAGATGGAACTGCTCCATGCATTCATTGAATAAACAACTATTTTCTCATTACCAGTATGGTATTGTTTAAATTGTACAGCTTTTTGCACATCTTTGTCAGGGGATTCCAACAATTCTGGACCTGAATGTACCAGTTAATTGTAATCATCTCTCTCCTTATGTCTAGTCAAGCCAGGTTGTGGAGGAGAGAGACAGGGATGAACAGGCTATAGACTACGTTGCCCATCCTGAGCCTGCTATGATGCCGGTGTTTTTACATCACCACCCAAAACAAGATTCAGCCAAGAGCGAGTGAGTACACTGGTCCACTTGTCCATGGCACTTACTACCCAGCTTTGTAATGGGTTGGGGGGGGGGAATAGTACAGTAGGTATTTAAGGGGACCGTAAGGATGGTGTACTGGTGGGTGGTGTCCGACCGATTATAGTGGGCCGGTCTGGGCCAAAAAAATAAATGGACCTCCCTAATTTCTAAACCCTGGCTACGGCCCTGACTGGAGTACAAACTACTATGCATCACTGTGCCTCACTGTATCACTGAGCACAGGGTGACAGTACTATCTTCCTGGACTTTTACTTTTAAACTGACATTGTAAAATTTGACACTTTTACTGTACACTTACTGTATATTTCTGTATATTTTATATTAGAATGTATATACATAACATAGGAAATGTATATCCCAGACCATATTTTATTCTTAGTCTGGTCTTATTCTTATTCGTGACTTTTGTTTTTGTCTACCTAAATGTTTACTGTTTACTGTGAGCGATTTGTAGTGCCAAATTTCCCTCAGGATGAATAAAGTATTTCTATTCTATTCTATTTCTACTACTGCAATGGAAAGAATGCTTTGTAACTGCAGGTGTTTCACATGCACCTCCAGCTATATATAACGCACTAAAAGGAAAGGGAAAACCCCAGTATAACACGTCCCCTTTAAATAAGAAAGTGCAAATGATACCGTGTCTCTACACCCGGTTGGTAGATAGACATTATCTTACCTCACTTCCTCAATGCAGATTGGCTGTGGAAACGAAAACCAGGTCCGTAATTAGTTTTGCAGGTCAAGTTCGGCGGCAGTGTGTTTTCAGCGAGTTCCGCCCATTTGTGGACCCCACCTCCGCAGCTGTCTGCTATCTGATGATATTTCACAGTTAGCTGCACCTTAGTTTGATACGGCGGAGAATGACCCAGGGTTAATTAGCTTTGGGTATTACCAGTTTGTTTTCACTGCCACATAGCATCGCCGGTGACACGTTCATACCGGGATGCATACACTGTAAGATGTTTCCCCGTAAAGTCACAATAAATTACTGGCAATATTTTGCATGACTTTTACAGTAAGGTTCACAACAATTTACTGTGAATGGCTTCACAGCAATGTATTGTAATTTCACATCAATGGTCAGGGCCGGACTGGGGAAATTATTCATACCAGGAGATATAGCGTGAAATATAGCCCCAGTCAGGCCACTTTTTAAGCAGGGGTCTGGGGGTCCCCCACCAGGAAATTTGTACTTACAAAGACTTAATTTCCTGCATTCTGGTGAATTTTTGTGCATATGAATCACAAACTAATGAGCCAACAATTGCTTAGTACAATGTACTGTTATGAACCTCAAATAAAACTGGTGTGGCACTAGCAATGCTACTCTCTCCACCTTCAAAAAGAAAAAAGCAGGAGCACAACATGTTTTTTTATTTACTATTATAATATAGTTAACCATTCTCTCCACCTATTCAAACAGAGCAAGAGCACAATACCATATTCACTTTACTGATGCACTACCCATCAACAGTTAAAATAGCCCTTTACACAAACATTAAATAACAGACCTTTCATTAACAATACTATAATAACAGTAGCCACTGCCAGAATAGTGACACATGTATCGCGTGTGGTGAGCACACGCATGCATGCACAACGAAGACAGAAGATTGCGTTGTCTTAATCATTTTAACTATAAAATGAGCTCAAAGTATGAGCTCACTGACTGAAATTTCCAACAAAAAGTATCAATTGTCAAATAATATTGATCATATTAACTAGACTAGATGTTTTTGAGGAAATTAGAAAGGGAACAACAACTTAACCCTTGTGTCTGATCAGATTCTTATTTTTTTGATACCTTTGCAGTGATTATGTTTGTAGCCAATATATGTGGCAAAGGTGTGTAATCTTTGAATTATCTTGGAATTTGTTTGACTTTCTCTTTCATAAATTGTTTATTCAACTTCAGCCCCGATCATAATCACCACATATTGTTTTTTGTAATGTCAGATTTAACAACTCCTTTCAGAAAAGTGGGAGTATTTCATTTTTAATCTGAAGTTGAATAAAATATTTATGGAAAAGAAAGTGGGAAATTATTTCAACATATAATCTTTTTATGGCGTTTTTCAATTTAGTCCCCTAATATGGTAAGAGTGTATAACACTTTAGTTTTCAGACACAAGGGTTAAATTATTTATTTGTTTCTTGGCAGATTTAACATTGGGCTTTTGACAGGGGAGATGATGCATTGCATGGTAACGTTAGCTATCTAACATCCACATGTTTATTTATATCACTGACTAACCTGCTGGTTCCTTGACCTTGGTGCAAGAAAACATTTGATAAATGTTGCCGGATTTAGCGGCATCTCCTGTAAGGGCCTTTCTTTTTCTTTGTTTTATCCCTCTCTCCTCCACCCTTTCTCTTTCTTCCACCGTCCATCTTGACATCAACGTTAATTGACTTTCGCTCTACTGTATCTCTCCCGAGTCCCTCACTACCTGGCTCACTGCCTGGCTGTTATTCTGCATCTGAGTGCCATCTGCCATTCCATTCACCGCCTCCGCTGTCAATCAGTTGTATCGCCTGGTCCCGCCTCCACCAATCACAAGCGGCAGCACGGCTTCATTTGTGTGTGTGTGATCCGCGAGAGGGAGAGAGTCAAGAGAGATAGTTCTCCAACTCTGTCGAAGACAGTGAAATCCTGGTTGTTCCCCACCCACCTAGGTTATCTAACTATCGCGTCGCCACAACTAGAAACAATGGCCTGAAAAAACTCCCGGTGCTCCCGATGGCCAGTCCGGGCCTGTCAATGGTAGTACAATACATTGTTGTAATTTCACAACTTCAAATTGAAGTTGAAATTACTGTGATATTACATCATTTTGTTTAAGTTTCTTTATTAGTTGTCATACAGAAGTACAGAATACTTTTATATAAAATGCTTCTTTCAGTTTTGCTCCAGAGATTGTGCTAGATAAAAATAGATAAGTATAAAAAGTATAGTAAGTATAGAATAGAAGTCAAGTACGTTTTATTTTATTTATATACATATATACAATGTACAATGCAGAGTAGAAAAGTAACTGAGTTACAATACAATATACTATATACTATACCGTACAATGCAGAAATGGGATGAGGTACAATTTAGGTACAATTTACAGTAAGGTGTAATGAGGTATGGGTTGTAGTGCAAATTCTTTGCCAATAATTATAAAGTGTGTTTAGGTGTTCTAAAGTGGGTAAAGTGGGTGCTGCAGTGAGTTGTTTGTTTAAAGTGAGTGTGTGCGTGTGGATGTGTGTGCTGTGAGTGCATTTGATGGTTGTTACGATTGTTCATTGTTCAATCATTGTTCATTGATCATTGAGCATCCTGATGGCCTGGGGATAGAAGCTCCTTCTGAGTCTCTCTGTGCTTGCCATGAGACTCCGGTATCACTTGCCTGACCGCAGCAGTTCAAAGAGGCAGTTGTTTGGGTGGCTGGAGTCTTTGATTATGCCCATGCACCGCTTGTTGTAAATGCCTTGGAGAGTGGGAAGCCCCCCTCCAATTGTGCGTTCGGCTGAACGGGCCACTCTCTGTAGTCTGCTGCGGTCTTGTGCAGTGCTATTCCCAAACCAGGAGGTGATATTGCCAGTCAGGATGCTCTCTATTGTGCATGAGTAGAAGTTCTTGAGGATCTTCTGACTCACGTTGAACTTCCTTAAGCACCTAAGGAAGTAGAGGCGTTGTCGTGCCTTCTTGATAACACTGTCAATGTGTGTGGTCCATGTTAAATCCTCGGATATGTGGACTCTGAGGCACTTAAAACTGTTCACTCTCTCAACCGGTGCCCCATCGATGCTGAGGGGGCTGTAGTCCCTGACCCCCGACCTCCTAAAGTCCACAATCATCTCCTTTGTTTTGCTGACGTTCAGGGAGAGGCAGTTCTCTTGACACCATCCCCCTAGAACCTTAACCTCCTCCAGGTAGGCGCTCTCGGCGTTTGCAGAGATCAGGCCCACCACCACTACTGTGTCGTCAGCAAATTTGATGATTGTGTTGTTGTTCCTCTGTGCCACGCAGTCATGTGTGTACAGGGAGTAGAGGAGGGGACTCAGGACACAGCCCTGGGGGGCCCCTATGTTGAGAGTGATGGATGAGGAGGTGCAGTTGCCTGCTCTCACAACCTGGGGTCTGCCCGTCAGGAAGTCCAAGACCCACTGGCAGAGGTCATAGTTCAAGCCCAGGTCCCTGAGCTTGGCTATGAGTTTGGAGGGGACTATGGTATTGAATGCTGAGCTGTAGTCGATGAATAGCATTCTCACATAGTTCCCCTGCCTCTTGTCCAGGTGTGATGCTGCTGTGTGCAGCACATGGGCTATGGCGTCCTCCGTGGACCTGTTGGGGCGGTATGCAAATTGCAGGGGGTCCAGGTTGATGGGGAGAGAGGAGCAGATGTAGCCCTTCACTAGCTTCTCAAAGCACTTCATGGCTATGGAGGTGAGAGCTACAGGGCGGTAGTCTTTGAGGCAAGCAGGCTTGGATTTTTTGGGTACAGGGATAATGGTGGACTTCTTCAGACAGGTGGGGATAACCTGTTCTAAGGACAGGTTAAATATGTCAGTGAATACCGGGGCCAGTTGGTCGGCACAGACTTTTAGGACGCGGCCGGGGATGCCGTCCGGTCCTGCTGCCTTCCTGATATTCACTTTCTTAAAGGTCCTCCTCACCTCATGTTCTGTTATCCTGAACACTGAGTCTCCATCAGCAGCGCCCCCCCCCCCCCCCCCCTCTATTGCAGTGGTTTGTAGGCTGGTGCTGTTATTCCCAGCCTCAAACCTTGCATAGAAGGTATTGAGATAATTTGCTAAGGAGATATCACTGTTCAGCTTGAGGGAGGTGCCTTTGTAATCTGTCATCGTTCTGAGGCCCTGCCACATAGCTCTAGAGTCAGCCTGTTCATTATATGTATTACAACAATTTACTGTGAATTTACATAATTTCACAACTTCAAATTGTAAGAAATTACTGTGATATTACATAATTTTGTTGTATATGCATTACAACAATTTACTGTGAATTTACATTACAATATGTACTGTGAAAAGTAATACAAAAGACTTGCCAACAATTTACTGTGTATGTACAATAGCCTACGTGCATTTTTTTAGTCCAGCTCCAGTATACTTCCTGGCAGAAGCTCACACTTTGGTTTCCTGTCGTGATTAATCACGTCATCCAATAGTATTTGACAGGAAACTATTGTATGAGCTTCCTCCAGAAGTATACTGGAGCTGGGGACTATTCAGTTATGCATGTCTATCATTGTAAATTGACCGTTATTTTGCCAAACTATTTATAATTATATAATATAATAAGTAAGGGATAATGTATAGCTACGAGGTCATTGTCGCAAAATAATTGACCGACACAGAGTTTAAAATACCGAGCCGCCTCGGCGAGGTGTTTTAAACGTCAGTGAAGGTCAATTATTTTGCGACAATGATCGAGTATAGCTATACATTATCCCGCTTATTACATGGCTAACTTACTAACAATATACCTAATTAATTTTACATCGACTCACAACACTGGTTCTGGCTGCGTTCTGGCTCCGCCCCCTGTCATCGCCGGCAGCAGAACACCGGCAGTGATTGCACTGAAACAGTGTGTGTCAGTGGGCTTGATTGCGAACAGCTGCGCACAGCGGTCATTATTGTCTGATAATGACCGCTGTCGGGGGACTATTGACCAATCACAAGCAAGCATTTCGGCGAATGTGAAAACGCCATGTAATAATTATTATTATTCACTTATTTTGTTGGCAAGTCTTTTGCATTACTTTTCACAGTATGTACAGTATGAAATAGTTGCATTACTATTTCAAAGCTTCGCTTCTTTGCCCTGGAGCCTTTCTCCGGGTTGATGCCCAAGAAGCACCTGTTAATAAGCAAAGATACATTTCAGTTTTAAATAGACTCAGCATTTATCAAGGTGCTCACCTGTGTCTTTTCCCACACCACACCCTGATGAAGATTGCTACTAGTTCTAACTTGTTGGATCATCCACACAATACAATTATTTTTTTAGCTTAGCAGAGTGCCTCATGGTACCTCTAACATAAGGTTTACTTATCCGAATTTGAAGCCATACTATAATGTGAATTAAACCATTATGTCAATTTCTTAACAAGATAGCACAGCAACATCAAGTGATGGTGTGGTCCCAATTCACATAGTTGGTTCCAGGCTTCATACTCAAAGTATTTATTCTACTTTATGGCCTCTGTAGAAAGGCATGGACTTAATAGCCAGATAGTCTTTGCATGATAAGTCTTACTGATGACATTGATCATGTGTTTGAGTGTTAAAATACCTTTGGATGAACTCCAGTGTGGATGATCCAACGCAAGGATACTCCAGGTTGAAGACATAGTAGCTGGTGAATAAAGCAGCTACCCCATGCAAAAATAATGGGTGTGGGCCCATCACAACTTGTCCCTCGATGGATAGCATCCATCCAGAAGGCTTCATTGTGTCACCTGAAATTAACAGATACCCTGTCATGCGTTATTGTGGTTAGGTACATTCCTGCAAGGACATGACACAGCACCCTCAAGTTCAGGTGGACAGCACTTTTCTACTCCACCATCAGATGGGTATAGGCTATACTTATCAGCCTGAAAAGCTTCAGAGTCCCTGTGCAGATAGGAAAATCCGGCTAAAGGACAAAGCAACTCCTAGCCCTCCGGTTACAAGCGCAGATGGAATGGAGACATGCCAGCTCAGGATATTATTTATAAGCGTCATATGTGTGCTGTATCACAAACTGGACTTGATGGGAGTGCGAGAGATGCAATGCCTTCTGTCAGATTTTCCCCCTTGATGCAAAGGAATACATAAGCTCTTTTTCAGTATCCTATACCTCATTGATAGTGGACTGTCACGATCCTAGGCCCGGTCCTGGCTGGACTGGGCAGGATGGTAACATTGGGCAGTGCCCTCCACCTAACAGGTGGGCAATGCCCTCCACCCAACATTGGCTCTCCACTCAACATTGGTCTACCACCCTCTAGTGGTCACAAACAATCGATACACGCTGTAATGATAAATATCCTTAACAGTATGCTGTCATTACATTGTTTGTTGATATTACAATTGTTAGCTGTTTAGGTTGTTCTCTGTGTTTGTATCTCTGATTCTGTGTGTTATATAGCCTAGTTCTAGTTCTTTTGTGTTGATTGTTGTATTAGTTCTTATGCCTTCTCCCCCCAGCTGTCGTCCATTACTAATTAACGTTAATTAGGAGCTGTATTTATTGCCTGTGGTTGCTGAGATGTTTGTGGCGACATTCCTCCTGTCTCCTTCCCCGTTTCCTGTCCACGCCGTATTGTTCCTCCTGTCTCCTTCCCCGTTTCCTGTCCACGCCGTATTGTGCTGTCATCCTATAGTAAGTGTTAGTGTTTGTTGTTTTGTTGAGTAGGTTGTTAAGTAGTTTCTGTATGTTCTTTGTATTGCACTGGATTCTACAGTAAACTCCCTCTCCAAGCTTCAATCCTCGTCTCTGCCTCCTCCATACCTTTCCCTTTCTGCAAAACTGTATTCTACCTACCTCCACCGTAACAGAATGTCGCCACCAACATCTCAGCAACCACAGGCAATAAATACAGCTCCTAATTAACGTTAATTAGTAATGGACGACAGCTGGGGGGAGAAGGCATAAGAACTAATACAACAATCAACACAAAGGAACTAGAACTAGGCTATATAACACACAGAATCAGAGATACAAACACAGAGAACAACCTAAACAGCTAACAATTGTAATATCAACAAACAATGTAATGACAGCATACTGTTAAGGATATTTATCATTACAGCATGTATCGATTGTTTGTGACCACTAGAGGGTGGTAGACCAATGTTGGGTGGAGAGCCAATGTTGGGTGGAGGGCATTGCCCACTGTTAGGTGGAGGGCACTGCCCAATGTTACCATCCTGCCCAGTCCAGCCAGGACCGGGCCTAGGATCGTGACAGTGGAGCAGAGTCTATAGCAGAGTATATAGCCAACCAGGTCAGAAAAGCAGGAAATCCTGTATAAACAGGAAAAATCAATTGCAGATAGGAAAATCCGGCTAAAGGACAAAGCAACTCCTAGCCCTCCGGTTACAAGCGCAGATGGAATGGAGACATGTCAGCTCATAAGCGTCATATGTGTGCCGTATCACTAACTGGATTTGATGGGAGTGCGAGAGATGCAATGCCTTCTGTCAGATTTTCCCCCTCGATGCAAAGGAACACATAAGCTCATCCCTGAACATTACATTACCTTGAATTATCAAGCAGGGGGTGCTTGGGAGTGCTGCAGTATTCACATCAGCAGCAGTGGCACAGGTCTGCAACAAAGTAACACACAATAGCATAGATTTAACATTATGAAAGGATGAAGATAAGCTAATCGACGCACTACAGCTCACCACACATCAGCTCGGCCCATTTGGAGCAACTTGGGGGTTAAGTGTCTTGCTCAAGGACACTTCCGATATGCGGACAACTGAGCTTCAGTCGCCCCAAATGTAATCACTCATTTAGCATTTCAAATATTTTAATATTTAAATAAATAAAACTTACATCAACTTTGAGCAGCAGTTTCTCCGTAGGCTCCTTGAAGTACACCATAAAGAGCAGGAGGATGCAGGCAGCCTTCTCCGAAGCCTCTGGATCATATCTGGCCAGAACTTCCCTGATCTTCGGGTTGTCCAGTTTCTGGCAGAACTGCAGGATGGTCCGTCCTCTCTGACTCAGGGCATCTTGGATCTTTTGAAGGGCATCGGTGTCTGTCAGGAGGCCAAAGTGGGAGAAAAGCCCCATCTGAGAGAAGAGAAAAGGCCATTCCTCTTTGACCTCCACCATCGTTGGTGCAGGCATTTTGTTCAAGTACCACCGCAGGATGACGTAGGTCCTCTCCATCAGAAGTTCTGCTCTCTCTGCCCCACCCATCCCTTCCTCTGTGTACAGACATACAAATACATGTATTGAGTACCCAAGTAACAAGAATTAGATTTGATGTGGCCACCTCTGGGAAATTGAGTGGAAAACCTTTAATTTCATGCTCTCTCATCATTACTCATTCTGAATATTAAGGTGGCCTTTTTGCTTAATGTGGGATGTTTATTCAGGTGTCAATTCACCAAAAGTAAAGTAGATTGCATGCCTGAGTAGATGTTCCGCAGATCCCTTTTCAAAGCCCCCAAGGCTTCCTCTGTCTCCCCGTCCGGTAAGTCTGCTGGGCCCCACCTCACACACCTAGGGATAGGAAGGAATCATAGGTTAACTCAATATTATTGGGGGAAATTATATTTAAAAAAATCTATATGTGACCGGTGTACTCTGTGACGGCGTTGTGTTTAAAGATGACAGACATGGAATGACTGTTGGTCGTGTTTATTTTCACCTGTTAGGTTACAAGGCAACAAAATGCACCAGCATTAGGAATACAGTCATGGAATCTGCAGCGCAAGCTCTCTGTGTCCCGGAGAGACTCTCTCATAAGAATTACACATTTTAATTACATTGGAAAAATAAACAATTGAATACAAAACGGACCAAAGACATGGGAGCTACTGTACACATACCTGTTAGGTTACAGGGCAACAAAATGCACCAGCATTAGGAATACAGTCATGGAATCTGCAGCGCAAGCTACAATTGAGAGAAGACGTGACTCCATTAACATGTCACCAGCGCACGTGTGTGTGCAAACTTCCTACATGCTAGGCTACTAATGTGCATTTATAAAGGTCCCTAACCCAGTCAAACCTCCCACAAATCTGCACAGGTACATATTATCAACAGGAGTTACATTACAAACTCGTTTTACAGTTTAGGAATGTAACATACAATATTTAACTACTTTTAGACCGAAGTCTATCATTAAACATAAGAATTAGACCTCACCTCTCTGTGTCCCGGAGAGACTGACGTATAACCAGGAAGCAGACAATATGTGTGCTCCGGAAGGGACGGTGTCGATTTCAAAATAAAAGCCTTAACTCCCAAAAGTGTAATAAAATAAAACGAAAGCAATGAAATCAAATCAAATCAATAAAATAAAACGTTAAGGATTATTAGTGGAATGTATTAAAGTGTATTTTGTGATGGGGTGTAATTATCCATACAAGGCAACAAGGCACTTGTTACATTCACCCCCCAGAATTACACCTACATGGAAAAAAAAACTGTGCCTACCTCGTGTCACACTAGTCACAAGCTTACTATGAGAACCACACACTGCGGAACAATCCAACGATACATGTCACCTAATAAAAGGCCAGGAGGGCACTAGGAGTGGCCAACTCCCACCATACCTCCAGGGATAACAACGGTACCTTATACACCATCCAGCTACACTTGACTATACCATGATGAGGGCACATACACACAAATAAAAATGTTACTCCTTATCACCACAAAGGACACTGTATCAGGCTGTAAGTGCCATACACAACACTGTAGCTGACCTCACACATGTTTGATAGAGGCTTGTGGCTCGAAGCCCATCATACTCTCAAGCTGGACCATTGTCTCTATCAGCCGAAAGACTGGCTTGATGACCCTACCGAACCTGGATGTGTAGTGTTCAGTGGTCTGTGGACCCTGGCTCTGACCAGGCACACTGACACCCATTAGCTCAGGAGTACGCCCCAAGTTGTGTGGACACAACACTGTCCTCATGCTGGACTACAGCAGGGGGGGAACTCGGTGGAGCAAGCAACAGTGGGGGACTGGCAGCACTTGCCACTGGAAGCTCACTCAGAGCAGGGGACATCCCCTGGGGGGAATACGGACGTAGCCCGTCATCCTCACTCTCCACTGAAGACTGCTCTTGCACCCATGATGCGGTGCGATCCCCATCAGGTCCATCTCCCATGGAAGGTCCATCTCCCATGGAAGGCTCTGCTGCCACACTGTCCGCGTCTGAGGCGCTAGCTTCAGGCATGACTGAGAGGGAGGCTTCACCAGGCGCACAGGTGTCGCTGTCCGCGGCTAGACCCTCATCATCAAATGACCCGTCCAAGGGGAGGAAGTTGACCTGAAGCAGGAGGTTCCTGTGGACTGTCTTCTCCCATCCAGTCCGGTCTCTGATTCGATATATGTGGCACTGTGGTCTGGAAGCGATGACTGTGTAGACGTCCGGCTCCCATTTGTCTGCCAGCTTCCGCTTCCCTCTGGCGCCCTTGTTCGCCACCAGGACCCGATCACCCACCGAGAGGGGCAAGCCCTTCATCTTTTTGTTGTACTGGTCAGCCTGATGCCCCTGTTCCACTGAGGTGTGCCTCTGGGCCAACAGCATAGCAGACTGGAGATCGGCCGCCAGGGACTTCACATAGGCATCATAGTCACAGACCACCTTGTCCTGGAGCACATTCTTAAACAGCAGATCAACTGGCAGACGTGGGACCCTCCCGAACATCAGGTAAAAGGGGGCAAAGCCAGTCGTCTCATGCTGTGTACAATTGTAGGCGAAGGTCAGGCTCTGGACCATCTGGGGCCATCTGTGCTTAGACTCCGATGGCAGGGAGCGCAGCATTCCACCCAGGGTCCGATTGAATCTCTCAGTGCCACCATTCCCCATAGGGTGATACGGAGTGGTCCGGGACTGCGTGACCCCTGCTAACTCCAGCAGTTCTGCCATCAACTCACTCTGGAAGTTCGCTCCCTGGTCCGAATGCAGGCGCTGCGGGAAGCCATACACACAGAAGAAGTTGTCCCACAGCTTTTTAGCAACCTTCTTCGCGGTTTGGTCTTTGCAGGGGAAGGCGTGGGCCAGCTTTGTAAAGTGGTCAGTTATGACCAGAACATCCACAGACTTGTTGTTATTATCTTCAGCTGACCAGAAGTCGATGCACACCAGCTCCAGTGGTGCAGAGGTTGTTATGCTCTCCACAGGGGCTCTGGCCGCCGGCTCTGGAGTCTTGCTGAGTACGCATCTGGGACAGTTCCTCACATGGCCCCGCACATCCTTCTCCATGTCATACCAGTAGAAACGCTGACGTACGAGTAACAGTGTTCTAGGTTGACCTTGGTGACCAGCCAAGTCATGCACTCCAGACAGCGCCTCCGACTTCAAGGACTCAGGTAGAACATACTGGAACCTCTTGTTCAAGAATTAAAAATAAAAATGCTTTAGAGGGCTATAAACAAAAGAAAATTATGTGTGAATGTGTTAAATGGCAGCTTGTTACTGCTCAGACTTTGAACACTAGACTACACACGAATACATGTAGGCTACTGTATGGCTATCCATTCACAATTTACCAGAACAGATGGAAAAAAAATATATATATATATATCAGTACCAGCCAACCATATAAACAAATCAGTTCCTAATTATATTTATATCTATACAGTGGTCATGTGTTAGCAACACTTGTTACTGCTCAGACTTTGAACATTAGACCATAGGCTATCTATTCACAATATATCATAACAGATGAAAGAAAAAGAAAAAAATTATACAACTAGTGTCGTATCCAATTACTGTATAATTACAATAATATTTACAATTACAATCTATTGCATATACAAAAACAACCAATATCTCATGTACGCTTATTCTATGCGCACACGTAATCATTCGACGTTGTACTCAGCACAGCCAGTTGGATGAAGAAGCGGCGTGCAGATGGCATCCCCCGGGGGACAGACGAGCGTTGTGTGACCGGTGTACTCTGTGATGGCGTTGTGTTTAAAGATGACAGACATGGAATGACTGTTGGTCGTGTTTATTTTCACCTGTTAGGTTACAAGGCAACAAAATGCACCAGCATTAGGAATACAGTCATGGAATCTGCAGCGCGAGCTCTCTGTGTCCCGGAGAGACTCTCTCATAAGAATTACACATTTTAATTACATTGGAAAAATAAACAATTGAATACAAAATGGACCAAAAACATGGGAGCTACTGTACACATACCTGTTAGGTTACAAGGCAACAAAATGCACCAGCATTAGGAATACAGTCATGGAATCTGCAGCGTGAGCTACAATTGAGAGAAGACGTGACTCCATTAACATGTCACCAGCGCACGTGTGTGTGCAAACTTCCTACATGCTAGGCTACTAATGTGCATTTATAAAGTTCCCTAACCCAGTCAAACCTCCCACAAATCTGCACAGGTACATATTATCAACAGGAGTTACATTACAAACTCGTTTTACAGTTTAGGAATGTAACATACAATATTTAACTACTTTTAGACCGAAGTCTATCATTAAACATAAGAATTAGACCTCACCTCTCTGTGTCCCGGAGAGACTGACGTATAACCAGGAAGCAGACAATATGTGTGCTCCGGAAGGGACGGTGTCGATTTCAAAATAAAAGCCTTAATTCCCAAAAGTGTATAATAATAATAATGCGGTGTAATTATCCATACAAGGCAACAAGGCACTTGTTACATAATACATAATTTAAACATTCAATCCAAATAACATAAGTTAGTCTAGCATGGCAGTGCCCCTTTAACCCCTAATTGCTCCCAATGGAGTGTGAATGGAGAGGACACTGGCGCTGTTTGTTTTGCCACCCCTACACATACCCGTATTGGTTGACAGGACCTCTAGTCAGCATGGACTCTCCTGCCACTCCAGTGTGTCGTCTTCCCTCTCTGCGGCATCTAGCCTTCTTTAAATACAAGGAGACTAACACTAAACAGCAAAAAAAAAAATTATGATGCTGTTAAATGATAAGTTCACAATTTGACTGTAGACCCCTCTACCATGAACCTGAAACACAGAAACAATAATTTCACTCATCACTGCAGTGTTGAGCTTACTTCTGTTCATCACCTATGGGACATAAGATCTCTCCCTGTGCAAGCTGTGTAAGGATGATGAACCTTCAACCTATTAAAGAAAAGAAGAAAAAAAATTAGAACCAGTGAAGCAAATGTGACCACTGTGTTTCTGTCCTGTGTGAATAACGGACACGGGAGTCGAGATGGATGGAGCACTTCTCTTTTACTGAGCTGTGAATGGGACACACAACCAGCAGGTTAAATACTGCAAGACAGTCGGCAGCTCTGTCCTGCTTGCATCAAGCTACAGAACAGAAAAGAAAAATTCACATTAGCAACTAGCAACATGTTACACCGTTACACAAAGATACAAGAATAGACATTAACTTTGAAGTACTTTCTAGGGCTGAGCCGAATGCTTTGCAGCTCGGAAGACAGTTCATGGGGGATGGGGATTCTAATCCTAAATTCAGATTCAAACAGTCCTAGAATTTGTAATACAGCACGATGTTTTACACAATGACAAGCCATTTAAGGAGTTTGTTTGAAGTGAGGTAGCTAGCTAGCACCAAAAAACAAACCTTTCAAATATATCCTGGGAGAGCGGTTGGATAGCCAAATTGTACAGCTATCACAAATACCGTCCTCGGTGACTTAATTTAGCTAGCTAGTAGTTAGACAATAACACAGTGAGCTAGCTAGCTAGCTAAGTAACGTTAGGGCCCAGTCACACATTCGCGAAATTATCGCGGTGAAAAATGCGCCTCCCATAAAAATGTTCGCCTAACGTTAGCTAACTTTAGCTACCCAGCTGCAGTACATTAGCTAGCTTCCACTAACTAGCTAGCTTGTCTATTGTAGCTAACGCGAGCTGTCCACACATTTTATGTGTGCAGCTAGCCAGTGGCTAACCCAATGCTTGTCTGATAGACGGAATTGTAAAATCATTACATATAATTTCCACAAGTAACTGCACCCAGGCAAAATTAACCTCAAACTAGCTAACGTTAGTAACTTAGCCCCGTTCGGGACTAATGTTAGCCAAATTAGCATTGACAAGTTAAGACACAGAGACTTTTGGAATTGTTAAGTTACATACTGTACGAAAACACTCACAACAGCAATATAACATTAGAGGAAATGTCGCCCAATTGAACACCAACATAAATCAATTTGATGAACTTACTTAAAAAAAATTGTTGCTGATTTCTTCCCTCATTCTCAATGAGTCCGCCGTTCGAATGCTATTTCCGGTTGGTGACTCAGCTCAACTGATCTCAGAATTCAACCAACGCGAGAGTTTGATTGATTGATTGATTGAAAATTGTATTAACAGATTGCAGAATGGGTACAGTACAGTACAGCTCAATACAAACAATTGTTAAGGGGATGCAGACCAGAGAAAGACTTTCGTCTGGTTTACATCAGGGTCCCCCATTTTCAATTCATCATAACATATATGACATACATGACATACAGAAGAGAGTATATACATTTGACGAAGAAACTGTACATTGGAGGAGGTTGGGGGGGGGGGTGGGTAGGGGGGTGGGAAACTGTGCTTTGGAGGTGTTTGGGTGGGGGGGGGGGGGGGTAGAGAAACCAGTAAATTCAACATTCTCCATAAACAACGGAAGTTTACTTGAAACATGATCACAACAGGATTATAAATGAATTTGTTGCATATACTAACTGTATTGATGTAAATTCAAAGACCTGCTCTTTCCCATTTTTTCAGTGTAGTAGCAGTGACGCGCATATATATATATATATATATATATATATATATATATATATATATATATATATATATATATATATATATATCGTGACGCAGACTACACAGGTGCTGTAATATGACACTCTTAAATGCTGTGAAATATTGCTATGCTATTGTGAGATTACAAAATATGATGTGATATTACAGAGGATTTTGATTGCAGTATTTTATTGTGAAATAATAATTAAATGCTGTGAAATATTGCTATGCTATTGTGAGATTACAAAATCTGATGTGATATTACAGAGGATTTTGATTGCAGTATTTTATTGTGAAATAATAATTAAATGATGTGAAATCAAAGGATATGAATGACCTTTATTTATATAGCACCCTTCACAGCACGAATGCACAGGGTGCTTTACACTACAGCTTAATATAAAAACACAATAAAAACAAAATCAGAAATAAATGACAACAACAACAAACAGCAGTTAAAAACAGTGAAACCAGATAGAAAAAGTAGAATAAAAGAATTTGGATAAAATCATGAGTCACTAATTTAAAACAAAAACTATGGAACAGTGAGGACAAGAAAAAAGTGCCTATGCATGACCAAAAGCCTGTCTGAACAAATGTGTTTTTAATTGTTTTTTAAAAGAGTTCTCGGAGGGGGCAATTCGCAGGTCCAGGGGGAGAGCATTCCAGAGCCTTGGTGCTGTCACCTGGAAGGCTCGATCACCCCTTGTTTTAAGCCTGGACCTGGGGACCACCAGGAGGTGCTGATCGGCAGATCTGAGTGAGCGGGTGTTGGTGTAGGGATGGATGAGTTCAGTGATGTAGATGGGGGCCTGACCGTGAAGTGCTCTGAAAGTGAAAGTGAGGACTTTGAAGTGAATTCTATAGTGTACCGGGAGCCAGTGCAGGGATACCAGAATGGGAGTGATGTGGCATGATTTTTTTGACCTTGTGAGTAGCCTGGCTGCTGCATTTTGGACCATTTGTAATTTATCTGTGGATTACTGTCTTTTTTACATGTATTTGTTGGGATATTACAGGGGGCCTTGATTACAATATGTCACTGTAAGATAATACTGTTAAATGTTGTGAAATGCTGGTAAATTTTTACAGTGATTTCCGTTTGTGACAACCGGATTCTCCAATGCTGACATGCTGAAGAAACGCTGAAATTTGTCTGACAAGAAAATCAGGCCAGTTGTACCACATGGTTTGAACTGAAGGATTTATCGGTCGGGGATCTCACCAGCCTCTTACCTGAGCGCGCCCACACACTCTCCCACGGAGATATGGTCGAAGATGACGTTGATTGAGATCTAACTACTCATCCGCATTCATCTTCAGGTGGTAAATGTGAAATTACTGCAAGTTTTTCCTCTCCACAAAAAAATTAGCCCTGCATGGGCCTAGGAGAATTGATGTCTAATGATTAGGTAGATAAATCAATCAAACCATGGTTTAAGCAGATGCGCATCTCCATCTGGCTCACGTTGTGTCTTAAAGATGAGCTCAACAGTGTCTGCCACCACCCTGAGGACACGAAAAACACTGACCCAAATGCCCAGGGAAGCTGCCATGCATTATCATTATTAACCTCGCTTTCTACCCCCGAGGCGATCACGTCTCCTCTGGGGCTATTGCGTTTCCAGCCGCTGCCGAAGCTCCCTGCTTGTAACAGAATCTTTGAAATGATGAGCTGTGAAATCCAGTACCTCTGAATCCTTGGCCATGAAAAATTAATTGGCGAGTGGACTGACCTCAGTAGCATCTGCATTGGGATCATAAAGAACTCATACACACCCACCCCCCCCCCCCACAGGTCTATTTATATAAAAGTATAGAGAAATATCTGCAACTTGTCGACCTTCTGACCAGTTTTTATCCGGGCAGTCTCAAGATGATTTGATGATCTTGAGAAGGTACAAGGCTATGTATGTTATGTACATGTACAAGTAAAAGTACATGATTATAAGTTAAAACACTGTTTTGCCCAATTTTCTTTTGGCGTTTTGCAAGATAAGATGAAAATCTGCCCTCTTGTGAATAAAAACAAAGCTGGTGGGAAGAGAAGAGAAAACTGAGGAAAATGTGCTCTGCGTGTGGCTTTGAATCAAAGTTGTTTCAGGTCATTTAGATGTTTTCCCCCCCAGAGAAGCAAGGTCAGAATTGCTGCCAGAGATTTTTGTCTCCTCTATTTATGCGTTAGCATTTTCGTCAGGTCTTTGAGAGCGGATGACTAACGACACGGAAGGATCGACAAGCAGCAGCCTCAAGCTGTGAGAACGATATGATTTATCCCCGTTATTAACCTGTGCCATTTCCCTCCACACTTATTCACATTCACGATTAAATCCATCTCTTTTCCTGTGTCATTTCTTCTCTTTTTTGTCAGCATGCTTTTGCTTTTTTTTTCTCTCTCCTGTTTTGATCTATCTTTCAGGATAAGGATTTGATGTTTATACAATGGAACCATTCAGATGGCACCCAGTAGTGTGTGTGTGCGTGTTGCGAGGAAATGGGTCTGAATCGTAAATTACTAAGACCTGCATAGGGTGAGGTCTAGTGCAATATCTATTCTTCAATAATGTACATGCGCATGCATACAAGGGTGTAACTTGTTTGTGACAGGAATATTTTTTAAACCATGCAACCATTTCATTTTGTGGTAAATAAAAAGCACTATACTTCAAATGCCACACAACATTGTAATGTGGATTTCCTTGTGGGATTTCAAGTTATTTCTGCCATTTTGTAGATGTAGCGCATCCCGACAGAGAGGCGAACAGTCATTTCTTTTGACAGCTGGGCGGCAGGTAAAGATTTATGGTAGCTTTTACTGGACAGTGCTTCTAATATCTCAACCTGTCTTCTGGCCTCACCACTGCCAGTGCTATATTTTGTCTGATTTCAAGTGATAAACTGTCTACAGTATACACACTGTGGTGCACGATGCGATGTGCACGATCTGTATGGCCCCTGCTGTACCGTCTCTCATTAATCAGAATCAATCAAGCTTTTAAAAAAGCTTTTTTTCAGATATGATATGAATTGGCATGTTATTATCATTAGCACTTTGCTTCTCTCCAGTGCATGCCATCACTTTTAGCAGCATTCAAATGTATCGATTCCTTTTTCAGATGGAAATAAGATCCTTCTGTACCACAGACACTAGTTAGTCCCAAAATTGTGACGAAAAGGAGGACAATTTAGACGAATCAGTAGGTTATATTGAGAAAAAGCCAGACAATTTGCCCCACAGCAATCAGGAGCAGAGCAGAATGGACTTCCGGTCAAACATTTTCAAAATAAAGGTCCTCACAGCAAAGTCGATATTAACCCTTTGGTTGCCGAAAACGGAGATCTACATTTCTGTGGCCCAGCGCTTGAGTGCCGGAGACGTAGACCTACGTCTGAGATCGCAGATGGTCAATACCGCGCCTACCGCCTTGCAGACGCTATTGCACTCCATTTGAAACAATGTAGTTTCTTTTCTCTACCGAGCTGCGGCATGGGTGCGGGTCCTAAACACTCCGGTAAAACAAGCGCTTGTAGGGATGGCTTGGACAACTGACCCCGCCCGCCCGTTCGTGTGCAATGCCTGATAACGTCCGAGACAGGATCGCTGTGGATATCTGGAATGGCGATCAGATAATTGGATTATTCTTTTTGCAGTACACCAGGTAAGGACTCTATATTACAAATATTGCGTGTTGATTCGATATTTGTTTACCCGCGATTGCTCTGTGTCTGTGTGTGTGCTGTGTCCCGTTGGCAGTGATCACAGCATGGAGGTGCGCCCCGCTCCAACCCCCCTTTCATGTATGCACGAGGAAACATAATACCAATAATCTAGCGTTGATTTCAGGATGATCAGATAATCAGGCGAAAAATGGCAACGTGATAAGTGGATTTGACTAAAGGGCTGTTTTGACGGAGTTCCCTCGAATTACACAGGATTACTCTACCACTATACTCATATTCACCACGGTATAAAACGGAAATGTATAGATGAAATAATTATCTGTTTTTTGCACGTTTTAATATTTCAGAATTCTGTATTTTGCTTTGTACGCTCATTTTACCATCAGAAATAGTGTCTAATAAGTGGGAATGAATAAATGTCCACAATTTAATAAGATATAACAGTCCATTTAATAGGGCTGTCTTAAATACTTCGAAGCTTCGTTCGATGGGCATGGGATTCGAATATGAAAATAAAATTTGATTATTAAAAAATATAAAAATATAAATGATATATTTTTTTGCAAAATCAACTCTGCCTCTCTTTGTTAACTACAACAAGCAATGCTGTTTGTTATTTAAGATGAGGTCGGACTCGGCACTGACAGATTTGTGTTCATTGTGCTGCTTTTATAAAGCCTCAAATGATGGCTTACAATATTTCATGAAAGCAAAGTGTTTTGTTTGTCTAAGATTTAAAAAGGTTTGAACTTTACAGCACTGACAAAGTTGAACAAAGTGCTGTACAAGTCCCACAACATATAAAAAAAATAAAAAAAAATTATAATTATTTTTTTATTTATTTTTTTAAATTTACAGTTGATTCCATTTTTATTGCTCAATTCCGCGATTCCGTCCGCGATTCCGTGATCGCGGATTTCATATGGCTCTACCAAAAGGCAGAGCGAATTGGGTCCATAGAGATGGATGCTGTTGATGGAATGGGATAAAGATGCAGCCATCTTACCTACAGTAGGTCAATTATTCCTAAATCATCAATCTCCATAACAACCATATTGTTTTAATTAGAATGATTGATTTAAACTAAACTTAAAATAATGTCACTCTTCTCCGACAATAAAGCTGATTCTGTTTTCGGAAATAGGAATGAAGATCCAGCAATTGCATATTTCTCACCTAAAACCTTGTCAGAAACATAGTGAACCATTTAAGTGAAGTGACTTTAGGTGGAAAAAGAGAACGTTTACTCTGTTTATTTCAGAAACAGAATCAGCTTTATTGTTGGAGAGGAGTGACATTCTTTGTTCTTGGCTCCTCGGGCTGCGTATACCTTCCACAACGGAATTCAGTTTCCGGGTTCCTCTGATTGGCCGCGACCGCCACGTGACCCGCCCCCCCCCTATCCAGCAGCGGCAGCGCGAGCGGCAGCGCGAGCGGCAGCGCGAGCGGCAGCGCGAGCGGCAGCGCGAGCGGCAGCGCGAGCGGCAGCGCGAGCGGCAGCGCGAGCGGCAGCGCGAGCGGCAGCGCGAGCGGCAGCGCGAGCGGCCGTGGACTCGCTCGCTTCCTCAATTTATACGCATGGAAGTATTGACTGAATGAATGAATGAAAACTTTATTTAACAGATTGCAGAATGGGTACAATACAGTACGGCTTAATTGTTAAGGGGATGCAGACCTGAGAAAGACGTTTGTCTTGTTTACATCAGGGTCCCCCATTTTCAATTCATATAGAACGACTACGCCGCAACAAATCATTAAAAAAATATACCGTTAACTGGAATATGTTGTGCCTTTACACATATGTTGGATTATGTAATTGGTTTGTCATGACAAACAAATTAAAAAATCGCGATTTACCCCCTGGCTACAACAACACTCAGTGACTGCATGTAGTCAGAGCCAGAGCTCAGCGATGCCGCTTGCGGCAGCACATTCTCGCCGCGGGCTGAGCTCTGGTGTCCGCTGGAGCAAGCCAGAGACAGCCGGCAGCGCGATATTTTATTTGTTTGTCATGACAAACCAATTACATAATCCAACATA
Source organism: Notolepis coatsorum (assembly GCF_963971535.1). Classification (NCBI taxonomy): domain Eukaryota; kingdom Metazoa; phylum Chordata; class Actinopteri; order Aulopiformes; family Paralepididae; genus Notolepis; species Notolepis coatsorum. The sequence goes on from NC_140181.1 coordinate 61,277,089, forward strand.
TGTGTAAAGGCACAACATATTCCAGTTAACGGTATCTTTTTTTCAGGGGTGTAAAGTACTTGAGTAATTGTACTTCGTTACAATACTTAAGTACTGTTTTGGGGGATTTGTACTTTACTCAAGTATTATTAGGTTTGTATACTTTGTACTTTTACTCCATTACATTTCAGAGAAAGAAAACATACTTTTTACTCCTTACATTTAAAATGCAGACCTACAAAGTACAAAGTACAAATCTCACAGGTCCAACCATTTAATTAGTATATTTTAATTGTTTATCTGGCCGAACTAACGTTAACGTTATTAATCCTGCGACCGCAGGTAAACAGCCAATCAAATCCCCATCAATGGAAAATGAACCCGCCCATACCCATGCTGATTGGTCCTTGTGCAACACTAGAAAGCGGGGATCTTTGATTAAACACCTGCTATCAGAAGAATAGACAGTCAGATCCGCATTAGGCTGTGGTTAATATTGTGATATTATTCAGGGTACTCCAGTATTCTGTCTTTAATATTGTGATATTATTCAGGGTACTCCAGTATTCTGTCTTTACTATTGTGATATTATTCAGGGTACTCCAGTATTCTGCCTTTAATATTGTGATATTATTCAGGATAATCCAGTATGCTGTGGTTAATATTGTGATATTATTCAGGATACACCATTCTGTTTTTAATATTGTGATATTATTCATGCTGTGATGTGAATGCCGTCCATGTTAGTTTACCTTCAATGGAGAAGTGCATTAAATAATTTTAATGCGAAAAAAGTGTCCTCAGTTCTTTCATTTCAGCATTGTCTATTGCAGAACACATTACATTGTGGGCAGAGTGTATGCTTGGTTTCATTCCAGCCTTGCCTAAACACCAGCTGATGATTTCACTAATTGGCTCACCTCTTCAACTAACTCACCTGGTCCAATGTATAGTTAAAATGAAAACTTGGCCAACGATGGAATGAGTTTGAGACCCCTGGTCTATCTCTTTAAAAAAAAATTACTTTAACTTTTTAGTACTTGAGTATATTTAAAAGTAGGACTTTTTTACTTTTACTCAAGTGTGTTTTTAGCCAGATACTTTGACTTGTACTTGAGTCAGATATTGAGACGGTACCCATACTTTCACTTAAGTATAATTTCTGTGTACTTTTTACACCCCTGCTTTTTTTAATGATTTGTTACGGCGCAATCAATACTTCCATGCATTCGGGACCTCCATTGGGGGTATTCATCAGACAAATCGGACCCGGGGATTCGGCTCCCATCAGTCGGGCAAGAACTGCAGGTTTTCAGCCTCTCCCCTCTCTCCTGGAGCTTAAGGGGGAGCTTAGTACGCCTGCCTCTGAGGAGGTGGCTACAACATCAACACACAGTGACTACATGCAGTCACTGTGTGTTGTTGTAGCCAGCGGGTAAATCGCGATTTTTTTTATTTGTTTGTCATGACAAACCAATTACATAATCCAACATATGTGTAAAGGCACAACATATTCCAGTTAACGGTATATTTTTTTAATGATTTGTTACGGCGTAGTCGTTCTATATGAATTGAAAATGGGGGACCCTGATGTAAACAAGACAAACGTCTTTCTCAGGTCTGCATCCCCTTAACAATTGTGTGTATTGAGCCGTACTGTATTGTACCTGTTGTGAAGGATCAGATTAAACCGAATATATATATTTATTTATGGATATATATTTAATAGTATTTGTATATCGTTTGATATCCCTTGTATATTCCTTGTACATATACACTGAATATCCCTTTAGTCTACTAACAGCCCATAATAGTTTCATTCTCTCATTGGACAAGAACCTGGCGCCAGCAGCCAAGCCCCTTGGTTCAACTTCAATCGTGCCGACGAACATGTCGTTACTAGCCCGGTTCCGCGTAGGAATACGTCTGCCGAAATACGAATGGTACTATTTGTTCACAGCGCATATATATATGGCGCAAGTAAAGTAGAACTTTCTTTTAGTCCCTTAGCCCTTAGTTCTTTACCCTCCAACCTAGTGGCAAGACGTTAAGCCTCACCCACGATACACGTGTGGTGCAGTATGGTCAACTTGGCCTCAGAATGGCATTGAGACATCGTGTGGATTAATAGTTGAATTGTCATAGTTTGGCACTATACCGTCGAGTGGGAAGTATTTCTATTAAGTTAATAATAGTCTATTATGTATGGTGTATCGTTCGGTTAGAGTTATACAGTGAGTAGTACCCCCATCGTTTCCTCGCGTTATCTAGAGTCTTAACCAGGCTGGGCAGACCACGTGTGGTGCTTTCATCCGAGGAGTTCTGGGCTAGGACGAGTGGACCTGCACATTGGATTACCTTACCCGGACGACGGCGAGCCCTACACGGCTTGGATTATCTACTTGCTTTGGGTGCTTTGATTTATGCCATGGATAACAGCCAACACTAGTGAGTGTTGGAACTACCCCCCGAGAGGAGTCCAGGTGAGACGGCGCTCTACCCCGAGTGAGGTCGCCTCACGTCTCTTCGTTGTGGACCGGCAGCTACCGTCTACAAGAGGGCCCAACTGTATTCATCTGTGGACCAAGGTTCTGTGGGCACCGTGTTCAGCACTCTGAATTCTCCCAAGAAATCGTTGGCCAGATGGGATATCGCCGGTGGCTCTCCTAACCCCCCCCCCCTACTGACTTACAACCAGCAGGACCCCCCTTTAGTATATCCAGCTATAATCATTAAGTACCATCGCTATAGTTCCCTAAAGAACCAGGTTGTATACTTGCTTCCTGCGTAACCAGAGATTGGACATTCAATGTTGATTTGCCTACGAATACTCATTTGCCTTACAAGTGCATTCAAATCATAAATGTCATTAAGTGAACGTTGTATATACCCTTTGCTATATATTAAATATTCAACTTATACATTTGTGTGGACTTGGTTTCATGGTGGGAAAGTGTTCATCATATCTATATCATGTACTGTGTGGCCAGTAGTTAAAGTACATAAAGCGGTAGTGGTTTAATGATACCATACTTATCAATACAGTCAGGGAATTGTACCCCTCAGATACAATTGGTCCTTCGAGCCGGAGGGTAACTAGTGTAATATTAATATAGTGTTATTAATATTGAAATGGCCTATGATGAACACTCCACGAAACGGTCCTCCTAACGTAGAACGCCCGCGGCGCAGACGACAGCCACCTCCGTACTTAGAGGATTACGCTGTCAGTCAACTACCTAGCCTTCTACAAACGGTAAACGCGGTAAAAGTAGAAAGTAAAATTATGTCTGACCTTAACGACCAGGTTACCCCGACCACAGAGGCCCTAGTGGGTTCTAATGTAACTGACCAAGCTCACGGTGGGGACCAGGAGGGAGCTGACATGCCTTTACCCCCCGCCAATACCGAAGAAGTAGTCCCCGACCAGCCCCGGGAGGAAGACAACCCTACAGAGAGAGAACTCTGCACGGAAGAAGAGGAGGAGAGCGCAGAGGAAATAGAGCTCCAGGACTCCCCAACGAGTACCGCCAGGAGCGGCTCACCTCTACAACCGTCTTCCCCCAGCGAAGCGGAGAGGATGCTATCACAGGCGTTCCTCGTCAGCCTGACAGCCTCTACCGAACGCGATCGACTCCAGGGTGAACGCGATCGACTTCAGGGTGAACGCGATCGACTCCAGACACAGCAACGGAGCGAAGAAGAGCGCATACGCCTGGAGATGAGACGCCTTCAGACGGAAGAGAATATGGCAAGAGACCGAGCAGACACCCAGCGTGCCGCTGCCGGTGCCCAAAGAGAAGCAGAGCGCGACCTCGCTCTCATCCAGCGCGAAACCGAGCGCGACAGACTACAAGCCGAGCGCGACAAGCTACAAGCGCAACTAATGGAGCAGCTGATCCTCAAGGCAACACCCTCTCCCTCCGCCAGGGGTTCAAGGAACTCGTCGAGACAACAGTCAAGGGCAGCGTCTCCTAACCGAACAAGCGACCCTGAACTTGACCAACAGACCAAGCCTATACCCCCCGCAGACCCCCTTCCCCGACCGGTCCAAGCGAGACCCAGCTACAAGGAAGGAGCAGCATACACTGCGGAGAAGCTAAATAAACGACTACAGGATCTAGAGGACCTGATAGAAGAAGAAGAGGGAGAGGAGGAGAACCAAGCCCGACGACAGCACAGTACTCCACCGGACCAGGAGGTCCAGTACAGCCCAGGCTATACCCCCGCGGCGCTGCGCTACAGACCCCCGACTCTATTCACGGGTGAGCATGACGCACGACCAGCCCAGAGGAATAGCACCTGGACCAGCGGGCCATGGTACCCTGCCGGTACCAGCCCACAGAGAGGCACAAGAGGAGATTCGCCTAGGAGGCCTCTCCCCCAACGCTCGCCGATGTATCAGCCATCCACGGCGTCATACATTGCCACACCGACGATTCCAGACTTCACCCATGAGAATCGAGCACAGTACACGGAGCTCCGGATGTGCTTAGAGACAATGATGGTGGATGTCGCTGATGAACGCCACAAGTATGCAATATTACTGAAGCACCTGAAAGTACCCCGAGCGCACAATATAGCGCTAGCCTATGCCACCTCTACGACCCCATACACCGCGGCTCTAGCAGCGCTGGACCAGAGATATGGACGTATATGGGATTACGTAATCCAAGAGATAAGGCATATTGACCGCCTACCCCCAGCAACAGACAATCGCTCATTAGACGACCTGTCTATAAAAGTGCAGTCCCTGGTAGGGATGCTGGGAGCGCAACGAGAAAAGGGTATGCACGAGCTATACGCCAACTCTAACATCGAGAAGATTTTAGAGAAGCTGCCACACGCCAGACAAGAGCGCTTTAGGCGGCAGAGAGACCACCGTGATCCTAACGGTCCCGAACCATCCCTCCTCGATCTAGCCGACTTCCTGGCGAGATAAGTCAGCAGCTTACGACTGGATACGTTCGTGCGGAGCACACCAAGCTCCAGAGAGGGACCCAGGAGAATAAACGATGGAAGAAGATCGGTGACTGTCATGCACCAATCAGAATCAGTACCGAGCAGTAAGAACCACAGTACCCCCTCGAGAAAAGAGAAGTGGAAGATGGTGTGCCCGTACTGCGAGAAGGAACACTGGCTGTCACAATGTGACCTGTTCACAAAGATGAATGCAGAAGAAGTGAGTCAATGGATAAAGTCCAACAGGCGCTGTTACCGATGTGCGCGCAGTCACATGGCAGCCGAGTGCCGCCTAAAGAAGAGGTGCAGTCGGTGTGACGGAGCCCACCTAGATGTCCTACACGACAGTAACAGAAGAAAGCCTGCACCTGCACCATCGAGCAGCACCAAGGCAAGTGTCATGTACATTGACCCCGCCAGCAGCAGCGGCGCCCAAGTGCTCTTAAAGGTAGTCCGTGTAACATTGAGCTACCAAGATAAAGTCATGGACACTTACGCCGTCCTTGATGACGGGTCAGAGAAGACCCTCCTGCTCGCGTCCGCCGCGGCCCAGCTGGGACTGCGGGGGAGCGAGAACCAAATGACGATTCGGACAATAAGAAGAGATTTAAAGACGATAAAGGGCGAGAATGTCTCCTTCACTATCGCAGCAAGCGGGCAGCCAGAGCGACGGTATAGGATTACAAATGCTTTCACCAGCCAAGAAATAGGACTATCACAGTACACCTACCCCATCGCCAAGCTGATGGATAAATATGTGCACCTGCGTCAACTACCTATCCCGCTCATAGACGGCGCCACCCCGACCCTGCTGATAGGCTCCGACCATGCAGACCTCATAGTCCCGATAGACCGGGTCCATACAGGACCCAGAGGCTGTCCTGCAGCAGTCGAGACCCGCCTAGGATGGACACTACAAGGCCCCCTCGCTAAATCTCTTAACCGAACAGCAGCCACTAGCTGCCTCCACTCCAGAGTGACAGAAGAAGACACCACTCTCCTGCAGCATGTCGAGAGGCTATGGACACTAGAGACAATGCCCTTTAAGAACGAAAAGAAAGACATTCGTTCTAAAGAAGACATTTACGCCATAAACCTCCTCGAGCAAGGGACAAAGAGAGTCACAGTCAGCGGAGTGATGAGATACGCAACTCCACTCCTGAGGCGAGAGGGAATGCCCACCTTTCACGCAAAGAAAGAAGCTACGGAGCGGTATCTATTGAACACAGAGCGGCGCCTAGCCAAAGACCCCGCTCAAGAGAGTGTGTACCGCGCTGAGATTGAGAAGCTAATCACAGCGGGACACGTGACAAAGATTGACATTAAAGAGGCCGATCAGACGACCGAATCATGGTACGTGCCGCACCACAAGGTCCACCACAACGGCAAGGATCGCATTGTGTTTAACTGCAGCTACCAGATCGGATCCCAAAATCTGAATAAAGAGCTCTTGCCCGGCCCCACACTCGGCCCCTCTCTACTAGGCGTGCTACTACGCTTCCGCCAGGACAAGGTGGCTATCAGCGGGGATATCAAAGGGATGTTCCTGCAGGTGAGACTAGTGGAGGAGGATAAGCCCCTACTGCGGTTCCTATGGAGAGAGAGGGCCGGAGATGAGCACCCAGCCATCTACCAATGGGAAGTCCTCCCCTTCGGAACCACATGCAGCCCGTGCTGTGCTACATTTGCACTACAGAAACACGTCGCAGAGGACCCAGCAGCAGATGAAGAGGTCCGACACAGTGTGAAGAACAGTTTCTACGTGGACAACTGTTTACAAAGCGTTTCGACTCAAGAAGAAGCCGAGGCTCTCCTACTCAAGCTACGCGCCTCTCTGATCAAAGGCGGCTTTGATCTCAGGCAGTGGGCCAGCAACGACCCGCACGTATTGCGCAGCCTCTCCCCCGCGGACAAGGCTGCCAGCAGCGAGACCTGGATGGCGACAATCCCAGGAGAAGCCCAAGAAATGACACTAGGACTAGTCTGGCGCTTCAAAACAGACTCGCTCCACTATAGACACAAACCCCTGACCACGGAGCAGGGAAGGTCGACGGCGATACCGACCACCAGACGGAGTGTGTACAGAACACTCGCCAGACAATATGACCAGTTGGGATGTATTCTACCTTACACCACCAGGGCAAAGATGATTGTACGAGCACTATGGGACAAGGACCAGGGCTGGGACGACCCAATACCCGCACCCCTTGCCTCCACATGGAGAGAGTGGGAGACGGAACTCCGCTCACTCCCAGGCGTCAATATACGCCGCAGCTACTTCCCACCCACAGTGAGGCCAGAGACATGCAAGATGGATCTACACGTCTTCAGCGACGCCTCCGAGGTAGCCTATGGATCAGTGGCCTACTTGCGTGCCCAAAGGAAGGGAGGAGAGATACACACCGCCTTCATCCTGGCTCGCTCAAGAATAGCCCCACGAAAGCAACAATCTATCCCGCGTCTAGAGCTCTGCGCAGCCCTAGCAGGAGCGCATCTAGCCACGTTAATCCAACGTGAACTCACCATTCCGGTGCACAGAACAATCTTGTGGTCAGATTCCACGACAGTACTCACATGGATCAAGTCTGATTCATGCAGATACAAGGTCTTCGTGGGAGTCAGAGTCACAGAGATTCAAGAGTTAACAGAAGCAGCGAGCTGGCGGTATGTGGACACCAAACACAACCCAGCTGACGTCATCACCCGGGGAATGTCCCTAGATGACCTCACCCGTCACAACATCTACAGTGACGGACCAGAGTTCCTCAAGCTCCCGGAAGGAGAGTGGCCTACGCCCACCCCACGGGAGGCGAGTAAAGAGGAGGCTGAGAACAAGAAACCTATGTTCTGTGGACTGAGCACAGTCGCCTCCACAGACCCCAACATAGATGATTGCCTCACCCTACAGAGTGCGCAACTAAAGACATTTCTGTGGCACCACCCAGAGATTCAGCCCACTGCCGACATTTCAGCAGCTGACTACGAAGAAGCAGAACTTCTTCTACTACAACGAGCCCAGAGAGACTCGTTCCCCGACGAGCTAGACTGTCTACAGGGAGGAAAGCCCGTCCCATCAGACAGCAGATTGCTCCACCTGGCACCCGAGAGCGACGCCCATAATCTCATCAGAGTGGGTGGTCGTCTGCGGAGGGCCCCCAATCTACCGGATGACGTTAAGTACCCGATAGTCTTGAACAGCCGACACAAGGTCACAGAGCTGATCATAAAGAAATACGACGAGGATGTACACCACGCAGGAGCAGAGAGAGTCTTCGCGGAGATCAGACGTCGCTATTGGATACTTCAAGGAAGAGAAGCAGTGCGACGCTTCCAGCGAACCTGTCTAGACTGCCGAAAGTGGCGCGCGCAGCCCAGCATACCCCGGATGGCTGACCTACCTCCCTGTCGCCTCCGACTCGGCGACAAGCCATTCCACTCCACAGGCATGGACTGTTTTGGCCCGTTGTATATAAAGAAAGGAAGAGGAACCGAGAAGCGGTGGGGTATTGTATTCAAATGCATGACCACCAGAGCGATACATATCGAACTCCTTCCAACCATGAGCACAGACTCATTCCTTATGGCCTTCCGAAGATTCACATCACGGAAAGGAAAACCGTCTACATTGTTGTCTGATCACGGGACAAACTTCAAAGGCGGAGAAAGAGAGCTGAGAGAGAGCTTCCAAGCTATGGGCCCAGAACTTAAGACCCACCTCGCTCCATCCCAGATTGACTTCCAGTTTAATCCCCCGAACGCACCCCACTTCGGTGGAACCTGGGAACGAGAAGTACGTTCTATAAAGACAGCCCTGTACGCCGTGCTTGGGGCCCAGACTGTAGCGGAAGAAGTCCTAATGACAGTCCTCACGGAGATCGAGGGAGTATTGAACTCCAAGCCCCTCGGCTACGTCTCCAGTGATATAGCAGATGTCGACCCAGTCACCCCCAACACACTCTTGATGGGGCGGCTGGACCCCGCGCTACCCCAGACAATGTACAGGCCTGAAGAAGCGAACGGCCGAAGAATGTGGAGGTACAGTCAAGTACTAGCTGACAAGTTTTGGAACAGCTTTCTACTCCACTACCTACCGTCTCTACAGACCCGCCAGAAGTGGGTAAAAGAGAGAGACAATTTGACAGAAGGAACAGTCGTCATGATTATCGACCAGTCACTACCCAGAGCTATGTGGCCGGCTGGCCGCGTAAGCAAAGTGATCACCGGTGCCGATGGCAAGGTCCGAGCAGCTGAGGTGCTCGTCCAAGGGCGAACTTACACACGACCCGTGGCGAGGCTATAGAACTGCCCAGACTCCCAGACACTATCGATGACGACCATGACCCCATGACTTTGTGAGTTGACTGACCCTTACAGCGGACCTTGAGTGGTAGACAGTGCGGTTAATCTGTCTCTGCTTAGCTAATTAGGTGGGACTAATTAGGGGGTGGCTGTTGTGAAGGATCAGATTAAACCGAATATATATATTTATTTATGGATATATATTTAATAGTATTTGTATATCGTTTGATATCCCTTGTATATTCCTTGTACATATACACTGAATATCCCTTTAGTCTACTAACAGCCCATAATAGTTTCATTCTCTCATTGGACAAGAACCTGGCGCCAGCAGCCAAGCCCCTTGGTTCAAGTTCAATCGTGCCGACGAACATGTCGTTACTAGCCCGGTTCCGCGTAGGAATACGTCTGCCGAAATACGAATGGTACTATTTGTTCACAGCGCATATATATATGGCGCAAGTAAAGTAGAACTTTCTTTTAGTCCCTTAGCCCTTAGTTCTTTACCCTCCAACCTAGTGGCAAGACGTTAAGCCTCACCCACGATACACGTGTGGTGCAGTATGGTCAACTTGGCCTCAGAATGGCATTGAGACATCGTGTGGATTAATAGTTGAATTGTCATAGTTTGGCACTATACCGTCAAGTGGGACGTATTTCTATTAAGTTAATAATAGTCTATTATGTATGGTGTATCGTTCGGTTAGAGTTATACAGTGAGTAGTACCCCCATCGTTTCCTCGCGTTATCTAGAGTCTTAACCAGGCTGGGCAGACCACGTGTGGTGCTTTCATCCGAGGAGTTCTGGGCTAGGACGAGTGGACCTGCACATTGGATTACCTTACCCGGACGACGGCGAGCCCTACACGGCTTGGATTATCTACTTGCTTTGGGTGCTTTGATTTATGCCATGGATAACAGCCAACACTGGTGAGTGTTGGAACTACCCCCCGAGAGGAGTCCAGGTGAGACGGCGCTCTACCCCGAGTGAGGTCGCCTCACGTCTCTTCGTTGTGGACCGGCAGCTACCGTCTACAAGAGGGCCCAACTGTATTCATCTGTGGACCAAGGTTTTGTGGGCACCGTGTTCAGCACTCTGAATTCTCCCAAGAAATCGTTGGCCAGATGGGATATCGCCGGCAGCTCTCCTAACCCCCCCCCCCCCTACTGACTTACAACCAGCAGGACCCCCCTTTAGTATATCCAGCTATAATCATTAAGTACCATCGCTATAGTTCCCTAAAGAACCAGGTTGTATACTTGCTTCCTGCGTAACCAGAGATTGGACATTCAATGTTGATTTGCCTACGAATACTCATTTGCCTTACAAGTGCATTCAAATCATAAATGTCATTAAGTGAACGTTGTATATACCCTTTGCTATATATTAAATATTCGACTTATACATTTGTGTGGACTTGGTTTCATGGTGGGAAAGTGTTCATCATATCTATATCATGTACTGTGTGGCCAGTAGTTAAAGTACATAAAGCGGTAGTGGTTTAATGATACCATACTTATCAATACAGTCAGGGAATTGTACCCCTCAGATACAGTACCCATTCTGCAATCTGTTAAATAAAGTTTTCATTCATTCATTCATTCATTCATTCATTCATTCATTCATTCATTCATTCAGTCAGTCAATACTTCCATGCGTATAAATTGAGGAAGCGAGCGAGTCCGCGGCAGCGGCAGCGCTGGATAGGGGGGCGGGTCACGTGGCGGTCGCGGCCAATCAGAGGAACCCGGAAACCGAATTCCGTTGGGGAAGGTATACGCGCCCTCGGGCTAGCAGCAGCATCAACATCAAGTAGTAAAAAAAATTCATTAATATCTAATATCTTACATCCAGTTCCTCTGGTCAACCATGAGCGCATAGGTCTCCCCAATCTGGAATGTGGCTGTGGGGTCCGGTGACCAAGCCAAGCCAGGCACCCAGGTTTAGACTAGAAATACTTTGACCTGATGACCTGTGTGACCTAATGACCAGTGCATGCATGGCTGTATTGGGCCTCCAACCACAGGCCAGTGAGAGGAGCAAACCAGATTCATCCTTAGACTACCTTATATGCCAAGCCTGTCGGATCATCCATTATTAACCAGTGGCTCCCTAAATTTGGAACTGCCACATAGTATATATTAATATATACATTATAATATATATATATTATAATGACATGATTGTTTGTATTCTGGAGGCTTCTCAGCCCCGTGGAGGGCTGGTCTCCAGTACTGTTCCTCGTTCTCTGTGTGTTCCTGTCAATAAAATCGATCGATTGAATTCACCTTTGTCTCCTGAATCTCTGTCCAGCTGGCTCATACATATCAATCCAACAAATTCAGTTTTTGATACTATCACTCTTGACTGAATTGCTGCGCCGTTTGGAGGTGGGTGTTCTCACTGTTCTGCGTCTGCCCCTCTGTGCCAAACAAGCAGGCCAACTGCGCTCTAAATGGCTCTTGTTCGTGAGCCCATTATAATTGCGCTTCTGTTGGGTCGTTGGGTTGGTCAGAGTCATTAACTATGGCTTGAGTGGATAACCCCGATCACCTGTATTTAAAGGGGACATGCATTATAAATGGCTTTTTTCAGTGTCTAGCATTATTTTATAGTAATAGGGGTTAGTATCAATGGGTCTGTGTCTCTAAATACCATATTGGCGAATTGCTCTCATTCAGTTGAGACAATTTCCTCCCCCATTTAATTAGGTCATTCTGATTTGACTCGCTAGGTGACGTAACTTGGCGCTGGTGGAGCTGATTGTGATCTGATTGGCTCTGTGGTTGGATCCAATGCTATGGAAGCAAATGACACCGCATTTTTGTATCTGAATTTTTTCAGACACCGCATTTATAGTTTCAGACACCGAATTTATAGCATTGCAAATAAATACTTTGAAAATCATGTATCTGAATTTCTTTGCTCCGAATTTACCTATGCGAAATAAAAATGCAGTGTTAATAAAAAATTCGAATGCATAATCAAATTCAATTCGACGCCAAAAAAATAATTCAATGCATAATTGCGGTGTATGGAATTCGATGTGACCGTCCCACCCAATGGCTGAATTGAAGTGTTGCACTGCGGGCATTGGCTGATTTGGGTCACGTTGCACTGCGGGATTGATTGATTGATTGATTGATTGATTGAAAACTTTATTAACAGATTGCAGAATGGGTAGACGTGACCGCCACAGGCCCTGATTGATTGATTGAAAACTTTATTAACAGATTGTAGAATGGGTACAGTGACCGATTGATTGATTGTTTGATTGATTGATTGATTGATTGATTGATTGATTGATTGAAAACTTTATTAACAGATTGCAGAATGGGTACAGTGACCGTGACAGGCCCGGATTGATTGATTGATTGATTGATTGAAAACTTTATTAACAGATTACAGAATGGGTACAGTGACCGTGACAGGCCCGGATTGATTGATTGATTGATTGATTGATTGATTGATTGATTGATTGATTGATTGATTGATTGAAAACTTTATTAACAGATTGCAGAATGGGTACAGTGACGTCACAGGCCCGGATTGATTGATTGATTGATTGATTGATTGAAAACTTTATTAACAGATTGCAGAATGGGTACAGTGACGTCACAGGCCCGGATTGATTGTTTGATTGATTGATTGATTGAAAACTTTATTAACAGATTGCAGAATGGGTACAGTGACCGTGACAGGCCCGGATTGATTGATTGATTGATTGATTGATAGATTGAAAACTTTATTAACAGATTGCAGAATAGGTACAGTGACCGTGACAGGCCCGGATTGATTGATTGATTGATTGATTGATTGATTGATTGATTGAAAACTTTATTAACAGATTGCAGAATGGGTACAGTGACGTCACAGGCCCGGATTGATTGATTGATTGATTGATTGATTGATTGATTGAAAACGTTATTAACAGATTGCAGAATGGGTACAGTGACGTCACAGGCCCGGATTGATTGATTGATTGATTGAAAACTTTATTAACAGATTGCAGAATGGGTATAGAGGTGTGATAGGTGTGATAGGTGTGAGAGGTGTGATAGGTGTGATAGGTGTGATAGGTGGGATCGGTGTGAGAGGTGTGATAGGTGGGATAGGTGTGAGAGGTGTGATAGGTGGGATAGGTGTGAGAGGTGTGAGAGGTGTGATAGGTGTGATACAGTGACCGTCACAGGCCCGGATTGATTTATTGATTGATTGATTGATTGATCACACCTCTCACACCTATCACACCTCTCACACCTGTCACACCTCTCACACCTATCACACCTATCACACCTCTCACACCTATCACACCTATCACACCTCTCACACCTATCACACCTCTCACACCTATCACACCTATCACACCTATCACACCGATCACACCTCTCACACCGATCCCACCTATCACACCTATCACACCTCTCACACCTATCACACCGATCACACCGATCCCACCTATCACACCTATCACACCTCTCACACCTATCACACCTCTCACACCTATCACACCTATCACACCTATCACACCTCTCACACCTATCACACCTCTCACACCGATCCCACCTATCACACCGATCACACCGATCCCACCTATCACACCTCTCACACCTCTCACACCTATCACACCGATCCCACCTATCACACCTCTCACACCTATCACACCTATCACACCTATCCCACCTATCACACCTATCACACCTCTCACACCTATCATGCCTCTCACACCTATCACACCTATCACACCTATCACACATATCACACCTCTCACACCTCTCACACCTATCACACCTATCACACCTATCACACCTATCACACCTCTATACCCGTTCTGCAATATGTTAATAAAGTTTTCAATCAATCAATCAATCAATCAATCAGGGCCTGTGACGTCACTGTACCCATTCTGCAATCTGTTAATAACGTTTTCAATCAATCAATCAATCAATCAATCCGGGCGTGTGACGTCACTGTACCCATTCTGCAATCTGTTAATACAGTTTTAAATCAATCAATCAATCAATCAATCAATCAATCAATCAATCCCGCAGTGCAACGTGACCCAAATCAGGCAATGCCCGCAGTGCAACACTCCAATTCAGCCATTGGGTGGGACGGTCACGTGACCCAAATCAGCCAATGGAAGCGTGCAGGATCTCAGCCTGCGGGACCTCAGCCTGCGGGACCGCAGCCTGCTGGTGCTGTGGTTCTGCAGCTAGATACTATTGGATAGGCCAGAAGTCAGTTCGATTACATCCAGCTCGATTGCTTATCCTGTCTGGGTAACCCGGATGTTGGTTTTTTACATCGAATTCCATACACCGCAATTATGCATCGAATTTTTGACATTGAATTATATACACCGCAATTATGCATCGGATTTTTTTTTTGGCGTCGAATTTAATTTGATTATGCATTCGAATTGTTTTATTAACACTGCATTTTTATTTCGCATAGGTCAATTCGGAGCAAAGAAATTCAGATACATGATTTTCAAAGTATTTATTTGCAATGCTATAAATTCGGTGTCTGAAACTATAAATGCGGTGTCTGAAAAAATTCAGATACAAAAATGCGGTGTCTGAAAAAATTCAGATACATGTTTTCAAATTCAGATACATGTTTTCAAAGTTATTATTTTCAATGCTATAAATGCGGTGGCTGATTAAATTCAAAAACTTCTGGCACTCATTTGCTTCCATACAATGCCCGATAGCAGAGCGAGTGGAAATCTTCACTTCCTCAAACAGTGAGGCAGATAGTGTAACCCGACACTTCCTCAAACGAGAAAGTGCTCGACTGCACTCTGCGAGGGAGAGAGAGATAGAGAGAGAAGGGGACCTGTCTTCTCTCACACATGCAGCGTTTGTTTACACAGGCACGGACGCAGCATTTGTTTACACAGTGCTCTGTGTCTCCGTCTCTCTCTCTCTCCCTCGCAGTCGCACCAGCATATCACTGTAATATCTTTGCGCATGCTCCCACGCGCATGCCCGTATTCCGATCCATACAATAATAATCACAGGGGTATATATTGTCATTTGAAACAAGTTACCAATGCATTGTCCTGTGGGATTATGCCCCCGTGGCGAAATTAATTAGTATCCCCCTCAGTCAGGAGAACTGCCTCTCCCTGAACGTCAGCAAAACAAAAGAGATGATTGTGGACTTCAGGAGGTCGGGGGTCAAGGACTACAGCCCCCTCAGCATCGACGGGGCACCAGTTGAGAGAGTGAACAGTTTCAAGTACCTCAGAGCCCACATATCCGAGGACTTGACATGGACCACACACATTGACAGTGTTGTGAAGAAGGCACGACAACGCCTCTACTTCCTCAGGCGCCTAAGGAAGTTCCAAGTCAGTCAGAAGATCCTTAGGAACTTCTACTCATGTACAATAGAGAGCATCCTGACCGGCAACATCACCTCCTGGTTTGGGAATAGCACTGCACAAGACCGTAGCAGACTACAAAGAGTGACACGTTCAGCCGAACGCACAATTAGAGGGGGGCTTCCCACCCTCCAGAACATTTACAACAAGCGGTGCAAGGGGAAGGCTAAGAGAATTATTAAGGACTCGAGCCACCCGAACAACTGCCTCTTTGAACTGCTGCCGTCAGGCAAGCGATACCGGAGTCTTATGGCGAGCACAGAAAGACTCAGAAGGAGCTTCTATCCCCAGGCCATCAGGCTGCTAAACGAACAATAATCGCTAAACGAACAATAATCACTATGCAACAACCATCAAATGCACACAGCACACACACCCACAAGCACACACTCACTCAAACAAACAACACACTGCAGCACCCACTCTCCACACTTTAGATCACACAAACACACTTACACTTTATATTTATTGATAAAGGATTTGCACTACAACTCGTACACCTACTGTGAATTGTACCTAAACTGCACCTCGTCCATTTATGCCTTGCACTATATAGTATTGTATATTAGTACACTGCACAGTATTGTATATTGTATGGTAACTACGTCTACGAACATTGTACATATGTCTAAACTGAACACTGTGACCTCTTTTTTACTTCTAATTTTTACTATGTTTTTATTTCATACTTATCTTGTCATGCACAGTCTCTGGAGCGCAACAGTAAGAAGCATTTTGTACAAAAGTATTCTGTACTTCTGTATGACAACTATTAAAGAAACTTGAAACTTGAAACTTGAGTCTCTCTCTATCTCTCTCTGTGCCAGTCGCAGACTGTGTGGATGACTGTCACTCAAAGTGCTTATGGGCGGAGCCAGGCCGCGCGTAGTCTTTTACCAACGCACTTGCAGTTCCGCTTTCGGGTTCCGCAATCTGATTGGCCACGTGTTTAGTTCAGTTAGCTGGATAAACCATGGCCACGCCCTCGCAAAGAAATGCCAGCTCGCTTCCTGAAATAATTCTCACAGTCTAAATCCCATTATACCATTCTGAATTATGTTTTTGTGCTTCGTTTTTCTAGAGGGGGCTTTTGAAATGTAAAATAATAGACCTAAAATGCTGATACTAAATTTACTTTGTCCTAAATAATGCACGTTATATATACGGCGCTCGCGAGGTGCGATATACACATTATAGTTAAACTCTTTCAGAATAAGTGAATGAATGAATGAATGAGCTTGCAATGGCTCATTAATTTTCTCAAGTCACGTCCACGTTATCAAATCAAACAGCGCATCTCCTTAAACATTTTAATCCCAGTTACAATATCACAATAACGTGTGAGTGACAGTGACAATTCAACAATCGACATATTCAGATTCGTCGTAATTCATATCCACAATCCACGCATGAAGACTTCAATTTATGCTTGAATGAAACTAAATCCAGGCGTGCGTTCCTCCCGGCCACCAGCAACGACATCCATCAGCCAAATGCGCATCACATGTACATTGACTGAGTGGAATCCCTTTCTATTCACATAACTGAATTTGTTTATTGATGGAGCTTTGACAGCTACATGGGTGGTACAGTCTATTGCTCGATCCATCTCCAATATCATGCTGGACCGTGCCGGTGGCCAAAGATCCCAGGGTGGAGAGGACTTGAATGTGCACGGGATGGAATTCGTACTGTACGTTTTGTTCCACACTCCAATTTGGGTCCCAAATTGCGGTACAAATCAAGGAGAATGTGTCTCGGATAGCGGACTCTACTTAATATTATGTTCTCTCTGGAAATAGTCTGCCCTATCTCTGAAAACAGCTCCCCACGGAGCGCGCACCCTGTGAGAAGTATTCCGATAGATAAACCATGCTGCATTAATTCGGAAAGACCTATTGCAAATGCTATTTATAGGGTTTGACAATAATTACACTCATGTCTCTATTTTACAATTAACTAGTTTTAATTATGAGTCATACCAAACACGTCAGTGTTGAAACTCAAATGCATGAAAGCTTATTCCATCTGTTGCCGTTTTCCTATTCTACCGCTTGGTGCCATGTACGCACGGTCAGAGCTGTGCGTAGATGTACGCACAATCTCAAGCACACGTTCATATTTGATAAATCCCACACTTTGCTTATGTAGCAGGGTGGATTATCCCTGCTTCGTGGGAACTGTGGTGCACGGTCACTAGGTAGCGAGACACAGTAGAACTCTGGCTAGCTGCACCTCCGTCTTTGGGGTCAGGAGCGTCAACTGGAGGCTGGCAGTGGGAGTGGATGGGGCCCAGGATTTACAAACCTGGTCCGGTACTCTGGTCTTCCTCTCCCTTCCAGGGCAGTCAGCAGTACTTCCCAACACGCCCTCACTCTCCCCAATTGTCCCCTTAGCACCCTCCCACACCTAGTGACTGGATTGTAACTAAATAACTTGGTTCCCCCCGCAAGCAGTACCCTCCCTCGTTAACACCAGAAACCTTACGGTAGGAAAGGGAAGGTTAAATAGGAAGGGGTTAATAGTATATATGTTACCCACATCAAAAAGGGTTAAGATTAGGCTCAGTAAAAGACACACACACCGTGCTCCCATTCAGTCTGGTTATTATTGCACCATTGTTATCGTTACACAATAGTTACGGTCTGGTGATTATTGCACCATGGTTATCGTTACACAATAGTTACAGTCTGGTAATTATTGCACCATGGTTATCGTTACACAATAGTTACAGTCTGGTAATTATGTAATTACGCCCTAGGCACCAAGTGCTCTCGCTGTACCCAGACTAAGTGCTGCCCACGTCTGGGCTAGACACAGTATCAATACCTTCCCTAAGGGTTTACATATACTGCTCTAGTACTCCCAACTATGGGGAAAGAAGGGAGGACATAGGGAAGGAATAGAAGGGTTCACTGAATGGGAAAATATTATTACACCAACACGGTATCACACTCAAAGGAAATAAAAAGAAAGCAAAAGGGTGGGCCCACAAAATACCAATAAAAGTCCTATCTTAATGCCGGCATATATAGTTTGGGGTTCCCCTATTGAACGGTAGTAGCAACGTTAATTTCGCCCGCAGGCTGCACCACACTGTATACTGGATAATAGCTCGGGAGCATCAATGCCCATTTGTACTCATCCGAAATGGCCGCCTCGCCGCGCCACTGTTGTCCGGAAAGCAAGATGGCGTCGAACGCTCTCGGTGAGGATACTAGCAAGCGGAGCTGGGGCAGAGAGGCAGTGCCGGCGGAGAGCGTGTGCTGGGCGATGACGACCACTGCTGGACGGGACGAACTCCCGTAGGCTGCAGGCAGCCGGGTGCAGATCTGGTCGCAGGTAACCGGGGCAGACTGATTGCAGGCAGCCGAAGCAGAATGGTTGTAGGTCCACGCGCGTCTCGGGGCTCGCACTCTATACCGTCACACTGAAACTACTATAACCCGACTACTAAGGACTTTGATATGTTGTTAGCCGCACGTTACTTATACCGCACACAGTAACTACTATAACCCGATACTGTTAGTGCTTGGCTCTGCACTGTTTGCTCACACACTATCGCTGGTACTTCTAGGATATCACGTCAACTAGCAAGTACTTCCTATCACCCGTCGCTATACCACGGGGCCCTCCAACATAACTTCTGCAACAGGGCTCCCCCGAGCACCCGTCCGTTGCGACTGTTCGTGTTCAAGTTCACTGCCGAAGAGGATCTCCTTCCGTCTTCCGCCTCCATATATCACGTCCCATCTCTCTCCGACACTCTCTGCCAGACACCGCCCCCTGCTGGTCCTGCCTACTAGTCACACAGGGAAGGATGTTGAATATGGTCCAGCGATACTGTGTAGAAGGAAGAGAAACTCATATCATTGCTCGTGGGAATATCAATGATGTCTTTGTGTACAAAGGGGATATAAAACACAAGTCAGCAGTTCTGAATAATAGACAATATTTTCAGGCTGCTAATTATCGTACGCACGGTTTATGCACATATCTGTGCGTAAGCAGCATTGATAAATGAGGGCCCAGGCTTAGTAAAATGAAATATCAAGTACATTGGCGGTGCAGATAAAAATAGAGACCAGATCCCCTTTCAACCAGCAAATAGTGTGATAATATGCACTCTTGGTTTGAGCCATTGTGCCTATGTAACGGGGAAGCCCGTGGGTATGTCCACAGTCACGGAAACAGGTGTGTTGACGAGTGACTGTGGCAGTGCGGGCTGGTAAATTAAACTCACTTCCCCATAACAGGGTTAACAGACGCATAGGTACGGTAGTTAGGAGTGAATTCACTTCTTAGTGCAGCGGCCTGTGTCGTCGCCCGTGGACGCGGGAGCCCCCTGTTCGACTCCCCCTCGGGACATTAACATTTAACATCAAACACAACGCAGACCAAGATGATCCGTCACACCTACAAGACCCTCCTTCAGTCACACACACTGATATTCCCTGTTTCCATAGCAACACATCTTTGATTTTCATGGTCAAACATAATTTTTTCTTTTTTCTTTTTCTTTTTTTTTTCTTTTTTTTTTAAGAAAAAACATGATTTATACTTTAACTCAGAATGTGAAAGGGGGGGGGGAATTGCTAAAGGAGCTAAAATAGTTTGCTTATGAATAAGTCCACACTACTCTTTGGTTTTGTTCTGTTTGAGCCAGCTGCAGTGGCTCTCAATCTTTTTTGGTCAAACACAACCTGTTCGCAACTGGCTTTGTAACTTTTCTGAACTCCGTGACCACTTCACTTTAATATTGATTACGACGCAAATTTTACGACATACACTCACATAATACCTCGTAGATATGGCTAAACAAATACCGAACAAGATTAGAACATTAAATGAGGTTGACGGTGAATGTATCAGGACTTTGTTCCGTGCTGAGCTCGATGCTAGCATGCTGCAGCTAACCAACAGACTGGACTCGCTCCAGGAGGATGTAGCTAGCGCGACCACGCGGCTCTCTAGGGTGGAAGAAGAGATGGCAGAGGTGGCGGTCGTAACTGAAACCAACTCCACCGAGATCTCGGCGACAAGTTCCTTTTTTACAAAAATAAGATGGCTGACCTAGAGGACCGGAATAGAAGGTGCAACATCAGAATATACGGCTTGCCCGAAAACATTGAAAACGATGCGCCGATTCAGTACCTTGAAAATATGATTCCACAGTGGTTTCCATCCGGCTCTATACCAGAGATTGAGCGGGTGCATAGAATATTCAGGAGCGGTCTCCCGGAGAAGGGCGAACGTCCACGCGCCTTTATATTTTTCTGCCTGTGGTTCCCTACACGTCAGGCTATTCTCCAAGAGGCCAGGAAACACCCTCCAAAAGTGTGTAATTATACCCTCAGATTCGCCGCGGATTTCAGCGACTACACCGCCAGATGTCGCAGGGCCTTCTCTAAGGCTATGGGAGTTGCTCTGGAGAAGGGCATCGAAGTCTACCTATTATACCCGGTGACTCTGAAGATCAAGATGGGCCGTGGAGTTGTCTCCTTCAACCGCCTGTTCACGTCGCCGTCTGAGGCGAAGAGTTTCCTTCGAAGCGGCACGGCAGGCTCCCCGGCCGAGGATGGAGAGCCGGCCCCGGCGGAGCAGGCAACGGGCACCGGGGAGTGACAGGCCTCGGAGCCTTGGTATGCTAACTTTCCGGCTCTCCAAGCTAACACTATCGTTACCACTCGCCTACCGCAGCTTTTCGGACCAACAGAACGGTAACACTCAAGGTTTATCTACACCAGGGGTAGGAAACCCTAGGCACGCGGGGGCATTTTCATAGGCACAGGGGGCAGCATAAAAAATAAAATATTATAAAAAAAATGTATAATTGTTTTTGTTTTTTGCTTTGAAATATTATAGTGAAATATTTTGCACTGTTGTCGCATTTATCTTGTTGAAATCCTCCCACAGGTTCTTTTTACTACCACATATTTAATTGAGACCCTTTATTTGTTTATTATTTCAATTTAGCTGGAAATACATTGCTACATCATTCAGTAACATTTGCAGAGCCTTATAACAAAAACATTATTCAAAGTCAAAGTCAAAGTCAAAGATTTGTATTGCCATGTATGGACGAATCCACATTGGAATACGGGTACATGAGCAAACACTGTGTAAACAGTACAGCAAAAATATGTAAAAACACAGACAGTATAAAAAGGACAAATGCTAAAATTGATATCGAACATCCCCTAAAAGTGCATATCATAGTTAAAACAGCGCTTCCACTAACCTGACTAATAAAACTAATAAAAACACAGAAACAAAATAGGATAAAATACAAAACTAGCCTTTGAAGTCATTCAGGCTCCGCACAACACTGGGGAAAAAGCTCTTTGTAGACCGAGAGGTAGAGCATGTGATATTACGGTCACCATTGTGACCAGTGGGATTAATCAACAAATTGTATTATTTATTTTTCTATTTCATTGAACATTGCACATGTTAAAAGCAATTTTTTTACTCAAAATGTGAGTATTACCAAGTCAACTTGTGTTCTTAAAACAATGACAAACATAGTTTTATTAGGTTGAAATAATGTGGTTGTGTACTTATTTTCTGTTAACTTATTATGGATTGAAAACTGAAAACCTTAATGCACAGTAACTGAACTGTTCTGGTAACTTGATACAACCATCATAATAATATTGTTAATAATAACAATAATGATAATAATGTAGAAATTATCATTAAAAAGACCTGATTATGAAAAAAAAATATTACGATGCATGGAATATTGTTGAGGCACACTAGTTACAACTATATTTCAAACAGGCACTCCATGTCAAAAAGGTTGCTGACCCCTGATCTACACTGTATAATTCCAGAAACGGGTATGCACACTGACTATTTTCAAGTATAATTCAGACAACTTGTGCTTTTTAACGCACTCACCCAGCACACCACATCTTCCAGCTGCTGCCCTCCGGGAGGCGCTACAGATCCCTGACCACCAAAACATCCCGTTTAAAACAGCTTCTTCCCCACTGCCATACGGACACTGAACTCCCTGTAGTGTCCCCCCCCCCCCCCCCCCCCCCCCGCAACCCCCCTTACCTCTGCTGACATGGACATAAACTCTGAACTGTAATCTATGTAATTGTGTTTTCTCCTAACTGCATGTAGTATGTACGGTGTAAGTGATGTTATATGTTCTATGTTTTATGTTGGAACTGCAATGCACTGAAACCAAATTCCACCAGCCTGGCTGGGTGGTCATTAAAGAAATTGAAATTGAATTGAAATTGAAATTTGCCTTTTTATTGTCTGAACATTGAACTTCGCACTGAACTTCACGTAGACTGTTATGCATATTGTCTTTTTTCAAGTTTGCACTTGGACGAACTGTGCTTCACAGGTTTCACTCAAACTAACTATGTTTTAACGTATCTGCCGGTCGAGGGGGATGGTCCTTTCTCGGCGGAGCTACCTACGTGAATCAGGATATAACAGGCCTTGAGCCCGACTAAACTAAGCTCAGGGTGTGCTGGTTGTCCAGCTCTCCTAGCTAACATTGCCGTTGCCACGTGTCTACTATGACCTTTTTGCTCCAGCTGAATGATAACGCTCAAGGTTTGTATCCACTGTGTTATCTCAACGATGGGTACGCATGTTGCCCTTTTCTCAAGTTTAACTCAGACGAGCTGTGTTTTAATGCACCTGTTTTTATCGTCTGCACTTTGAACTTCGCATTGAACTCTGCATAGATTTCTTCTCTCAGTTTAGTGAAGTGGGTTCCTTTTTTCTAAATTGTTACAATATACCTTACAAGTTATTGGTATGGTTAAGATACATAATGTTGTTGTGGTTGCTGTGCTCGGTCAAGGGTGACCAACTGATGTTTGATCGATACCGGACAAGTATTCTGATGTGGGGGATGGGGGAGGGAATAATAATAATAATTCATTTAATTTATATAGCGCTTCTCAATAACCCGAAGTCGCTGACAATAGTCGGGAGCAAAAGTAAAAACAAAGAAACAAAAGCAAAGAAACAAAAACAAAGAAACAACAAAGAAACAAAAACAAAAGGAACATGAGACCATGGGGGGAACTGTGTTGTTTTTTGTTTTTCTTTCCAGTCGACTCGCTCTGTTTTATTTTTGTTTTCACGCTCACGCTCGGAACTCAATAAGGACCTTAACACATTGGCGGCCATTTGGATGAGTCTAAAATCACTGTAGACGGCCAGCATATGTAAACAGACTTGCACAGTCCGTGGGGCTGTTTGTAGAGCTAAATCTATACTTTATATTATTGCTATCTGTCCATTCTCATTGTCAATTGAGTCCATAAACCGTCCCTTCAAAATGGCTTAAAGAAATAATTTTTTCATCAATACGTTCTCATTTTATAGCGTCTTGAATATAAGCGTTATACGGGATTTGGTCTAGTATATTTCCTGGAAGGCTGGATAAAGGGCTAATAGGGGAGCATGTCTATGTTCCCCGGGTCCTAGGTTCCCCGGGTTCTATGTTCCCCGCTTTGATTGATTGATTGATTGAACATTTTAGACCACCAGCCCTGATTCCAAACTCTAACCTTAACCAGTTCGAAAGAGGGCCTAAGCTTAACCGTTCGAAACAAGGCGGACATTAATAATTAATAAAATAATAAAAATTAATAAAATGTTCAATCTATTAATCAATCAAAGCGGGGAACATAGAACCCGGGGAACATAGGACCCGGGGAACATAGGGATGATCCCGCTAATAGCTACTAACGTTATATCCAATGGCATTTCGGTTATACAGAAGCTACAGTTAAAACTCAAACTGCATATGATCGGTACGATCCTCAAGCATGAATGCATGAAAGGGGGGGGGGGGCGGGGGACGTCGTTTCTGATTATTGATTACCAATAACCGTGTTCGTATCAGTAGCCACATACGCTGATCGGCTGGTTGAGTATCATAACAAGCCCTGATCAGCATGTAATTTACGTGAGAAAGATCTTACCATGAGCCGGTTGGATCCCCCAGACCATTTCCCAGTTATCGATCGCCATCTGGTAGATCGATATGTCCATTGGCTGATGATATATTACCTTACTGCATAGTAAAATCCGCGATCCAAAACGTATTCCGTGCAACAGGATATAGGGATCGCTTCAGGTGAGTAGAAAACTACATTGGAAATCCAGAAAAAAAAGAACTTCTGCCACAGGGAACACTGCATTATCGATACAGCGACCCTAAGAGGATCTGGCCGGTAATGCACTTTTTCGAATTCAAAGAGTAGGGTACATCTGCAGTGCAGCTCGGCGACCTTGAATAGGTTATTAAAATGGAATAAAAGCCAAAACAACCTTGCCACGGAGATATCCGTGGTTGGTCCCTTAAGCATGGATTCGAAACACGGATATATACGTGGCCCGTCCCGAATGTGTTAACAATTGGATATGTATCTATTATGGTGTTCTACTCCAAACGAATTACATTCAGTCATACTGCAGCCTTTTTAGACTATGGCTAATTTGAACATATTGATCTGGAATACAGGGGGTCTCAATATACCGCATAAGTGCACAAGTGTACTAACATGGTTAAAAAGGAAGGAAGTGGACCTTGCTTTACTGAGTGAAACGCACCTTTTATTGGTGGATAATGCAAGACTGGCAAATACATTTTACCATAACATAAGTTCTTCTTCTTTTAGCACCAAGGCCCGTGGGGTAGCCATAATAGCGAAGCGAAATTTGAATATTAAACTGTTGTGTGGTCTGATGCAGATGGTCGAATTCCTATTGCTAAAATAGGATGTTCTAACTGGAAAATTGCACTGATTTCTGCATACACCCCTAATTTGTATGACGCTAACTTTTATGCTGTACTCACTGCAGCTATGTTGAAACTACCTGATTACTCATTAATAGTAGGAGCTGATTTTAATGCAGTTTGGGATTCATTGATTGATAGATCCAATCACGTGGAAACTTCTGATCAGAAGCAAGCTACCACAGCCCTACAGGCCTGGTCTAAGGACACAGGGGTAATTGATATGTGGCGTTCGCTCAACCCATCCACGAGAGATTACTCCTTCTTCTCGTCGAGACATAAGAATTGATTATGTTTTTTCTTCCCCACGTCTCTTTGATAGCTTTGATGTTGACGTATTGCCCATAGCACTTTCAGACCACAAAGGTATCCTACTCAAGGGTTCACTCAGTAAAATAGCGTCCCGCGCACCTAGATGGCGCTTTAACTCAACACTGCTGAAAAACGGAGAGTTTTACTTGCAATTTAAAGAGAAGCTCAATGAATTCCTGCAGTTTAATGCTGGTTCGGTACAGGACCCCAGAATTCTATGGGATTCGGTTAAGGGTTTTATCAGAAGTAACACTACTCTCTTTGCATCTAATCTCCACAAGGGACATCTCTCCAAGCTGCTGGAATTGGAAAAGCTTCATGCCACGTTGATCTCTTCATTGCAGCACAACTACTCTAGTCGACTGGAGCTTCAAATTAAGGTAGTGAAAAAAGAGATTAACTCCATTTTAAGACAACAAACTGAATTTCAGATGCACAGAACAAAACAGCACTACTACTTTCACGGCTCCATGCCTAGTCACCTACTAGCTATGAAGATACGTGCCAGTGAGCAATTTGCGGATATCCCTTCCATTAAGAACCAACAGGGGGAGGTAACCACCAACCCCAAAAAGATTAATGATACATTTCGCTCTTTTTATTCCAACCTGTACAAGTCTGAGGTGGTCTTTGATCATACCAAGCTGGAGGATTTTCTTGATTAAATCAACCTACCACAGATCTCGGAAGATAATGCTAAGCTGTTAGCTGCACCTATCACGCTGGTTGAACTTAGAGAGGCGATTGCGGATATGCAACGGGGCAAGGCTCCCGAATGGGACGGCATTCCACCGGAACTCTATCTTGCATTCTGGGATGTACTCGGTCCCTTATTATTCTCAATGATTTTACACTCAATCAAAGAGGGCAATTTTTCCAGAGATGTCAATATGGCGCTTATATCTGTTTTACTCAAGAAGGATAAGGACCCCACCGAATGTGGCAGCTACAGGCCCCTAAGTCTCCTCGGAGCCGATCTAAAGCTATATGCCAAGGTTCTAGCCACCCAACTTCAAAAGCATATGACATCTCTAGTTCACCCTGATCAGACCGGCTTCATAAGAGGCCGCTTGGTTACTGACAACATCAGACGGTTACTGCACGTGATTGATGCCAGCAAGGATGTTGCAGTCCCTACAGCGGTCATGTCCTTGGACGCAATGAAGGCATTTGACAGATTGGAGTGGTCTTACTTGCGGGCAGTTCTTAGAAGGATGGGGTTGGGTGAGGGTTTCATTCATATGATCAAAGTTCTCTACACAGGGCCTTTGGCCATGATCTTAACAGGGAAGTTCTGCTCGCCACTCTTCTCTGTCTCGTGCTCTTCTAGACAGGGTTGTCCTCTTAGTCCCGGACTTTTCGCCTTACCCCTCAAACCTCTAGCTCAATACATAAGACAATCCCAAATTATATCTCCTGTTTCAATTCAGGGCACACATCACCATATCAGCTGCGCAGATGATGTACTCCTGTTTATGCAGAATCCCTCCGTCTCTCTACCTCATCTGCTCAGCGTGATAGATGAATTTGGCAGCCTGTCCGGCTTTAAGATCAACCGGCCAAAATCTGCCTTTCTTCCACTTAATGAGCCTGCGAAGGCTACCATCCTACCTGCAAACATACTTATGGTGGAGCACTTTAAATGTCTCAGGATTGAAATATTCCCCACTATTAGCCAGACGGTAAGGTATAATTACTCCAGCTTGGGTGACATGATTACGAATGACTTCAACAGATCAAAAAATTCATTACAGGCCCGTGCGTCAATAATTAAAATGTATATTTACCCAGAATTAACTTTATCAGCTCAATGCCCCCGTTACCTCCTCCTGTTGGTTACTGGCAGAAATTGCACTCTGCCTCATATAAATTCGTTTGGAACAAACGCCCGCGCTTGAAGAGATCAACTGCCCAAAGGAGTAAACTCGATGGGGGCTTAGCATTTCCAGACTTTAAATATTATTTTCAAGCTGTCTCTCTGAGACCTCTGATCACTTGGTTTTACGCTCAAGCAGCCATGTCTTGGCGACCATTGGAGGAGAAGATGGTGTCCCCATATATACTTCAGGATATTGTGTATACCAACATATCAATTAAGCAATGCAAATTACGATTTGGCCCTCTTATCACACATGTGATCCAGACTTGGCGTGACAACCAGAAAGTGGGGACTAACCGCCATCAATAGCACACGCACTCCCCTCTATTCAATAACAATCTCCTCCTTATTGGACAACAACCTATTAGGTACCCTAGGTGGGAAAAGAAAGGCATCCACATGTTGGGGGATATCTTCGATAACTCTGGTCTCCGCTCTTTCCAGGATCTATCCAACGGATATGATCTCCCCGGTACCTCCTTTTTCTTTTATTTACAAATAAGAGCAGCTCTGAAGGCTCATGGCGTTCCATGGGATGTTCCACTAGTGCATCACACTCAATTTTTTTTTTGACAAAGACACATCGAGAGGCTTCGTTTCTGACTTTTATCGCCATTTACTTATGTCCTCGTATAAAGACCTCCCCCTGGATTCGATTTGGAGAAAGGATGTCCCGGAGTTGGATGTAGATTTTGATTGGGATGCAGTCTGGGAAAATGTTCGGTTATCCTCACGCAACCCAGATCACCAACAGATTCATCAACATTTTGTTCACAGGACTTATTTGACCCCCTAGACCAGGGGTCAGCAACCGTTTTGACATATAGTTGTAACTAGTGTGCCTCAACAATATTCCATGCATCGTAATTTTCTTTTCTCATAATCTTTTTAATGATAATTTTTACATTATTACATCATTATTGTTATTATTAACAATATTATTATGATGGTTGTATCAACCCTAAATCTGAGTTGGGGGGGGGGGCAATGCAGACAAACAGCTGCATACAGTGCGACCATTTCACTCACATTTGCCCATTCATTTTTGGACGTACGTGTGCTGTCATAGCTCCACCTACAGGCCTAATGGAGAACACCAGGAGAACACCAGGATGTGAATGGAGGGTGAATGTGAGGTATATCGTGTAAATACGTTTTGATTGATCGCAAGACTACACTGTAAAAAAAAATATATAATAATAAGTTACCAGAACTTAAAAATATTGAGTTCAGTTACTGTGCATTAATGTTTTCAGTTTTCAATCCATAATAAGTATATATATATTATTATAATTTTTTTATGCTGCCCCCTGTGCCTATGAAAATGCCCCTGCGTGCCTATGCAGGCACGCGTGCCTAGGGTTGCCTACCCCTGCCCTAGACGATTGAATCTAATGGGTCTCAGACCTGACTCTCGATGTACCTTATGTCCAAACGGTGCCACCGGAACATTTATGCATATGTACTGGGAATGTCCTCCTGTTGAGCTCTTTTGGGGAAATGTTACCTCCCAGCTATCAGATATTTTCTCTCTGACCGTATCTGTTCTGCCTGCTGTATTGTTATTGAATGATGTTTCTCAATTACCGACCTCTATACATGTGAAGAGACTCATTCTAGCCGGCCTCACAGCCGCCAAAAAATTTATTGCCTCAAGATGGATACACCCAGATAAATTATGCCAGAAGGTATGGATTCTCACTTATCTTGATGTGATTTATCTGGAGATATCCACTGCCTGGGTTATAGGGGTTAATGAGTCGAATATCGCGACCTGGTTGGCAGCTGTTGCAAAGATAAAAGAGCGCATATAACTCGATTGCTGAATAATATTTTATGTACCTGGGGTGAA
Organism: Notolepis coatsorum; assembly: GCF_963971535.1. Classification (NCBI taxonomy): domain Eukaryota; kingdom Metazoa; phylum Chordata; class Actinopteri; order Aulopiformes; family Paralepididae; genus Notolepis; species Notolepis coatsorum. The sequence goes on from NC_140181.1 coordinate 61,306,548, forward strand.
TGGGGGGGGGGGGGGGGGGTAGGAGAGCGAGCGAGTGCCCATGTTTTCTTTTTGTTTTGTGTTTTTTTGTGTATTTTATTATGTACTCTGTTTTTATTATTTTTATATTTCAATTTATTGTCATTATTGTTATTATTATTACTACTGTTATTGTCATGTGAAGACCTGTCTATTATTGTTGTTTATTATGTACTGTGTTGTGTCTTGTTATGAAAAAAAAGAAAAGCAATAAAAAGATTTGATAAAAAAAAATTATATTCGCAACTAGCCACCACGATCAAGCATAGACAGAATGGTGTGTGGTCACCTACTCGCCTCCTTCTTCACTTTCACCACAAGGAAGTGCCTTCGGTAGATCCCCACTTGACGAGGTTGTTAGTAGAAGAAAGTTGGAAAACAAAAGAACGGGAAGATACGTTGACATATCTTTATTTTCTCTCTCACTATTTCGAGAAAATACGGCGATATTGTCTTCGTTACTGGAGTGTCTGGAAGATGATGATCATTCTGACCTTCACCGGCTTTTTCGTATTAGGAGCTCACGCCGCTGACATGCTCCCCAGCTACAGTCCTCCTTGCTGCGGCTGGATGGGGTTGCCCTCCGGCCACACAGCTGGACTGTGGGAAGCACCGACTGTTGTGAGAAGCGGTTGTTTCCAGGATGGGGTACATACTGTTTTGCTTGCGAGCTCTGGTTGTTGTTGATGGTGTGGGGGTTAGCTGACAATTTACGAAACGCAGACTCCAGACTGGGGTCCTCTGCTCGGCTTAAACGGCGGTCGGAGGATCTTGGTCTGACGCCCATGATGGTCAATCTAGTGGGCCGCGACCAGGTCCTGGTGAACCCAGGATTCTCGAGCGGATGCTTCTCTGTCCCGTGCATGCCCCACCTTTCACATAAAAATGAAAGTACACCCTAACGAGGAAATGTGGGCATAGGATCTTCTTTATCGGGAGTTCCATGCTCAAAGTCGGCTGCAGCCCGAAATGGGAATTGTGCTGGCTCCGCTGTATGTCTGGATCACCGTTGAAAACTGTGTTTGACATTCTTTTTCTTTTCCCTCTTAGGCGAGGGACTTGGACAGCGGCCTGTCTGAAGTGTGGCTTGTTATGTCGTTGTGTACAGTTCAGGTGATAGCTGCTTAGCTGGCGTGCTAGTTTGTGGCCTACTGTGTTAGCCAGTCAGCTGTTAGCTGCGGCGCTAGCTCGCTGTGTTTACCAGGCTAGTAAACGTTAGCTTGTTGCTATCAGTCGGATAGCTGCTTAGCTGGCGTGCTAGTTGTGGCCTACTGTGTTAGCCAGTCAGCTGTTAGCTGCGGCACTAGCTTGCTGTGTTTACCAGGCTAGTAAACATTAGCTTGTTGCTATCAGTCGGATGGCTGTTAGCTTAATGCTACACTGTTGAACGTTGCTATGACTATAACATGCCTTAAACACTCTGACTAGGACGTCATCTTTGACAGAGGATGTTAGTCGAACCTACACCGGGAGCCCTGCCAGCGAGGACTGCGTCAACATGGAGAAACGTAGCGGCTGGGTGGCACAGCGACGTTACCCTTGTCGCCAACACAGGAGATGCTGTGTTCAACTTCGGTGTCCCGTTAGCCAGATTGCAGTTCTCTTGGCCTGCGCTCAGGGTAGGAGTCCCGACCGGACTTTAAACACTTCTTCTTTCCTTCCCTTCTAAATGTTTTGTAATAACGATGTTTTCCAAAACGTGTGTTGCTGCAATACATTGAGGATACGACGCGTGTTGTGTGTGAATTGTCTTGTCACTGGTATAGCTTCTCTCTCCATAGAAATCGGGTTGTTGTTTACATATGTAAAAATGATCTGGTTAGTTGTGATGAGAACATGTGTGTTCATGTAACGTGAACTCACAACTAAGGGGGTTAATTAACCTATGAAGCTATGCTTAATGACATGTGATTGAGGAATGAATTCTTTTCTCAGCCTGTAATGACAATGAACAGTGTGTTCACATATTAACAGGGTTACCTGTTCAACTTGGTCGTATCAAGGGTAAGGAAGGAGGGGTGGTCCCCCCGGTTTCCCTGGGGCTTCCCCACCCTCCTCTCAGACATGTTGTTTACAATATATTGTGTCACTGTGTTTGTGGGGATACGATGTAACCCTCTGCTTAATTGCTGGGGTTGTGCTTTCCGCTTGAGAAACAATTTTTTCCTAAAGAAAAGATTGTTTGGTCACTTATCATGTGTGCTTAGCAAGGCCTGTGGCCAATACATAATCGAGGATTCTGTATTCTCTCGTTATGAAAAACGGCGTTCCTCTGTAGCAAGAGTGTACTTTTGCGATTTTTTGTTGTGATGAAGGGTTGTGTGTGTCTTGTGATCTACAACTGGGTTAGGTTTGGCCCACAGTTGGTACCGGGGCTCTTAAAGGGGGCCCTCTCTGTTCTGTGTTTTTTCCTTAGTAAAAATCAGATAGCAGGTTAGCACATGAGCTATGTGAGGCTGTTCGATGCTTCATGTAGCAGGCTATGACTGTGTCATGCTCTACTTGTCATTACATCGTATCATGGGTGTGGGGTCGTAAAGGGGTGAACTGGTAATCCTTTCCTCCCCTTTTCTGATTGGTCAGGGGTTAAAACCTCCTGTCCTTCAAGGTTCCTGTCACATTGCTGTTCGGCACGTTACAGGGTAAGAGGGGGGGGGGGGGGGAGGGAGTTTCCTGGTCCCATGCCCTGGAAGATTGGGCGTGTGCACCGCGGAAATTCCCCCGCCATAGAGTACGTCACTGAGCGCGTCTCTGTTGGTAAGACTTCCGTGGGTTGTTCAGGTCCATGTTATGGATCTGTTTCAGGGAGTTGTCAGAGCTCCTCCTCACGAAGCTCCTCCTCGGGGAGAAGTGCCTTCTGTGAGTTCGGACTCTCCTTCCCTGTGAGGGAGCCTCCTCAGAGTTTCAGAGCCTCCTCCTCAGATTGTCAAGGTGAGTAGAAGTTCAAAAAGGAGTTCTGCTCTATTGTGTGTATATTCGATTCAATTCGATTATTGAGTGTGTATTGGTTCAGTGCCTCCTCCTCGGAGAGCCCTAACCCAAGTGTTACATAGCTCAATGTTGCAATATATTCTTTTCAATCTATACAGCTTGCGTGGGAAGTCTCTCTGGGGATTTCCGTCTCCTCCCTGTGGCGAGGGTGGTGGGATGTAAAAATGTAAAAAAAAATTACCCTCAGCTGCATCACGTGGGATTCATGTCAGTCTGTGTTTCTTTCTTTTTTTAAATAAAAAGAGGAAGGAACATGAAGCACGACGGCTCTGTGTCGTTCTCCCAGGCGACTTGGAGGAACAATGTTTGGTGTCTTGCTAGAATATCCATTGATGTGTTTTGGTCTCGACGCGTACATAGTGCTGGCTCGGGGTGTTTCTGTTAAGAATCACGCAGGGGCTAAGTGCGCTTTGGTTGCTTGTTATTAAAACAGCGTTTTTATAGGGCAACTGGGATGGAGTTTTGTCTCTTCCGAGCGCCTGTTTACTAGGTTGTCTCGATGAATTCTCGTTCATATCTGGGGGATGTTAACGGAATAGATCAGAACATAGGTAGAGGGGTCTCACGCCCTTGGGGTGGGCCACTGAGTGCGGTACCAATGGGACCGTCTGGGTGGCGCCCTCTTTTCATGTTTTAGATCGACACGCATACCTACCCCCTTTTCTGGAGTGGGCATGTCGGCGTGGTTAGGGCACGGGACTGGTCTGGTCGCGCTGGTCCAGGTCAGTTAACCCGTTGTCCGCCGGGGATGCAGATCTGCTGTTCTGGTACCCTGAGGGACTTGTGCTTTTTTCGGGGGGAAAAATGCCAGGTCGGCCCGGGTGTCACAGGGTTAGGCGTTATGGAGACCCTTTGTTGGGTACATGTTGTACTCTGCACTATCGTAATGGCTTACGGCCATACCAACCTGTACACGCCCGATCTCGTCCGATCTCGGAAGCTAAGCAGGTTCGGTCCTGGTTAGTACTTGGTTGGGAGACCGCCTGGGAATACCAAGTGCGGTGTGCTTAGGGCTGGTTCTCCATTCTTTTCGCTCCTCTCTCACGCGTGGCGAAAAGGGGGCTGTTGGGGTGGTCTTTGGACCTCCTCTGGTAACCCTGTGCTTCCCGAGCCGCCGGGCCCGGTCCGAAGTAATGTTTCGTCGACCCGTAGGCCTGGAATAAGCCTTTTTTGAAAACTGAAACACTTGTACTGCGGTATAGCCAGTGTATACCCGCAGGTGTGTTTTGGAGTTTTTTCTTGAGGGGTTATAGGAACAACCACCATCTGTACCGAGAGGGTAGTTGATTCCCTGGTATGTTGGAGCAGAGTCAACTCCCGGGTTGCCCGGTTGAGTGTGCCCCTGCACGTTCATGACGTCTGCCAATCATGTCAGCCTTCTCTGCCTCGACCCCTCTGGGTGTTTTTTTTTTTAATGGAGGCTTTGTCATGGTGATCAACAACGCCAGCATACGCCCCTTCCGCCGGGGGGGCTGTTTTCAGCTGACTCCTTTGGCGCCTGTCTCGTCCGCAGTGCTCCAGGCTCCGGTTACAGCCTACTGCCTGGTTTCCCCGGTGCGCTGCCTGCTTCTGTTGGTTAACCTTTTTGAGTGCTTACGGCCATGCTGACTGCCTGTTCAGCAGGGTCAGTGTGCCAGGCGGTGTGCTATTGGGGGGAAAGGGCCCGCTCTTGGAGGGGCCTTATCCGAATATGCTGGCGATGTGGGGGGCGGTGTCACTAAGTGACCGCCTGGTGGGGTCTTGATGCCTGGCGTCATTGACCTCTCCGGGCCCCCTTTTTCCGGGGGATCCAGTCCCTTCGGTGGGTCTGGGTCTTCCTTCGCGCTCCGCTGCTACAGCCTTGCCACGGGGTTGGGTTTGCTCTTGACCCCGTGATTTTGGGGGCAGTAACGAGGTTGTTCCTTCCGTTCGTTCCCTGGTGGCATGCGGGTTGTGCGTGTGTGTAGTCGTGGGGTCAAGCCACGGTCTGCTCACCCTGTGCGTTGGGTTGCTTGAGTTCCTCTTCGCACGGTCGGATCCGTCTCCCTCCCGTAAGCCTCCAATAGGGGGGGTATCCTCCATTAGGGAGGGTCGGGGGGCTCGGTCCTCCCCGGTCTGATGGTTGTGGGGGGCCTCAGCGGGGTATATTTGTCGGGCTATGGCTCCCGCTCAGCCTCCCTTGTGCAGTATGATGCTGAGCGAAAGCCATAACGAAATAGAACGTAAGGTTATGTATATAACCAAGTTCTATGAGTTATGGTGACGCTCAGCATCAGACGCCGCTGCGGCCCTTGATCTCGCCTTGTGGTGAAAGTTTGGGAAGGAGGCGAGTAGGTGACCACACACCTGCTTATGAAGGTAAGCGGATGGGGGTGTGGCCAGACGAATGTTGGGATGTAAAGGTACATGGTGGAATTTTGTATTCAGTGCACGTGCACGAAGTGAAGTACAGTGCAGTATGATGCTGAGCGTCACCATAACTTATAGAACTTGGTTATATACATAACCTTACGTTAACCTTTCTAATTGTTTTCGCCCCTCGCTTAGTGCCGGTGGAACCGGAAGTTGTGTAGTAAAACCTTTCCTCCATGGTTTTCCGGGATAAAGCTTCCATAAATAGCAGCCATTTTGTGCAGTTATAGCTGTTTGCCTTTGTATGGCAAGAATAGTTTGTCCTATCCAGTCTGGAAAAGTTTAGATGGCGGCACAACCATGTGTCCTTTGTCGCCCTGTGTTCATGCCTTGTCCTTGGTCTCACCACGTTGCACTTGACAGAGCATTGTTCTGCTTTAACTATAGGCTACGTTGACTTATCGATGTGACAAAATATAAACGTTCTCTTGTCCTTATATTTCAACGAAGATAAACGTTAATGCCCTGGACAAAACGTTTTACTTACGGGAGGAACGGTTGACTTAAGCTACAGGCAGCACAACAGGACGTCCAAATATGATGCCCTTCTATGAACTTTCTTTCTTTCTCTCTCACAAACTGCTTCATGGTTGCAAAATGAATCCTGTTCCCAACTGCTATTTAAGTGATCTGATATGTGCATTAGCCGGCTGCTATTTGCCTAGCGATACTGTTACTAGAGTGTAAGCTGTGGGGCTCCGTTTGACAGCGTAGTCTTGATGCTAAGTAGTGGACACAGGGGGCATTGTGAACTATTCTATGATAATATGCTGCGACTCCCCCAGCGTATAAATGATTGAATGTGTTTGTATGCAAATTAATTATCTGGATAATTACTACATATCCTGATTATTCATATCCCCGCAAACATGAGCAGTCAGAATTTAGCATTATAGCATTGTGATGGACTCACAAAACCCAGCAGTAAATCGAATAACATGCACCCCGATTTTATTAAAACACTTAATTTACTGTATATTCCATACTTATTTTAATATAAATAGAATATTTGATAACGATGGGATTGACATGTCTCAGTATCACAGCTAATGTCCACCTCTGAGTAATACTCATGCTCAAGTTCATAGTCAGGATATGACCTCATCTCTGCTGTTGTAAACAGGATATGGGATACTGCATGGTGTTTACGTTCGCCAACTCGTAAATTTACCCAAACCTGGGGGAAAAATGTGTTGTTGTTTTTTTGTGCATGGGAATGTAGAATACTATTATTCTACTATTCTAATAATATAATAATAATATTCTACATTCCCATGCACAAAAAAACACAGCTTTTTTCTTCTTCGTTATTATCTCCATTAATAGGGGTGTGGTAACATCAATCCCACTCATGACATTTCAAATGGTTGACAGTCATTAGTCTGACAGCGCGTCTAAAATGGCCCATTTGTGGCCAGATGCCAGCGGAGTTGGTGGCCATCACTGTTTTAATCATTGACAAGCTCAAGGCAGGAGACCTGATTAGCCTTGGTGGTTAGTGTGCCCTTTGGCTGCCTGCGGCATCGGCTGCCAACACAGGTCCGATAGCAGCCTGTCACGGGTAGGGCTGGCCGGTATCCGCAGGATGCCGATAAAGACTTGCTGGCTGGCTGATATGTTTATGACGGTTTCCATCTTAATTGCATACATGTTTTTCATAATGTTTGATCTCACAGGAACAGGAACGTGAAACCTAATAATTTTTCATAATTAACACACACATCATACCACAAAACTGTATACATAACAATGTACATAATGCTGTCTGACAAACTTTTGTGTCCCCGCCGGGCATCATATTCATAAATATATTGGTATATTCATATATACCACACACTTAGATAGTTGCACTTTCAGGCTACAGCGTCTCATCAGGATCTATACTATGACGCTTCGGGACACACAGCTCATCAAGACGTGCTCAGTTCAAATGTGTGCTCCGTCTTGCAATGTACCTCAATACCTTAGTATCCTTTCGACAGTTTAAATATTTAATGACCAACCGTTTTACCCAGGTCTGCAGTTTTTAATTGTTTTATTGATTTGATTTCTCTTTCTTTATTTATTGTGTGCTGTATTTCTCAATCGTTTGAAATGAGTGTTGCCATCAATGACAGACTAAAAGGTTGAAAGGTTTTTTTCCTCTTGAACACAGGCTTTCTTAAAATAAAAAGAAAATGCTGTATCTCAGAATCAACATTACTGTATTCAGAAAAGCAGGAAAAATGCAATGACAACAGATATTTCTTCTATGTTCCCGGGGTTCAATATTCCCCAGATTTATATGGCACCTAATGGGAACATGACAAAGGGTTCAATGGGCCTAAATATGTGCTGTCCCAGGGTTCAATGGGTCTCATTCCCCAACGGACTTAAAGGGGAACTCCAACATTTTGGGAAATTAGCTTATTTAACATCTTCCCTGGAGTTAGACAAGAAGATACATACCTTTTTTGTCTCTGTGCGTGCATTTTAGCTTTGGGAATAGACGCTCCGTTAGCATAGCTTAGCTTCATCACTGGAAGTGAGGCAGGACAGTAGCCTTACAGTGCCTTACAGTGTATTGCAAGGTCTGACATTGACCAAATTTGATATGCATGACCTTGGTGGGCTCTAGGTCAACTCCTGAAAAGGGGGTCAATGTCAGACCTTGCAATCAAAAGTTAGGGGGCGCACTGAAATTATGGCAAGGGTTATTAGCCCCCTAACTTTTGATTGCAAAGTCTGACATTGACCCCCTTTTCAGGAGTTGACCTAGAGCCCACCAAGGTCATGCATATCAAGTTTGGTCAATGTCAGACCTTGCAATACACTGTAAGGCACTGTAAGGCTACTGTCCTGCCTCACTTCCAGTGATGAAGCTACGCTATGCTAACGGATCGTCTATTCCCAAAGCTAAAATGCACGCACAGAGACAAAAAAGGTATGTATCTTCTTGTCTAACTCCAGGGAAGATGTTAAATAAGCTAATTTCCCAAAATGTTGGAGTTCCCCTTTAAGACAAAAGATCAGACACATTTTTGTCCTAGCTTCACTTAAAGATCCCCTATTGTAAAAATGGCATTTTCCAGTGTTTAGCATTGTTTTCAAGCAATGTAGGGTTGTACCAACACTGACAAAATGTGAAATCTGTACGAAGTCCCGTTTCTGCAGATCAGCTGAGACAATAACGCCCCCCACTGAAACAAGCCATTCTGAATTGACTCGATCTGTGACGTGTTAGAAATCTGATCTGCCACCACCCACCACAATCAACTGTGATTTTAGGCAATTATGAGCAAAACAGGCAAGCAGCCAGCCAAAAACAGCTTGTACTTTAGAAGGGGAGAAAGTGGTGGACCAAAGTACTTGATTAAAAATACAAAGCAATGAAGTATTGAAAAAAACCTTACAGATGTGTTCCATAGACGCCATCGCTTTAATCAATGGGGGGACTGCGAGATTTGCGAGTGCTTAAAATATATCTTATATTATAGCTATGGGTCTAATTCACCTGTCGATTGTCAGAGAGTTGCTTCCAGTCAACATGTACAAAACGGATTGTTTTTTCATCCGTACATCTCCGTTTTTATACCGTTTTGAATATGAATATAGTTTTGGTGATTCTTAGTAATCCCAGGAAAAGACGCGATAATAGCCCTTTAGTGGAATACACTAAACACGTTGTCATTTTTCGCCTGATTATCGAATCTTCCTGAAATCAACGCTAGATTATCATTATTATCCTTCCTCATGCAAGAATGAAATGGCCCTCGTAGCGCGAGGCTCCCCCAGTCCCCTCCTGCACCCAACGGCACACAGTTACACACAGACACACACAGACAACCGCGATCGCGGTAGAAAGAAATATCAGATCAACGCAAGATTTTATATATAGAGTCCTTACCTGGTATCTGATGTAATGCAAAAGAAATAATCCAATTATCTGATCGCCATTCCAAATACTGCTCGTGGAGGTCCGTCCCACATTACAGAGCGTTACACATGAACGGGCGGGTGGGGTTACTGTTCCATGCCGTCGTTGTAAAGGCCTGCCTCGTATGAGTATTTAAACCCCGCCCGCACGGCTCAGATCGGCCCTGAAAAGAAACTACACCAGTTCTAATAGAGTGCAATACCTGCTGGAAGGCGTAGGCGGCAGTATTTGCCCTTTTGCGAGCTCAGACCCATTCCCAATGATAAGATCAGGCTGGATGGATGAAAATGAATGGATATAGCTAATAAAAGAAATAACGATTAAAACCCGACTTTTCTCGTGATTGGTGCTGAACGGTTGGCGAGTTAACCCGACTTTTCCCGTGATTGGCGCAGAATGAGTTAAGTGATTTCCGGGCCGATTTTGGGATTCACCAATGGTCCCTTCTCCTGGATTCGGTTTTAACTAAGAGCAGGATTTAGGAGCGCTGAAAAGCAGTCGTAAGTCGGACATAACAAAACGTACAAGCGCCGTGTTCTGGCTTTATTTGGGAGGAATCAATGAGAGGGGGCGGTCAGTGAGAGGGTCAGTGAGAGGGTCAGTGAGAGGGTCAGTTAGAGAGTCAGTTAGAGAGTCAGTGAGAGGGTCAGTTAGAGAGTCAGTGAGAGGGTCAGTGAGAGGGTCAGTGAGAGGGTCAGTGAGAGGGTCAGTTAGAGAGTCAGTGAGAGGGTCAGTGAGAGGGTCAGTGAGAGAGTCAGTGAGAGGGTCAGTTAGAGAGTCAGTTAGAGGGTCAGTGAGAGGGTCAGTTAGAGAGTCAGTGAGAGGGTCAGTGAGAGGGTCAGTGAGAGAGTCAGTGAGAGGGTCAGTTAGAGAGTCAGTTAGAGAGTCAGTTAGAGGGTCAGTGAGAGGGTCAGTTAGAGAGTCAGTGAGAGGGTCAGTGAGAGGGTCAGTTAGAGAAGGGGTTCCAAAACTTTTCAGGCCGCGACCCAAAAATAACGGGGTCAGAGAGCCGCGACCCCCACTATTATAGGAGGTATAAAAAAAAATGTTGCACATGTTCAAAGGCACACACACTAATAAGCATTGGAGGCTTTTAACCAGGGCCGGACTGGGGAAATCATTCAGGCCAGGAAATATAGTGCAAAATATGGCCCCAGTCAGGCCACTTTTTATGCAAAGTAGATTTTTCTGGGGGGGATTATTACAGGCTAGCATGTGTCAATGATTAGCAACAACATGATGATTAGCTCCTTTTGTGTGTGTGTGAGAGCAAGAGAGAGAGAGAGAGAGAGAGAGAGAGAGAGAGAGAGAGAGAGAGAGAGAGATAGTTGATATATGCCACGCTAGATCTCAGGTCAGATTGATAACCCCAAAAAGTTGTTGTTGTTTATCAAATTACAACTGACCGACAGAAATAGCGAATGCACGTTCCGACCCCCTCCGTCATTGACCAGGTCAAGTGATAGAAGTTGCGAAATCTCTATTTTGTTTGATCACGGGAAGTTTTTATCTAAGTATGACCCTGTCGTTAATCAGATGATTTCCATTTCCCTAATTCGTCACACGGCAACTAGAGAGAGTTACTCGATGAAGCCTCAATGCAACGCTTACTATCTAGAGTCATTATTCTATATCATTTGAATAAGACTAGATTATCTACTTTTTTTTTTTTTTCTTCTCTGTAGTGAGAAGAAAGACATCTGTAATCATTACCTGCAAGCTTGGTGATATTACTTCACTGTCTAATAAGTTTTACTACTGCCAATAGCATATATATATATAATATATAACTTTAGCTGAAAAGCATTAACCAGCAATTGATTCAATCTGTAGTACATGCTGCCAGTACAAATAGTCACCTTCAGAGGAAATCAGGGCGCGGCTGGTATTGCTGGCATTGCTGGCAGGAATCAGTCCAAAAACTCAATGGATAATTATAAAAAGTCATCTTTATTTAAGTTACAAAAAAGGACTGTATTGGAAATGTCCAATACAGTTTAAAAGATTATATAAACAAAACATCTCAAAAACTCTAAGATAGCAATAGTCTAACACGGCTGGTATCTGCAAGCAAAATCCTGCATGTCCAAAACTCTGTAAAATCAAAATCTGTCTGTCTCCAGCGAGCTGGCCTTTTTATAAGGTCTGTCACGTCACGCCATCATCAGTACATAGCTCCAATCATTGTACAGTACGTGTCATATCCCTCCTTCAGTTATTTGTTACTTTGCAGTTACATATCAAATCAAGTAATTCATAAGAATACAATGCCCCTCTGACTAGAGCTCCCTCTTCTTGGCCTTGCATTCCAGCCGGTCACTCCCTTACTGCATGGGGCCTCTTTCGTTCTGACTCACTCTAACAGTAAGAGAAACAGGCAGAACAGTACAGAACAGGCAGAACAGTAAGAGAATGCAGGCAGGACAGGCAAGGGTTATGATACCTTCTGTAGGTATCATCGCCAAGCATATCATTCTTTTTAAGCAGAGAATTATGAAACATATAATTAATATAGCATTATATATATATACCTTTATACCAACAGTATATATGTTTCCATAATTATTACATGTGAAGAATAGTTTATACGGCTATAGTGGCCTCTCTCTTCTCCATGGCCTCACATTCCAGCCGGTTACTCCTTTACTACACATTCTAGGAAAAGGCCCTGCAGTATTGAGATGGAAGCAATACACGGTTCCTCCTGCCTGAATAGTCTATACGCATATACTTAATTATTGGTTATATGTTTACACATCACACATTGTAGTTAAATGTTGTATAATAGCTTTCCCCTCGGTATGGTGATAGGAGGTCAGATACATGGGGGGAAGCACACATTCTTACAGCATCCTCTCTTATATACATGTTAAATGCTCAATATACATTGTTCTGCACATCATTCTCCCCATCATTCTCCCTCTGCTTCATAAAGACAAGGGCTAACTCTGCAGGATAGATAGATCTATGCATTCTGCATTCCATTCCGCGTTTCTTCTCAACTCCTTTCTTTTTTTTTTTTTTGGTCTTTTTCCCCCTCCATTTTCCTCCGATTTTCTCCCATCCCAATGTTAGTCGTATGCCAATTCCCAGTCCCTTCCTGGTCGCTGCGCTTTACCCCCCACAGTCAGATCATTTGGGAGAGTGGAGGCTACCACGTGCTTCCTCCGACACACGTCCAGCCAATCACCGCTTCTTTTCACCTGGCAGCGCGGATTCTCATTGAGAGGGCGTAGCGTGTGGGAGGACCACACTATCCCCCTCACGTCCAATCCGCGCTTAGCAGGCGCCCCGACCGAACTGTAGGAGTCGCTGTTTACAACGACCCGGACCCACCCCGCCAGCTTCTCCCACCCTCTGATACAGCCAATTGTATCAGTGCAGACGGCCAGCCAAGCTGGTGACAACCCCGGAGCTGTGAGCTGGATTCGAACAGGCGAACCAAGCTCACAGCTCCGGGGCTGGTGACGAACGCAATCTCCGCTCGACCACCTAACCGCCCCTTCTCAACTCCTTTCTGACTGGGCATTACCAGCTCAGGCCTAGATACTTGTTCAAAGCGTATATGCATATATATACATATACACATTATATATATATATATATATATATATATATATATATATATATATATATATATATATATATATGAATACATATCACATCTAGACACCTACAGTAACATATGCCTAGTAACATATGCCTAGATTTAAAACAGATATAATAAACCTATTAAATCATACAAGGGACAGAGAGAACAGGATGTCATTATACAAAGTGTCACTCGTTGACTGTGACTCTCAACACCCCCTCTGTCATCTTGTTCTGTCATTTTCCACTGTCTTTCTAGCGTCTGTACGGGGGGACGAGATGGCGATTGCAGGGTCACATGGCTGTGACTCTCCACACCCCCTCTGTCATCTTGGTACCTCGATACCCTGGTAGCCGGCGGGAAGACTTGCATCTGTTGTTCCCTGGCTGGACGGCCAGATAGGATAGGGGCCACGTCGTTGCTTGGTATCCGGCGGGAAGACTTGCATCTGCTGTTCCCGGCCAATGCACCCCCAGTCGTTGTCGTCTGAAGAACACAATGTCATGGTTCTTATGGTCACCCACTCTGACCTCTTGGATCTCTCCCGTAGTTTGAGGTAGGTCGAATTGTCACTTCTCGGGCGACCCCACGGGTCCCCGAGAATTGTAGCAGCAGTCCTCTATCGAAGTGTGGTTGGCCTGGTCGCGTGACCCTGTCCGTAGGCCACGCAGGACATCACAGATATAGTCCACAGAGGACTAATTTCTTTTCTCTCTTTCAGGTCCATTCAGGGCTCTCGTCGCCCTGTAACCTGGGTCCAGGCCGATGTCTCTCTGTCTCCATGTCACAGGATATGCGGGCATAATATCCCCCGTTTCATCGCCTGCCCATTCTCCTCCAATCCTGAGCTCCCGGAGAGCTTCCAGAGAAGGCCTCTTGCTGATAGGTCTCAGTTTGGCCTGCTTAGCTCTCTTGTTCGGTCTAGGAGGTTCGTCCCTTGGGTACCGAACTCTCTCCCTAGATCTTGATCTAGATGAGGACCTTGAGGATGCTCTGGAGCTTGACCTATCCCGATCTTCCTCCATTTCTGAGTTCTGATCTGGGTCAGTATATTCCTGTTTGCTATTCGCTGCATCGTCCACTGACTCCGGGGGACAGCCCCCCCGTCTAAGAATGCTCCTGGCCCGAGATAGGGCAGGTTCTGATCCTTCCGGTCCGAACTGTACTGTCGGTCTCCTTGGTGTATCCTAAGGAGGGAGGTCGGTTCATTCCAGGATCGCAACATATTCACTTTGATCATCTGATCCTTTATAGAGCATACAGCTCTCTCTGCCACCCCGTTCGTATTGGGCTGGTAGGGTACAGAGTATTGGGCCATTAGACCCGCTTCCTCCAGTAGTTTCAGTCCTGCTTTCAGATACTGTTCGCAATGGCTAGTTAGCCAGCTATTCGCTCCTGTTCGCAATGGCTAGTTAGCCAGCTATTCGCTCCTGTTCGCAATGGCTAGTTAGCCAGCTATTCGCTCCTGTTCGCAATGGCTAGTTAGCCAGCTATTCGCTCCTGTTCGCAATGGCTAGTTAGCCAGCTATTCGCTCCTGTTCGCAATGGCTAGTTAGCCTGCTATTCACAAAGTAGAAATTTTTTCTACTTAAGTTCTGACTTTAAGTAAGCATTTAGTTACTTCAAGTTCAAGTGACTTTAGGGCTCCCTAGCCCTTTTAGTCGCGAGTAAACGTCACTTCAAGTGGTTTCTTATGAACCCTCTCTTGTTCCTGATAGATTTTTTTACCTCTTAGGCTGTCTGCTGTGCTTTGCAGACCTCTACGTCACTCATTGTTCCAGATCTCGAGCACTTGGGAGGAGTCTTGGTTGGAGAGGTTTGCTTGCTGATAAGACCAATCTTGAGTAAGGTTTTAACTCAAATCTGTAATAAATTTTACTCCAGAGGCACCTGACAGCAGTTATTTCAGTTCATATTCTTTCGGCTGTTAATACCTATTCAATTAGTATACAGCCCAACTCACTTGAACTCATGTTCTAAGCCCCAGAACCTCCAATCCGTTTTGACAGACCTATAAACCAGTGACTTAGCACCACAGCGTCCTGTATGCTGAAGCTTCCAAGCCCCCACAAATCTGATAGGCCCGTCGGATACAGAGACCCTGATGCTCGCTCTGTCCCCCCGCGTCAAGGTGCTAAGCTTGATGAGAGTTTGCAGAGTCTCAATTTGTATCCATAGGCGCCGGTGAGTGTACATCTCATGCAGCTGATATGGTTGGTACGGGTGCTAACCTACCAAAATAGTTACTGTCAGGTAATCCCTTTTGAATGAAATAGATTACAAATTCTTTCGTCCTCTTTACTCTGGTTTTAGAGAAAAGACAGACATCTTTACATAGTATACTTAAAATGTATACAAAATGAATGTAGTATTCTATGTCATGTTTCTTCCTAAATGACAATAACACTATATATTATTCCTCTCGACAGATGAGCTGAATGTCAAGTGCAGTGTGCACTTGCTTGAGTGTCATGTGTCAGGGCCCCAGAAGGTAAGGATACTATTGATTCTCCTTCCGGGCTTTTAGGAACCTGTCGTCCCAGCATGGCTGTTTCCGCCATCTGTGTGTTTTAAGTTCTGACTTTCTCTGGAAGCTCTCCCCACACTGGCCACAGCAGTAAGGTTTCTCTCCTGTGTGTACCAAGTTGTGTCGTTTAAGGTATGTCTTTTTCTTGAACCTCTTCCCACACTGGCCAAAACCGTAAGGTTTCTCTCCTGTGTGAACCATGCGGTGTTGTTCAAGGTATATCTTTTTCTTGAACGTCTGTCCACACTGGTCACAGCAGTAAGGTTTCTCTCTTGTTCCAGGTTTAGGGAGTTTGTTGGGTGTAAATTCCCCCATTTCGTGTCCAGAGGGAACTCTCATTGAGGGCGGAGCCCTCTTATCCATATACATGGAAGTGGGAGCAGGCAGTGTTCGGCCTGTTTCCTCATATATCCTTCCTTGTCCTGACCGGGGCCACGTAATTTGAGCCCTCTGGTCTGAGTGACTCACTGCTTCCCTTGGTGTTCCCGAGGGACAGACTGTCCGGTTTCTGTACGCCAGCTCCTCCTGAGCTAGCGTCTCTTGCACTAGCATCTGTTGTGCTAGCGTCTTCCGTGCTAGCATCTCTTGTGCTAGCTTCTCTTGAGCTAGCATCAGCTGCGCCAGCTCCTCCTGAGCTAGCGTCTCTTGCACTAGCATCTGCTGTGCTAGCGTCTTCCGTGCTAGCATCTCTTGTGCTAGCTTCTCTTGAGCTAGCATCAGCTGCGCCAGCTCCTCCTGAGCTAGCGTCTCTTGCACTAGCATCTGCTGTGCTAGCATCTTCCGTGCTAGCAGTGCCAACTTCTCCTGTGCTAGCATCTTCTGCGCCAGCTTCTTATGAGCTAGCATCTTCGGCGCCAGTTTCTTCTGAGCTAGCGTCTGCTGTTCACTTCAGCTATGTAGCCTGCGTTCCTGTGGGCTCCGGCTAGGTAGCCCTCAGTTAGCATTCGATTCACTTGTGGCTAGTTAGCCTGCGTTCCTGTAGACTAGGGCTATGTAGCCTCCAGTTAGCATTCAATTCACTTGTGGCTAATTAGCCTGCGTTCCTGTGGGCTCCGTTTTGGTCGCCTCCAGTTAGCATTCAATTCACTTGTGGCTAGTTAGCCTGCATTCCTGTGGGCTCCGTTTTGGTCGCATCCAGTTAGCATTCAATTCACTTGTGGCTAGTTAGCCTGCATTCCTGTGGGCTCCGTTTTGGTCGCCTCCAGTTAGCATTCAATTCACTTGTGGCTAGTTAGCCTGCATTCCTGTGGGCTCCGTTTTGGTCGCCTCCAGTTAGCATTCAATTCACTTGTGGCTAGTTAGCCTGTATTCCTGTGGGCTCCGTTTTGGTCGCCTCCAGTTAGCATTCAATTCACTTGTGGCTAGTTAGCCTGCATTCCTGTGGGCTCCGTTTTGGTCGCCTCCAGTTAGCATGCAATTCACTTGTGGCTAGTTAGCCTGCATTCCTGTGGGCTCCGTTTTGGTCGCCTCCAGTTAGCATTCAATTCACTTGTGGCTAGTTAGCCTGTATTCCTGTGGGCTCCGTTTTGGTCGCATCCAGTTAGCATTCGATTCACTTGTGGCTAGTTAGCCTGCATTCCTGTGGGCTCCGTTTTGGTTGCCTCCAGTTAGCATTCGATTCACTTGTGGCTAGGTAGCTTCCTGTTAGCACCAGCTCGTTAGCCGGCACTCCTGTAGACTAGGGCTATGTAGCCTCCTGTAGCCTCGGGCTAGGTAGCTTCCTGTTAGCACCAGCTCGGTAGCCGATGGTGAGCTAGTTAGCTCTCGTCTGGCTAGGGCCAGTTCACTTGTGTTAGCACTGGCTCGTTAGCCGATGGTGAGCTAGTTAGCTCTCGTCTGGCTAGGGCCAGTTCATTTCCTGTTAGCACTGGCTCGTTAGCCGATGGTGAGCTAGTTAGCTCTCGTCTGGCTAGGGCCAGTTCACTTGTGTTAGCACTGGCTCGTTAGCCGATGGTGAGCTAGTTAGCTCTCGTCTGGCTAGGGCCAGTTCATTTCCTGTTAGCACTGGCTCGTTAGCCGATGGTGAGCTAGTTAGCTCTCGTCTGGCTAGGGCCAGTTAATTTCCTGTTAGCACTGGCTCGTTAGCCGATGGTGAGCTAGTTAGCTCTCGTCTGGCTAGGGCCAGTTCACTTGTGTTAGCACTGGCTCATTAGCCGATGGTGAGCTAGTTAGCTTTTGTCTGGCTTCAGTGTCATTAGAGAGGATTCTCTTGTCTGTCTCCAGTGTCATTAGAGAGAGTTCTCTTTTTCTTTAATCCAACTTTGCGGCTTCAACCGCTCCACCAGCAATGCCCCCACTACGCAGAATTTGCCTTTTAATTTGCCACTGCTTTCCACCGAGGGCCATACAGATCAATATCCTTTGTCTGGTGTATTCTAAAGCGGAAGGTTTTAGCTCCCTAGGTGCTCATAAGAGCACCTTCAATTTTAAGGTTTAAACTCGCTTTTGTAGTCTGTTCATATTCTCTTGGCTGTTATTACCTTTTCAATTAGTTATAAAAGCCCACTCCTAGGGACGCCATGATATATGCCACGCTAGATCTCAGGTCAGATTGATAACCCCAAAATGTTGTTGTTGTTTATCAAATTACAACTGACCGACAGAAATAGCAAATGCACATTCCGACCCCCTCCGTCATTGACCAGGTCAAGTGATAGAAGTTGCGAAATCTCTATTTTGTTTGATCACCGGGAAGTTTTTATCTGACAAGTATGACCCTGTCGTTAATCAGATGATTTCCATTTCCCTAATCCTGTGGCAGAACAGGGTCTCCATTTGTGGGTTCAAATGTCAGGTCCGACACGACCACACACATAACCATCCAGTCGTCATCCCTCTCCTTATTTTGTGGTGATTCCTCCACCGTCAGTTCCCTGTGGTCTAGATCTATGGATTGTTCACGTTGAGAATCTTCATGATTCAACCCTTGCTCTTTAATTGACGCTTCCGTCTTGACCGCACTTTCACACTGCATAAACAGTGTCTCAGGAGGCAGAGCGGTCGTCTGGCAATCAGAGGGTTCCTGGTTCGATTCCAGCTCGTCCCAGGTAGTGTGTCGAAGTGTCCTTGAGCAAGACACATAACCTTTAACTGCTCCAGTTTTGCAGGTTGGCACCCTGCATGGCTGCCTCCACTGTCTGTGGTGTTTAAGCTCTGCCTTCGTCTTGAAGGTCTTCCCACACTGGCCACAGCAGTAAGGTTTCTCTCCTGTGTGTACCATGTGGTGTTGTTTAAGGTGAGTCTTCGCCTTGAAGCTCTTTCCACACTGGTCACAACAGTAAGGTTTCTCTTCTGTGTGTACCGTGTGGTGTTGTTTAAGTTCTGCCTTCGTCTTGAAGGTCTTCCCACACTGGGCACAGCAGTAAGGTTTCTCTTCTGTGTGTACCACGTGGTGACTTTTAAGCTCTCCCTTCGTCTTGAAGGTCTTCTCACACTGGGCACAACAGTAAGGTTTCTCTCCTGTGTGTACCACGTGGTGTCGTTTAAGATCTGCCTTTCTCTTGAAGCTAATGTCACACTGGTCACAGCCGTAAGGTCTCTCTCCTGTGTGTACCATGTGGTGACTTTCAAGATTCCCCTTCGTCTTGAAGGTCTTTCCACACTGGTTACAGCAGTAAGGTTTCTCTCCTGTGTGCACCATGTGGTGTTGTTTAAGTTCTGCCTTCGTCTTGAAGGTCTTCCCACACTGGGCACAGCAGTAAGGTTTCTCTTCTGTGTGTACCACGTGGTGACTTTTAAGCTCTCCCTTCGTCTTGAAGGTCTTCTCACACTGGGCACAACAGTAAGGGTTCTCTCCTGTGTGTACCACGTGGTGTCGTTTAAGATCTGCCTTTCTCTTGAAGCTAATGTCACACTGGTCACAGCCGTAAGGTCTCTCTCCTCTGTGTACCATGTGGTGACTTTCAAGATTCCCCTTCGTCTTGAAGGTCTTTCCACACTGGTCACAGCAGTAAGGTTTCTCTCCTGTGTGCACCATGTGGTGTTGTTTAAGGTGAGTCTTCGTCTTGAAGCTCTGCCCACACTGGTCACAGCAGTAAGGTTTCTCTCGTGTGTGTACCATGTGGTGAACTTTAAGATCTGCCTTTCTCTTGAAGCTAATGTCACACTGGTCACAGCCGTAGGGTCTCTCTCCTGTGTGTACCATTTGGTGACTTTTAAGATCTCCCTTCGTCTTGAAGGTCTTTCCACACTGGCCACAGCAGTAAGGTTTCTTTTCTGTGTGTACCATGTGGTGACTTTTAAGATCTGCCTTTCTCTTGAAGCTAATGTCACACTGGTCACAGCCGTAGGGTCTCTCTCCTGTGTGTACCATGTGGTGACTTTTAAGATCTCCCTTCGTCTTGAAGGTCTTTCCACACTGGCCACAGCAGTAAGGTTTCTTTTCTGTGTGTACCATGTGGTGTTGTTTAAGGTGAGTCTTCGTCTTGAAGCTCCTTCCACACTGGTCACAGCAGTAAGGTTTCTCTCCTGTTCCAATTACCGCCTGCTGTACAGCCGGCAGCTCTGGGTATTGTGATTTGCTTGGTTCTGTGAATTCCTCACTTTCCGCAAGCGTCTCAGGGGACTCTGGGTGTGTTCCCCGTTCTCTTGGGTAGTCTAACCCCCTGCTGGGTGTAGAAACTCCCAATCCATCATCCGAGGGTAATTCCTCGTCCTCGGTGATGTGGGAATGATTGTGAGACATCGTGTTAGTACTGGCTCGTTAGCCGGCGCTGCTGTAGTCTCGGGCTAGGTAGCCTGCTATTCGTTCCAGTTCGCAATGGCTAGTTAGCCTGTGGTGAGCCAGTTAGCCCTTGTCTGGCTAGGGCCAGTTCACTTCCTGTTAGCACTGGCTTGTTAGCCTACATTCCTGTGGGCTCCGTTTTGGTCGCCTCCAGTTAGCATTCAATTCACTTGTGGCTAGTTAGCCTGCATTCCTGTGGGCTCCGTTTTGGTCGCCTCCAGTTAGCATTCAATTCACTTGTGGCTAGTTAGCCTGCATTCCTGTGGGCTCCGTTTTGGTCGCCTCCAGTTAGCATTCAATTCACTTGTGGCTAGTTAGCCGGCATTCCTGTGGGCTCCGTTTTGGTCGCCTCCAGTTAGCATTCAATTCACTTGTTCACTTGTGGCTAGTTAGCCTGCATTCCTGTGGGCTCCGTTTTGGTCGCCTCCAGTTAGCATTCAATTCACTTGTGGCTAGTTAGCCTGCATTCCTGTGGGCTCCGTTTTGGTCGCCTCCAGTTAGCATTCAATTCACTTGTGGCTAGTTAGCCTGCATTCCTGTGGGCTCCGTTTTGGTCGCCTCCAGTTGCCTCAGGCTAGGTAGCTTCCTGTTAGCACTGGCTCGTTAGCCGATGGTGAGCTAGTTAGCTTTTGTCTGGCTAGGGCCAGTTCATTTCCTGTTAGCACTGGCTCGTTAGCCGATGGTGAGCTAGTTAGCTTTGGTCTGGCTAGGGCCAGTTCATTTCCTGTTAGCACTGGCTCATTAGCCGATGGCGAGCTAGTTAGCTCTCATCTGGCTAGGGCCAGTTAATTTCCTGTTAGCACTGGCTCGTTAGCCGATGGTGAGCTAGTTAGCTCTCGTCTGGCTAGGGCCAGTTCATTTCCTGTTAGCACTGGCTCGTTAGCCGATGGCGAGCTAGTTAGCTCTCGTCTGGCTAGGGCCAGTTCATTTCCTGTTAGCACTGGCTCGTTAGCCGATGGTGAGCTAGTTAGCTCTCGTCTGGCTAGGGCCAGTTCATTTCCTGTTAGCACTGGCTCGTTAGCCGATGGCGAGCTAGTTAGCTCTCGTCTGGCTAGGGCCAGTTCATTTCCTGTTAGCACTGGCTCGTTAGCCGATGGTGAGCTAGTTAGCTCTCGTCTGGCTAGGGCCAGTTCATTTCCTGTTAGCACTGGCTCGTTAGCCGATGGCGAGCTAGTTAGCTCTCGTCTGGCTAGGGCCAGTTAATTTCCTGTTAGCACTGGCTCGTTAGCCGATGGTGAGCTAGTTAGCTCTCGTCTGGCTAGGGCCAGTTAATTTCCTGTTAGCACTGGCTTGTTAGCCGATGGTGAGCTAGTTAGCTCTCGTCTGGCTAGGGCCAGTTCACTTGTGTTAGCACTGGCTCGTTAGCCGATGGTGAGCTAGTTAGCTCTCGTCTGGCTAGGGCCAGTTCACTTGTGTTAGCACTGGCTCGTTAGCCGATGGTGAGCTAGTTAGCTCTCGTCTGGCTAGGGCCAGTTCACTTGTGTTAGCACTGGCTCGTTAGCCGATGGTGAGCTAGTTAGCTCTCGTCTGGCTACAGTGTCATTAGAGAGGATTCTCTTGTCTGTCTCCAGTGTCATTAGAGAGAGTTCTCTTTTTCTTTAATCCAATTTTGCGGCTTCAACCGCTCCACCAGCAATGCCCCCACCACGCAGAATTTGCCTTTTAATTTGCCACTGCTTTCCACCGAGGGCCATACAGATCAATATCCTTTGTCTGGTGTATTCTAAAGCGGAAGGTTTTAGCTCCCTAGGTGCTCATAAGAGCACCTTCAATTTTAAGGTTTAAACTCGCTTTTGTAGTCTGTCCATATTCTCTTGGCTGTTATTACATTTTCAATTAGTTATAAAAGCCCACTCCTAGGGACGCCATGATATATGCCACGCTAGATCTCAGGTCAGATTGATAACCCCAAAATGTTGTTGTTGTTTATCAAATTACAACTGACCGACAGAAATAGCGAATGCACGTTCCGACCCCCTCCGTCATTGACCAGGTCAAGTGATAGAAGTTGCGAAATCTCTATTTTGTTTGATCACCGGGAAGTTTTTATCTGACAAGTATGACCCTGTCGTTAATCAGATGATTTCCATTTCCCTAATCCGTCACACGGCAACTAGAGAGAGTTACTCGATGAAGCCTCAATGCAACGCTTACTATCTAGAGTCATTATTCTATATCATTTGAATAAGACTAGATTATCTACTTCTTTTTTTTTACTTCTCTGTAGTGAGAAGAAATACATCTAAGTAATCAAGTAATTTATAAGAATACAATGCCCCTCTGACTAGAGCTCCCTCTTCTTGGCCTTACATTCCAGCCGGTCACTCCCTTACTGCATGGGGCCTCTTTCATTCTGACTCACTCTAACAGTAAGAGAAACAGGCAGAACAGTAAGAGAATGCAGGCAGAACAGTAAGAGAATGCAGGCAGGACAGGCAAGGGTTATGATACCTTCTGTAGGTATCATCGCCAAGCATATAATTCTTTTTAAGCAGAGAATTATGAAACATATAATTAATATAGCATTATATATATATATAATATATAACTTTAGCTGAAAAGCATTAACCAGCCATTGATTCAATCTGTATAGTCACCTCCAGGAATTTTGCAGGGCGCGGCCAGTCTCTTGGCCCATTGCTGGCAGAAAGCAGTGCTCGAACTCAATGGATTATAAAAAGTCATCTTTATTTAAGTTACAAAAAAGGACTGTATTGGAAATGTCCAATACAGTTTAAAAGATTATATAAACAAAACATCTCAAAAACTCTAAGATAGCAATAGTCTAACACGGCTGGTGTCTGCAAGCAAAATCCTGCATGTCCAAAACTCTGTAAAATCAAAATCTGTCTGTCTCCAGCGAGCTGGCCTTTTTATAAGGTCCGTCACGTCACGCCATCATCAGTACATAGCTCCAATCATTGTACAGTACGTGTCATATCCCTCCTTCAGTTATTTGTTACTTTGCAGTTACATATCAAATCAAGTAATTCATAAGAATACAATGCCCCTCTGACTAGAGCTCCCTCTTCTTGGCCTTGCATTCCAGCCGGTCACTCCCTTACTGCATGGGGCCTCTTTCGTTCTGACTCACTCTAACAGTAAGAGAAACAGGCAGAACAGTACAGAACAGGCAGAACAGTAAGAGAATGCAGGCAGGACAGGCAAGGGTTATGATACCTTCTGTAGGTATCATCGCCAAGCACATCATTCTTTTTAAGCAGAGAATTATGAAACATATAATTAATATAGCATTATATATATATACCTTTATACCAACAGTATATATGTTTCCATAATTATTACATGTGAAAAATAGTTTATACGGCTATAGTGGCCCCTCTCTTCTCCATGGCCTCACATTCCAGCCGGTTACTCCTTTACTACACATTCTAGGAAAAGGCCCTGCAGTATTGAGATGGAAGCAATACACGGTTCCTCCTGCCTGAATAGTCTATACGCATATACTTAATTATTGGTTATATGTTTACACATCACACATTGTAGTTAAATGTTGTATAATAGCTTTCCTCTCGGTATGGTGATAGGAGGTCAGACACATGGGGGGAAGCACACATTCTTACAGCATCCTCTCTTATATACATGTTAAATGCTCAATATACATTGTTCTGCACATCATTCTCCCCATCATTCTCCCTCTGCTTCATAAAGACAAGGGCTAACTCTGCAGGATAGATAGATCTATGCATTCTGCATTCCATTCCGCGTTTCTGCCGTGTTTCTTCTCAACTCCTTTATGACTGGGCATTACCAGCCCAGGCCTAGATACTTGTTCAAAGCGTATATGCATATATATACATATACACATGTATATATATATATATATATATATATATATATATATATATATATATATATATATATATATATATATATATATATATATATATATATATATATATATATGAATACATATCACATCTAGACACCTACAGTAACATATGCCTATATTTAAAACAGATATATACAATACACCTATTAAATCATACAAGGGACAGAGAGAACAGGATGTCATTATACAAAGTGTCACTCGTTGACTGTGACTCTCAACAATAGTTCTCCAACTTGTGTGAGTTGCAGTGATCTCCTGGTTGTTCCCCACCTAGGTTATCTAACTATTGCGCTGCTGCAACTAGAAACACTGTCCTGGCCTGCTTCTAAGTTCAGTGGCCTGACTGCAAATATATATATTTTTTTTTAAATCATCTGGCGACCCCCCCCCCCCCCCCTGCGGCGGCTCGCGACCCTCCTGTGGGTCGCGACCCCGACTTTGGGAACCCCTGAGTTAGAGAGTCAGTGAGAGGGTCAGTAAGAGGGTCAGTGAGAGGGTCAGTTAGAGAGTCAGTGAGAGGGGGCGGTCAGTGAGAGGGTCAGTGAGAGGATCAGTGAGACGGTCAGTGAGAGGGTCAGTGAGAGGGGGCGGTCAGTGAGAGGGGGCTGTGTGGCATCGCTGGAAAGTAGGTAATTTCATAACCGTTGAATGATTAACAGGCTTGTAAACCTTCTGTGTGGCTGAGTGTGTAGTTTATTTCCATAATTAGGATGCTATGGGAGTTCTGTGTGTGGGCCAGCCTGGGTGCAGACTAGAGGACGGTGACTGGCATGGGAGCATATCAATGTTCCCATGTCCAATATTCCCCAGTTCAATACACACAGCTTGAGGCTCCCTGAACTCCCTAGTGGCCATTTTTTATAACACTTTTCTTTATTGGGCTATATTATTATCGCTTTTTTTCCCCCTCACTGACCCTCTCATTGGCCCTGTTCAGATGAAAATTTGATTTGGCGAGTGTGACCATGAGTGGTCATCAGGCATCTATGCACTTCAAATAAAAAGCCACAATATCGATGGGATGTCAACAAGTCGCATTTTGAATCCCATGGTTGGCGGCGAACAAGCCTCGCCGTTGAGCGAGAGCAGAGCCCAGAGCAATAAAAGCGAGAGAAAATCAGAACATGTTTGATTAAATCAGCGAGAGCAAAACAAAACAACAACAAAAAAGCCCAAATAGAAAGTTTGTTGTCCCTTTTTTTCTCTCTAAGCTGTTATTTTCACCTTAGGGTCAACGAGGACGCGGTAAGGGGTTGTTTTTGGTTGGCGCCTGACTGGATGCCAGGGTCTATCCCTGTAACTTAATAGCTGTAGCTGTCTGTCTTCATGTAGAGACCTAGGAGATGTTTACGCTTACAGCTATGGAACCTCGCTTCGAAACCCGGCACTCGAAGAACGGCGAAAGAGAGCCAAATATAGTGTATATACACAACACACACACACCTCGGAGCATGTAAACGCGGGCCACAGTGCGTGGGCTATGCCTTCCGTGTGATGCTAGCGCTCTCGACAGGACGTGCCGAAGTCATCGCCGACTGCCACAGATTATCATCGCATTGAATGTTAAGAGTGTGGACATTATGCTGCAAGAATAGCCCACAAGCAAATAACAACAAAACAACATAGCTTCCTTGTCCACTTAAAGTACACACTGTATTGCACTACCACCCCTGCAGGACTTATACAATAGGAGGGGCAAATCCAGAGCCTGTAGAATAATGAAGGACCCTCACCACCCCAACAACAGCTTGTTCAAGCTGCTGCGGTCAGGCAAGCGCCTCCGTATATACGCAGCAAGAACAGAGAGACTAAGGCTCAGCTTATTCCCTCAGGCCATCAGAACAATGAACACACCTCTCCACACACATACACAAACACAACATTCTGCACTCGCTCACACACAAACGCACCATAGATCACTTTAAACACACTAAAGGGAAAAGGGACACTATAACTTGTTGTGATTGTTGCATAGTATAGTTAGTAACAGTACATATAGCATAGGGACATAGAAGTAAAACTGCACATTGTATAGGAGTGTACTGTACATACATAGGATCCAGTGCCTTTAAGTGATTTATTAACAGGTCTATTTATCATGTCTATTCTAGTTATCTTATTATTATTACTACTATTACTATTGTTTTATTGCACAATCGTAGCGGGCATGGCCAACCGCATTTCACTATGCCCTGGTATATATGTGATGAATAAACTCTTGAATCTTGAATCTTGATGAACTGCGTAATCTTTTATATGTCCTCTAATGTCTTAGATACAGTACACCTATCTCATCTCTCATACAAATCCATTGCTCTAAACAATTTCCCTCATTATTCACAGTTAATTGCTCAAGCTAACGATAATAGAAAAACATTTCTCGCTTGAGTTCAATATATATATGTGCTACTGTAGAATTAAAAAGTTTTGGTCTCATTCCAAATGCTGAGGTATTACCTTTGGCCGCTGTATGACATGTCGGCAATGGACCTGTCTCAAAACCCTGCCCTCTTTTCTTGATCCTCCAATCACAGCTGTCGCTTACCTCTGACTTCCTCGTACAAACAAACAAACAAAGTTTGTACGAGGAAGTCAGAGGTAAGCGACAGCTGTGATTGGAGGATCAAGAAAAGGGGCAGGGTTTGAGACAGGTCTATTGCACTGCCGTTGCTTTTCAAGTATAAATAACGTTGAACCTTCACATATCATAGAGCACCGTTGAATAATGCATGGTTGAAATTACAGTTGCTGTGATCTGTTGTATCAGGCCGGCCCAGGAATTGATCACAGCCTATAATTCCCTCTGTCTGTCTGTCCCAACGCTGGCCAAGACTCCCATAAGAGAATCTGCTTTGTCACCTTTAAATGGTGACCAAAGAAAAGTATCCCACCGCGAGTCTGAATGGCAACACACTATACCTGCACAATACCACACTATACCTGCACAATACCACTATACCTGCACAATACCACACTATACCTGTACAATACCACACTATACCTGCACAATACCACACTATACCTGCACAATACCACTATACCTGCACAATACCACACTATACCTGTACAATACCACACTATACCTGCACAATACCACACTATACCTGTACAATACCACACTATACCTGCACAATACCACACTATACCTGCACAATACCACACTATACCTGCACAATACCACACTATACCTGTACAATACCACTATACCTGCACAATACCACACTATACCTGTACAATACCACACTATACCTGCACAATACCACACTATACCTGCACAATACCACACTATACCTGTACAATACCACACTATACCTGTACA
Source organism: Notolepis coatsorum (assembly GCF_963971535.1). Lineage (NCBI taxonomy): Eukaryota > Metazoa > Chordata > Actinopteri > Aulopiformes > Paralepididae > Notolepis > Notolepis coatsorum. The sequence continues at coordinate 61,333,878 of NC_140181.1, forward strand.
ATACCACACTATACCTTCACTGTACCTGCACAATACCACACTATACCGGCACAATAACATACTGTACCTGCACAATACCACACTATACCTGCACAATACCACACTATACCTGTACAATAACATACTGTACTTGCACAATACTACACTATACCTGCACAATACCACACTATACCTGTACAATACCACACTATACCTGCACAATACCACACTATACCTGCACAATACCACACTATACCTGCACAATACAGTACCTGCACAATACCACACTATACCTGCACAATGCCACACTATACCTGTACAATACCACACTATACCTGCACAATGTCACACTTTACCGGCAAAATACCACACTATACCTGCTCAATAACATACTATAAATAAATAAATAAATAATAATAGAAATAAACTTTATTTGTATACTGTAAAGTAGCACCTTTCATACAGAAATTGCAGCTCAAAGTGCTTCACAGCAGTAAAAAAAGACAGGCATAAAATTAGCATAAAGTGCAGAGATATAAACATCATTGGTTACAGACATATAAAACGAGCATAAACAAGATTTTAAAAAGATAGCAGCAAGGAAAGACAAATCACAGTTTTTCACATTAGGATCTAACAACCCAATAGCCTCTGTTTAAAATAATCTGTTGATTCAGTTTTAAAATAAGCAGTAATAAAAATTATAAAATAGAATAGACAGAGTAAAAAAGTGCAATAAAATAGTTAGTGAAATAGAATAGACAGTAAAATGATGCAGTACTGCAGTGCGATAAAATTGTTCAATAAAATAAAATAGCCCTCATTTATAATACAATAATCAGTGTTGAGGTACAGTAATGAGTCTAGGCGGCCTAACAGAGCAGTGCATCTCTCTTAACACTTTATAGAACAGAGCAGTGCATCACTAACACTTTAAGTTTCTTTACAAAGTTCAGTTCTAAATGACCTTATAGAACAACAGAGCAGTGCATCGCTCTTAACTTAACAATAGAGCAGTGCATCACTCTTAACACTTTGAGTTTCTTTACAAAGTTCAGTTCTAATTTGCTTTATAGAACAACAGAGCAGTGCATCACTCTTAACACAGCGGAAATGGTGTTCAGTTCTAAATTACAGTGCATAAGAGGTAGTAAGATACAATTAGCATAGAACTGACACATGCATTTGACAGGAAGTGCATAAAAGTAGGCAGGATAAGAATAGTGCAGGCAAAATAAAAAATTTGTCAAAATATCAAGTCTCCCTGATGTTTAATTTAAATGCCTGAGCAAAGAGACTATACCTGCACAATACCACACTATACCGGCATAATACCACACTATACCTGCACAATACCACACTATACCTGCACAATACCACACTATACCTGCACAATAACTGCACAATACCACACTATACCTGCACAACAACACACTATACCTATTACCTACACAATAACACACTATACCTGCACAATAACATACTATACATGCACAATAACATACTATACCTGCACAATAGCGCACTATACCTGCACAATAATATACTATACCTGCACAATATCTGCCCAATACCACACTATACCTGCACAATAACACACTATACCTACACACTACCACACTATACCTTCACAATACCTGCACAATAACATACTATACCTGCAGAATACCACACTATGCCTGCACAATACCACACTATACCTGCACAATACCACACTATACCTGCACAATAACATACTATACCTGCACAATATCTGCACAATACCACACTATACCTGCACAATACAACACTATACTCACACAAGTGTTTGAGTCTGGGAAATGATGCCTTTGGAAAATCCAGAAATAAGCAGCATACCTGGATGGAGAATATATATACGAGCCATAACCCACCAGCCATCTGGTCCTAGCTCCAGGACATTTCTGCTCTGTTCAACCCACCAAGTTTGATTTCTTTACACATTGATCAACCAGAGAATTCTCTCAAGGTAATGCCAAACCCCTTTCTGTGTGCAGAAACATACACATAAACAAACCATCTTATGTCATCAAAGGATGCCTGTGTTCAATTAAAATGAAGGAAATAGGACAGGTTGTCTGGGCTGACAATACAAGCAGCACTCCCCCAATTTATTATAACCATGAACTGAAAGAGAAAAACAGACTGCACTTCCCCTTGATTTAGCCAAGCAGGGTGGCACTCTGAGACAGAAAAGGCTTTAACAAACACAGGTCTAATCAAATGATTTGCGGACAACGAGGTACACAAAATGTCAAATATGGGACCTTGATTTTGAAAGATAACATCCTGGTAAGCAATGAGTATTATTTCTCTGGTCATTTTGATTAATTTTAAGATTTAATGGCAACACTTCAGGGTCTTTAGGTTGTTGTCACATATTTTGTTACTTACTGTATAATAGCCGTCGAGAATGCAGTCGAGAATGCAGCTGTGACCGCGTCCCCGACCGCCAAGAACCTTGGTGTTGTCCTCGACGACCAGTTGAACTTCTCTGCTCACATCGCAGCGACAACCAGAACCTGCAGATTCCTCCTGAGCAACGTCAGAAGGATACGCCCCTTCCTGACAAAAGAAGCCACCCAACTCCTCATCCAATCAACAGTCATCTCCCGCCTCGACTACTGCAACGCACTGCTAGCTGGCCTCCCGGCCACTGCCACCAAGTCTCTTCAACTCATTCAAAACGCAGCGGCCCGCCTGATATCAAACCTACCGAAGTCGGCCCATGTCACCCCACTTCTTAGGGACCTGCACTGGCTCCCCATTGCTGCACGTATCCGCTTCAAGGCCCTCGACCTAGCATACCGTGCAGCAAAGGGAACCGCTCCCGCCTACCTCCGGTCAATGGTCTCTAACTACACACCCTCAAGACCCCTATGCTCTGCATCTTCTGGCCGCCTCAGACCTACTCCTATCCAAGCTCCCGGAGGGTCATCAAAGAGAAGCCGCCTATTCTCAGTCCTTGCCCCACAATGGTGGAATGAACTACCCATCCCAGTTAGGACAGCCGAATCCCGTCCAATCTTTCGCCGTCGACTAAAGACTCACTTCTTCAACCATTATCTGAAATGAAAAAAAAAAAAAAAAAAATCTAACCCTGACTAACCTTACTGTCATGCACTTGTCCTAATAAACTAACCTACACTGTAACACGCAACACTTGATGAACATTGTTACTCAGCTGATAGAGTTGTACCCTTCTTGCTGTCTTGTCGTACAGAACTTGTAAGTCGCTTTGGATAAAAGCGTCAGCTAAATGACTAAATGTAAATGTAAATGTAAATGTATAATATGGATAAATATGTGTACCTGTTTAACCATAACTGTATTCCTGAACCGGGTTGTTGTGAGTGCCCCAACCCGTTCAGTAAGTACAGATGCAGCGCTGAAAAATCGAACCTCTCCTGCTCATCTGCTGCTCCTCTCCTGCTATTCTCCTGCTGTGATTTTGTGACTCCTATTGTTCTGGACCGGGCCAGAGTTCACACCTCCACTGCCTTCCACAGGCTGGGGAGATTTTCATCTTACATTTTTATTCGTCCCAAACGCCCCAGCTCCATCCGATTCCTTCTCTTTTTTCACTGTTTACTTATCATGCATTGCAGCACTAATATATGGGCAGTACCCCAAGTCAGACTGCCCATATAAAAATTATCTTGGTGGTCTGAGGGTAGTAGCCCCGACCCCCTACCTGGGGAAGCACTTAAGTCAAGTACCCTCCCTTTGTTCACATTGGGACCCAGCCACCAGCCCCCGAAAATTAACACCTGCTAGACTTAAGCGGCACACAAGCAGCACACAAGCAGCACACAAGCAGCAGAATTTATCTGAATTTTGAGTGATGCATCTTTACATGCAAGTCCCGGCAGGAGGAAAGAATAAGACGTTTCCAAAGTAAATTATATTTATTTAATAAAAGGGGAATGGAACCCATAAACACAAATTGGCACAAGGGAAGGGAGAACAAAACAGGGATATACAATAAGACAAAGCAAAGTGAAGGATAACACTAAACAATAACCCCAGTCACAGGGGGAAAACAAGAGGGAACAAGACACAATCAAAACTCACCTGGCATGGGAAACTGGTAAGACAAGTGTGACCCACAACAGAGGCACCAGGCTGAACCAACAGTTCACACAGACAATTCAACGATAGTGGCAAAAGGCTATGAGCAGGATCTCAGGTGTTATCCACCCGCCCCTTAATGAGTAATTGCCCTCAGCTGTAGTCATCATTGGGCACTCAGCAGACTCTACAGGAAGGGGCAGGTTGTACCTGAGAAGGGGGAAACAGAAAAGGGGGTTACTAACAAAAACACAGCACCATACTATATATAAATACAAAATAACTTACCTATACTAACCTGACCTGCTGATGTTTACCATGTAAATACAATACTAATAATACGGTACATAAATACAATATTAATGACCAAAGTACCTACGGGACAGTTGTAGACCTAAGAGGATACCGTTGTTTGATGTCCTTTTCAAACTAGAAACACTATCATGATGAACATTCCAATGGATTTATTTCCACACACCATGTTCAGAAAGGTTCCTTGCCTCTATGTTAGCAAACAAAGTCACACATACAGTATACTGTATGTAACAGAATGTAGAACTGTGTAGATGGTCTATGTCGTATTCGATTTAAAGAGAATAATCTTCAGGACGAGGAGATTGCATTAAGATGTTTATTCAAGGTAAGCATTAAGTAATCATGAGTGTAACTCCATCCACGGCTGGCAGCCAACTGACTGTCAGGACCCCTTGTGCAGGTATTCATAATAGGAAGGTGCGCCTGGCGCGCCTGTCGTAAAATGAGATATTCAAAGCATGAATATTACATCCTCCTTCTTTTAAAGAAAGCTTTATAAGCTATGAACAAAATTGAAATAAAGAAGGTTGTGCAATACTCTGTAAGAGTTTCTTTGTAAACAATAACCATGTGCGTTACATGTGTCAGGACCAGGCAATGTAAACAGGTAAGATTAATATGTTAAACATAAGGATTCTTGTATCAAAGGTATTACAGTTCGTATTGTGTGCCCTCTTATTCTGGAAAGTCTGCTTTAATATTCGAATACTTCAGCTGTGAATAAGGTATGTATTCAAGGCTTATTTGGTCGTGTGTCTCACCACTCTTACCATATGCAGCTCTTATTTGTAGAATTAGCTTGCTAACAAAATGGGACTATATCGACAAGTAAGCAGGGTAAGTAGGTCATAGATTCAACACATATAGTAAGTCATCATTTCAGCATACATTAATATTTTGTTACATTTCACCACCCTTTTTTTCTTTTCAATGGGGTAAACGGTGTTATAATAGGGCAGCGATCCGCCTGCACCCTGTACATTTATAGGTCTAAAACGTCCCGAGGCTTCACTGCTCGGCCGGATCTGGTGTAGTATGAAGCTGAGTTCTCTTCTGAGTCCTCTGACAGTTCAGGGTCGTTGGTCTCCGGCGGTTGATCGACGCTCTCTGGACTTGGCATACCGTCGCTGTCCTGGAAGTGTTCCTCTTTTGTGTCCCTCAGGTGCCTGCGGTTGCGGCGGTATTCGCGTCCATCTTGGGTGCGAACGTGGTATGACCGCGCACTGTCGGCTGGTTGTATGACTACTGCTGGCCTCCAGCGTCCATGTTCTTGGAGCCTGACAGATTCACCACAATGTAGTGGGGGCAGTGGTCTAGCTGACCTGTCATAGTATTTCTTCTGGTGCTGTTGTCTCTGCACTCGCTTGTCATGTCCATCTTTGGGGCTTACTACCCCTGGCCGCAGCTCGGGAGGGTTGAGCGTAGCCTGCGGCTCATCAACAGCTGTGCCGGCGATTTGAAGTTGTCGACTGGGGTGTTACGATACTCCAGGAGGCTTAGGTACGGGTCTCTTCCGTCTGCCTTAGCCTTGTCCATGAGTGATTTTGCCGTCTTCACAGTTCTCTCCGCTAGTCCGTTGCTTTGCGGATAATGTGGGCTTGACGTGACGTGTGTAAACTCCCACGACTTGGCGAATGCCTCGAACTCTTTAGACTTGTATTGTGGTCCGTTGTCTGAGACTATGGTCTCTGGGACGCCATGCCTGGCACAGGCTGCCTTTAGCTTGTGGACAACAGCTGCCGATGTGGTGCTGTGAAGTCTGTCTAGTTCAAAGAATCTGCTGTAATAGTCGACGGTCACAACATAGTCCTGGTTGTTCCAGTTAAAGAGATCTGTGCCTACAACCGGCCAGGGCCGGTCTGGGATACGATGAGGCATCATAGGCTCCTTGGTGTTTGATGGGCGGCGCTCTTGGCATATTGAGCACTTCTCCACGACTTGCTCTATATGTCTACCCATTCCAGGCCAGAACATGATGTCTCATGCTCTCAGTTTGCATTTTTCCATTCCCATGTGGCCTGCATGGATCTTGATCAGCATCTCTCCTCTGAGGCTGGTAGGGATGACTATTTTCTCCCCTTTGAAAATGATTCCATTCGTTTTGGATAGTTCATCTCGGTGATTCCAGTATTCAGTGATGTTCTGGGGGCATTGTTTTCTTTCCTCAGGCCATCCCTCCAGGATAGCCTGGCTGAGCAGCTTTAGCTGTGTGTCATTGTCTGTTGTTTCTCTGATCTCCTGTAGCCTGTTGTCGTGCACAGGTAAGCTGTTGTATACCATGTGTACCTGAAGGTCCATCCCTTCACTGAGACCGTCGTCGTGAGAGGTGAGTGATTTCCTGGACAGCGTGTCGGCAACTGGGATGTCTTTCCCAGGGCGGTGCACGATCGTGAAGTTGTACTTGTGTAGTTGTAGTATCATCCTCTGTAACCGCGGTGGGGCTGCGGCGATCGGCTTCTTCATGATCGACTCCAGGGGCTTGTGGTCAGATTGCACCATAACATGGCGACCGTAGGCATATTGGTGGAAGCGTTTGAATCCATAATGGACTGCGTTAATCTCCTTTTCGATTTGTGCGTAGTTGACCTCGCTGTCCGTGAGTGATCTGGATGCGTAGCTAATGGGCCTTCCTTCCTGCATCAGCACGGCACCCAGACCATACTTTGATGCGTCCACTTGCAAGCTGAGCTCCTTATCTGGGTCAAAGTAAATGAGGACTGGCCCCGGTTCACTGGTAAGTATGTCTTTCATCTTTTGGAATGCAGCGTCGTGCTGCGCGTCCCACAGGAACTCATTCGATTGTTTAAGCAGCTGTCTCATGGGTGCGTTGATCTCGGAGAGGCTCGGGGCAAATTTCGCCAGATAGTTGACCATACCTAGCACGGTCTCCAGTTCTGCACGGCTCTTTGGCTCCTTGATGGCAGCTATCTTGCCTGGGTCAGGCTTCATGCCGTCAGCTGAAAGGACGTGGCCGAAGTAGCTCACTTCGGTGGCTCCGATGGTGCACTTGTCTGCGTTGAGCCGAACGCCTCTCTCCCGTGATCTCACCAACATTGCATGTAGATTCTTATCGTGTTCCTCTCTGGTCGCGCCATATACAAGGATGTCGTCTACTATAGCTGCTACTCTGTTCAGTCCCTCGTATGTCTCGTCGATTTTCCGTTGGAACTCGTCCTGGGCAGAAGCGAGCCCAAATGGTAATCGTAGGAATCTGTATCGTCCAAACGGTGTGTTGAACGTCGTCAGCTTCGATGATTCTGTGGAGAGCTTGATGGACCAGTATCCCGACCTTGCATCCAGTACGCTGAAATAGCGTGCGCCTGTTAGTCTGGGTGTGATGTCCTCTAGTGTCGGCAGAGGGTAGTGCGGGCGCTTGATAGCCTTGTTTAGCTCCTTAGGGTCCAAACATAGTCTGAGCTTGCCTGTGCGTGGTTTCTCAACAATGACCAGTGCACTGACCCACTCCGTTGGTTCGATGACTTTAGCGATGATCTGTGTGTCTTCCATACTCTGTAGCTCCTTCTTTAGTCAGCCACGCAGGGCGATCGGTGTCCTTCTCAGTGGGCAGACTACTGGCGTGGCGTCTGGGTCTATATGGATGTGACACTCTCCTGGGAATAGTCCTATCCCTTTAAACACGTCGTGGTATTCTTCCATGATGGTCTGTTTATCTGTGTATGCATTTACTGACAACACTAGTTTAATGAGGTCCATATTCAGGCATGCCTGTAAACCTAGAACTGGGGGTGCCTGAGTGTCTACTATGTAAAAGTCTAACAACATGTCACGCTCTTTGTATTTACACTTTAACGTGCATGTGCCCTTTACCACTAGTTTCTCTCCACCATATCCTGTCAGTCTGCGTGAAGTAGGCTGTACTTTGCGTTTATCTTGTAAACTGTGATACTCTCTCAAAGGAATTACATTTACTTGTCTAGCTTAAATTTAAGCTCTGTGCCTTGTTTTCCTACTTGTATGTCTGCGAACGCTTGTTCTGTTGCATCAAACCGTCTGTCTGTCACGGTGTCTACATAAAGTTCGTCTGACTCTTCTCCTGACTCAGAGCGCATGCTAATCTCGTGTACTGACTTTTTCTGGAAACTACCGGCCCTGCAGACTTTAGCAAAGTGGTTCCATTTTCCACACTTCGTGCATTGTTTCCCCCTAGCTACACAGTTATCTCCTTCCTTGTGAGCTCTACTCCCACAGTATCCACAGTTCTTACGTGTGTCTGTGTCGCTCGCTCTGTTCGCTCTCTCTGTCCACTCTGTTCTGGGGCGGTACCTCTGTGCGCTATACTTCTGTTCATGTCTGTGCACCTCGTGCACGAGCTGCTCCTGCGCGCTGCTCGTGGCGCCAGTAAAGCTCTTTATCTGTGATTGTGCTAGCTCGTGGGCTCTAGCTATATCTACCGCTTTGTCTAACGACAAGTCTGATCCAACGTTTAATAGTTTCTCTCTTACTTTTGCTGAGTGTATGCCAAACACTATGCGGTCTCTAACCATCTCATCATTGTTCACATATGCACAGTCCTTCACGAGTAGTTTCAATGCAGTGACAAATTGTTCAAATGACTCGCTAGGTTGCTGGGTTTTTTCATGGAATTTGTACCTAGCGAAAATCGTATTCCTCCTTGGAAGTACGTATGCTTCGAAATTGTCATAGTAGCTCTTCAATACCTTTGAGAGTCCATGTGTTGTAAATGTCTCTCCCTTTTTCTCCGCTCCACAGTAGCAGGTAGCTACATTTCTCGTCCTCTCCTTTCTTCTTGAGTGGGCCCGAAAACATTAGCTCCGCGTGCTGCCTGAACTTCTTCCATTCTCCCGGTAAGTCCAGAGAATCCCAATTCATCCGTGGCGACGGGACTCCGTTGATATCCATGTTCACCCCACTTCTGACACCATGTTGTATTCGATTTAAAGAGAATAATCTTCAGGACGAGGAGATTGCATTAAGATGTTTATTCAAGGTAAGCATTAAGTAATCATGAGTGTAACTCCATCCACGGCTGGCAGCCAACTGACTGTCAGGACCCCTTGTGCAGGTATTCATAATAGGAAGGTGCGCCTGGCGCGCCTGTCGTAAAATGAGATATTCAAAACATGAATATTACAGTCTACACAGTTCTACATTCTGTTACATCGTAAATGTAAGAAGCAGATTTTTGTGGCGAGTATAAATATAAATAGAACACGTGGCTGGCTGGTCTGACCAGCGTACTGCAAAGGCCTTCCTGTAGCCTATCTTGCAGAAACCATCATGAAAGAATAAAAAAATGTAGCTATTGTAACAAACCCACTGTTTAAGTGTTCCGTTATGTAACGTTTCTAGTTTCCAAACGTTATTGATGACTCTCGAGACTCTCAGTCTTTGTTTATTCAACAGTTCTCAGTTACAGGCTGCAGTGCACGAGTGACTCATCCCTATAGCTTCCCATGCCTCAAGAGAGCGCACCCTGGGTGCCACACCCTCTTATACCTTCCCCAGGTCAGCCCCTGCCCCCTCGCCTTTGTCAACCCGTGGCTGACCAACCGACCCAAATCCCAGGGGCGCTACACTATGAACCCTTTTGTGTGATTTGTCTTAGACTATCTTGGTATCCAATCTTGCCTCCTAGTTGTCCAAATTGGCTTCCTATTCCTTTGATTAGGTTGTCAATGCAGTTTTCTTATCAGTCTTGGACTATGGTGATGTACTAGCATGCTGCGGCCTCAACCTGGACTCTGTCTGTATTTCTGCCCTCAGATTCATCACTAATGATAGATACAACACTCATCACTGTTGTCACGATCAGGACTCAAGCCTGCCAGATGAGGAGCAATCAGCGCAGCTGCAAGGGATCACCTCATCAGGCAGGCTCTATATCACCTGGCAGATCCAGTCATCCTGTGTCGCAGTGTTAAACTGCCTTCCCAGGTACGACGTCTCGACCTGAAGCTCTGCTACCCGCTCTTGTTGAATTCCCTGTTCTAACCTCCCTCTCTTGTGCCCAAGGACATCCGTTCCAGTGTCAACCAGGACCTCCGTTCCAGCGTGCCCGTCTCGACCCCCTGGTGCTTGACTACGGAGTTCCTGCTATCAACCCCGACACAACCAGTGTCTCCCATCCTCTCATACTGCATGAGGAGTGCACCTACTCAAGGACCATCTCGTACTGCCCAAGGAGTACCCCTGTGCTACCCCCCCAAGAACATTCATCCCCGACTGTTGAACATTCTTACAGTTGTTACTTGTCTGTTTGGGGGGAACTATTAAAACACACTAAACCGCTCCATTCTCTCTCCTCCTGTGTTCGCTATTGGGCTCCACAAGAACCCCTTTTCCTCACAGAACACTGCGACCATGACTTCGAACCCAGCGCCACAGGACGCCGGGGAATGGAGCAGGAACATCCAGGCCGCCGTCAGCGGACACGCCATTCTGGTAAATAAACACACACAACTACTGGAGGAAGCCATGTCCCAGCTCCGCACCCTCACGCTCAGCTCCACGGAGCGAGACAAACAATTCGAACAATTCACTGCATATGTGGCATCCCAGCTAGTCGTTCCCCCCGTTGTCTCTCCACCCGTGGTGTCTCCACCTGTTGCATCCCAGTACAGGGAGCCCCACGTACCCGCGCCAGAGCGTTACGACGGAAACATTGCCAAGTGTCGTGCCTTTCTCTACCAATGCGATTTAGTATTTGGGCAACAACCACTAACTTACCAGAGCGACAAATCCAAGATCTCCTACCTGTCTGGTTTGCTCACGGGTCCTGCGTTAGAGTGGGCAACCGCCCTCCACTTCAGTAATTCCCCTCTCTGCGATTTGTACTCCAATTACATCGGCGAGATGCGAAAGGTTTTCGACCATCCCCCCGGTGGTTCAGATAGAACGGCCGCTTTATTCAACATCCGCCAAGGACACCGCAGCATGAGCGAGTATGCTATTGAATTCCGTATCCTGGCAGCTGGTTCCCAGTGGACCGACGAGCCATTACTAGGGGCTTTCCGCCAGGGCCTCAGCGAAGTCCTAAAAGATTAATTGGCATCTAAAGAGAAGCCCACTTCCCTTGACAATTTGATTAACTTGGCCAGAGATTTGGACGCGCGACTTCGGGAGCGCCGCCGTGAAAAAGCCAGCACCGTCAACAGTGTGCCGCTGCAGAGCCGCAGAGCCGCAGATCCGGAGCACACCATTAACAGTGTGCCGCTGCAGAGCCGCAGAGCAGACGACTCGGAGCCTATGGAACTCGACCGCTCTCGCCTCCCTCTCCGCGAACGCTGTCACAGACTCAGGTCAAGGTCTATACTGCAGGCAACTAGGCCACTCCATCGCTTCATGTTCGGTTCGCCCAAACGACGGGGCTCGACAGTGACGCTGGGCGCATGCACAAGCCTTACATTTTTTCCCAGCTCCGGTCCAAATATGCAATTCAGTGCCACGCTCTACCATAACGGTCAATCACTCCCTCTGTCCTCGCTGGTCGACTCGGGCGCAGACAAAAACCTCATTGACGCTGGGATAGTGTCCCACTACCACATTGCCACCGACGCCTTGCCAATCCCCTGCGATGCTCAAGGCCTAAACGGGAGGTTGCTCTCGCAAATAACCCGCCACACCACGCCTCTCCGCCTTCAACTCTCCGGTAATCATAGCGAGGAGATCCGTTTCCACGTCATTGAATCCCCCCATAATCCCATCGTGCTAGGCATGCCGTGGCTAAAGCTACACAACCCTGTAATAAATTGGCCAACGGGCTCAGTCACGAGCTGGAGTGCTCACTGCCACGCCTCTTGTCTACGGTCGGCGCGGTCGCCACTGGCAGCCGCAGGTTCTCCCGTTCCCAACGAACCTATTGACCTTTCGACTGTTCCTCCAATTTATCACAACCTAGAGGCCGTGTTTAGTAAACAACCTCATCGCCAGTACGACTGTGCTATTGATTTGCTCCCGGGAGCCCCGCTCCCCGCTAGTCGCCTGTTTAACCTCTCACGCCCAGAGAGAGAGTCTATGGAGAAATACGTCCACGAGTCCCTGGCCTCGGGCATTATTACCCCCTCCTCCTCTCCTGTTGGCGCGGGATTCTTTTTTGTGTCCAAAAAGGATGGCTCCCTTCGCCCCTGTATCGACTACCGGGGTCTCAACAACATCACGGTCAAGAACAAGTACCCCCTGCCATTGATTAACTCTGCTTTCGAACCCCTGCAAGGTGCCACCATTTTCTCGAAGTTGGACCTCAGAAATGCCTATCACCTTGTCCGCGTCCGGGAAGGAGACGAATGGAAGACGGCTTTTAAGACCCCGCTCAGACACTTCGAGTACAAGGTAATGTCTTTTGGGTTGACCAACGCCCCTGCTGTCTTCCAGGCCCTTGTCAACAACGTTCTCTGTGATGTCCTTAACCGCTCTGTCTTTGTTTATCTGGACGACATCCTGATTTTCTCCCGCTCTATGGAAGAGCACATCCAGCATGTCCGCCGGGTCCTCCAACGCCTGCTGGAGAACAAGCTGTTCGTCAAGGCGGAGAAGTGTGAGTTCCACGTCTCCTCCATCGGGTTCCTTGGCTACATCATCGAGGGCGGCAAGATCCGGGCGGATCCCGAGAAGATCAAGGCGGTGACCGACTGGCCCCGTCCCACCAACGTCAAGCAGCTCCAGCGCTTCCTGGGGTTTGCCAACTTCTACCGACGTTTCATCAGGGACTACAGCCGGGTCGCTGCACCCCTCACCCAACTCACCTTGCCTTCCGTGCCCTTCGTCTGGTCAGACAGAGTGGACTCCGCCTTCGCCGAGCTGCGCCAATGCTTCACCTCCGCGCCCATCCTCGTCCAGCCGGACACGTCCCGCCAGTTCGTGGTGGAGGTGGACGCCTCGAGTACCGGGGTAGGGGCGGTCCTTTCCCAACGCTCCGCTCTCTACCAGAGACTGCATCCCTGCGCCTTCTTCTCTCGCCGCCTGACCCCGGCGGAGGTCAATTACGACATCGGGAACCTGGAGCTCCTGGCAGTCAAACTGGCCCTGGAAGAATGGAGGCACTGGCTGGAGGGTTCGGAGACCCCCTTCCTGGTCTGGACTGACCACAAGAACCTCGCCTACGTCCAGACGGCCAAGCGCCTGAACTCCCGCCAGGCACGCTGGGCACTGTTCTTCACCAGGTTCAATTTCACCCTGACCTACAGGCCTGGCTCCAAGAACACCAAGCCGGACGCCCTCTCCAGGCAGTTTGTCCCCGAAGAGGGTTCCGCGCACCCGGACACTATCCTCCCCTCCTCCTGCCTGGTGGCCGCCGCCACCTGGGAGATCCAGTCCATCGTCCGGGAGGCCCAGCACGTCCAGCCTGATCCAGGTAATGGTCCACCTAACCGGCTTTTTGTCCCCGACCTTGTCCGCTCCCAGGTGCTCCAGTGGGTCCATGCTTCCCGGTTCGCCTGTCATCCTGGGATCAACCGTACCCTGTCCCTGCTGAAGCGGCACTTCTGGTGGGTCACCATGAGGGAGGACACCCGTGACTTTGTCCTGGCGTGTACCGTCTGTGCTCGTGGGAAGGCTTCCCACCAACCACCTGCCGGGCTCCTCCGGCCGCTCCCTGTTCCCGGTCGGCCCTGGTCGCACGTCACCCTGGACTTCGTCACCGGCCTGCCTCCCTCACACGGTAACACAGTCATTCTCACCATCGTGGACCGTTTCTCGAAGGCCGTGCATTTTGTTGCTCTCCCCAAACTCCCCTCTGCTTCAGAAACCGCGGACCTGATGGTGCTCCACGTCTTCCGTCTCCACGGGATCCCGGTGGACATCGTCTCCGACAGGGGCCCGCAGTTTATCTCCCAGGTATGGAAGGCCTTCTGCCGGGCCCTGGGGGCCACGGTCAGCCTCTCCTCCGGGTTCCACCCACAGACCAACGGTCAGTCGGAGCGGGCCAACCAGGACCTGGGATCCGCCCTCCGCTGCGTGACCACCCGGGACCCCTCCGACTGGAGTACGTTCCTGCCGTTGATCGAGTACGCCCACAACTGGCTGTCCTCCGTGACCACAGGTCAGTCTCCCTTTGAGTCCTCCCTGGGCTACCAACCCCCACTGTTCCCTGCACAGGAAGAGGAGATCGCCGTGCCTTCGGTGCAGGACCACCTTCGCCGCTGCAGGAGGATATGGGGGGACATGAGGGCCGCGCTGCTCCGCACCGCCGAGCAGAACCGTCGCTTCGCCGACCGCCACCGGACTCCAGCTCCCGACTACCAACCAGGTCAGATGGTTTGGCTCTCGTCCCGAGACCTACCACTCAAGTCATTATCCCGCAAACTCACCCCCCGTTTTGTTGGTCCGTATAAAATCCTGTCCATTATTAACCCCTCAGTCGTTAAGCTCCAGCTCCCCGCCATCATGCGCATTCACCCCTCCTTCCATGTGTCACAGCTAAAGCCGGTTCTCTCCAGTCCCCTGTCTCCTCCTGCTCCGGAGCCTCCCCCTCCGCTGATCATCGATGACCACCCGGCCTACATCGTCCACCAGCTGCTGGAAGTGCGTCCTCGGGGTCGTGGATACCAATATCTCGTGGACTGGGAGGGCTACGGCCTGGAGGAGCGCAGCTGGGTCTCCCGAGGGATGATCCTGGACTCTGCGATCGTCCGGGACTTCCATCGCCGTCACCCGGACAAGCCTGGAGGGCCGCCATGAGGCGCCCGTCGAGGGGGGGGTCCTGTCACGATCAGGACTCAAGCCTGCCAGATGAGGAGCAATCAGCGCAGCTGCAAGGGATCACCTCATCAGGCAGGCTCTATATCACCTGGCAGATCCAGTCATCCTGTGTCGCAGTGTTAAACTGCCTTCCCAGGTACGACGTCTCGACCTGAAGCTCTGCTACCCGCTCTTGTTGAATTCCCTGTTCTAACCTCCCTCTCTTGTGCCCAAGGACATCCGTTCCAGTGTCAACCAGGACCTCCGTTCCAGCGTGCCCGTCTGGACCCCCTGGTGCTTGACTACGGAGTTCCTGCTATTAACCCCGACACAACCAGTGTCTCCCATCCTCTCATACTGCACGAGGAGTGCACCTACTCAAGGACCATCTCGTACTGCCCAAGGAGTACCCCTGTGCTACCCCCCCAAGAACATTCATCCCCGACTGTTGAACATTCTTACAGTTGTTACTTGTCTGTTTGGGGGGAACTATTAAAACACCCTAAACCGCTCCATTCTCTCTCCTCCTGTGTTCGCTATTGGGCTCCACAAGAACCCCTTTTCCTCACAACTGTGTCCTTTATGAGAAGGTCCTCTCACCTCTCTGATGGAGAGGCACAACAGAAACTAGTATTTGTTCATTTTTAAGGCCCTTATTGGTAAGCTAGGGTGATTTCCAAAAAAGAGGACATGCTGGCCCCAGCCTCGAGATACTTAATGATACTTTGCACAATCGAAGCAGGAATGGCCACCTTCATTTCACTATGTCTTGTGTATGTACTGTACTGTATGTGATGAATAAACCTTTTGAATCTTGAATCTCTACTCAAAGTTTATGTCAAAGATTGTGTCTCTTGATCCACGTTACAAGATATTACTACCGGAGGATTCTCCCAGATGCACCGAGCGCCACTTCCGGTTTGGCTTGGAGTGTAACTCGCCCGATATCCACCAGGCCGCGGTATTGAGGTGTTGCAATATCAGAACAGGGTCCAGCTGCATTCCCGGAGGGAGGCTGGATGAATTATGAATGCCATGGCGAAAATTTTTTATATTGATCCCAAAAACGAGTTAACTCGTTTCTGGCGCACAACGCATGGCGGGCAATAACGAGTATACTCGTTTTTGGCGCACAATGTGTTAAGAGCCGTTATAGTTCGGTGTGCACCGGACATATTTTTATTTATTTTTTACCGGACTCCAGCAGAACCAGGACGGACAGTCAGACAACAAATGCCCCGGTGATAGCAGTGATTTTATGGCTTGCTGTGTTGTTTTCTGATTATCCTCCACTCAGTGCTGTGGACTCTGTCCAAAAAAACGGTATCTACCACTGAGCTACCTACTGTCTGGGGAGAGAGAAAACACATGTTCCGTCTATAAAAGATAATAGAAATGACAATAAGATTTACAATCTTCATTGAAAGACACTGGGAGCCCTGCCAGCCCTGCATGCCTCTCTACAGGCTCACCCGGTCCAGCTGGACTGGTATGGGTGATGAAGGGGAGCCCGGTAATTCGTTACGTTTAATGGGACGGTGCCCCGTGATTTGTTTTGTGTGGGGATGTTACTTATTCAGTCCTTGATAAGACCCGTAAAAGTATTTTACGAGTCCCTCCTGGCAAGGAAATCTAGATTATTCTGTATTGGCCTTAACAAAACAAGCCCGGTCAAACTCTCAAGGACTACTCAAACACACACTTCTAGAATAGAAATACACATATTATTAACTATTAAGTTAAACCTTTAATAGATATACGAGATTGGCCTGATCACAGACCAGTGCCTCCCCAGTCATCCTTGCTATTTTCCGCCTCGCGGCACAGAGAAGATGACACTCTTAAGAAGAAAAAAAGCCGCATTAGCGCACTAGAACTGTCTGGCTAAATATTG